>NC_140966.1:94231184-94391184 GCF_056783735.1 Eptatretus burgeri | reverse complement strand
TGAGCAGTTTCAGATTGTGGCACGTGCACATACCAAAACATATTTACGGATTCTCGAAGCCACATTTATACACACACAAGCTCCTGTTCTTTATAAACAACGAGTTTGAAAAAACACTCCACATGTTCTGACCTGAGTCCATTATAATAAGATGTCTCAGGTTTATTAGTTGCCTCATCACCATGACATGTATATTTGTGTCAGTAACAGTCCTTTTGGCCAATCCTCAAGAGTGTGAGCAAACAAATTGGTTTCCTTTGTGTGTGCATATCCGTTATTCTTGCATGTGCCCTGACGAGCTGCAAGACAAAAAGCTTTGGTGACGTCTCTTCTTATTTCTGCTATTTTCAAATTTTGTACCACCAAACGTTTATATATATATATATATATATATATATATATATATATATATATATATATATATATATATATATATACCGAAATATATACATACATATATATATATATATATATATATATATATATATATATATATATATATATATATATACATACATACATACATAAATATATATGTACATACATGATATCCATCCATCCATTGGGACCATACTCTGTGCAGAGCAGTGGTGCTGCCTAAGCAGTCTCCTTGGCTATTGGGCACAATCCTGGACAGGTCGATATGCATATATATATATATATATATATATATATATATATATATATATATATATATATATATATATATATATATATATATATATATATAAATATATATGTATATAAATATATATGTATATAAAAATTAACATATATATATATATATATATATATATATATATATATATATATATATATTGTTACGAATTCTGGCCCGTCCGGCATGCGATCGGCCACATAACTCGAATCGCGACGCGTCGCCCACCGGAACGGAAAATTCTGTCATGACCCTCCTGGAACTACTGCCAGGAGGCAGTCACGGGTGGGGGTTTAACCTCACCACGATCGTGCCAATTGCCCACCCGCGCAGGATAGGGTTGCTCGCCAAATTCGACCTACCTAAGTGCATGCGCGAGTGGTCGACCGGCGATCGTACCTCGCCGCAGGTCGACTTCAGACACGAACCGCTTCAGCGGCTCGTTCCGTGCTGCAGGGATAACCGAGCAGAGTTATCGTCGACCTCGACGGTTCAGATTACTTATCGGGTGTTTCAACCCATTACAAATGCCTTACATGATGCAAGATGGAACTTTCAAACAAAGGAAAGGATGCAACGAAATGGGAAACAGTTCAACAAGCAAGCACCTTTATTTCACACATACAACACACACACGTAAGGCAGTAATGCAATGTGCAACAAAAGCCAAAATGCAACAAAAGCAAAAGCACTACTACCGACTATAATTATTTGCAACACTTAAACAATTATACTTGTCGGGACTCGGCGCCACATCATTCATTCAAAATAAACAGGAGAGACCTCCCCATAGGCAGGGAGGTAGACGGGGTCCGTGGACCAAATGTGCGCGGAACCTGGAGGAGTGGCCAGGTCCACGAGACCGAAAAGGTCTTACCCTCGTCCTCGTGACGCGATGGCGGGCAAGCCGCAATATCAGCGCAGCTGCGCCCCGACTCCATGCCCCTGGCGTGGTCGGTGAGCCCTCTCTGGCGTGCTCCGCGCAAGCACGGTTTGGTCGGCATCACGGTTAGGGTGGGGAATGATCGGGGCCACCGGCACTATCTCAGCGTGGATGTGGGGGGGGGGGAGTTGTTGATGCTCAGGATCGAGCGAGGGGAATGGCTGGCTGGCTTGGTCGCTTGTGAAAGCGAAGGTGGCTCGATTCCAGCGACGAGACGACACCAACGACCAGCGACGAGATGACACCAACAACGAGAAAAGCGACCCCCACACCACTACGAGTTCCACACAGACTCGCGTCTTTTATAGACCGGGGGAGGAGCCTGTATGCAGATTTTAGGATCAAAATGCAATTTGAGGCGGGGCCACACCACCCTCTGTTTAGGCATTGGTGTGGCAAAAAGGGGCGTGAGCCTCTTTTGATCTGAATTCCTTCCTGAGAGGAATTCGCATTCATCGCGCTTGGAGGCGGAACCACACCGCCCGACGCTCGCCCATTGGACGTAGAAAAAGGGGCGTGAAGCCTTCCTGATCCGAATTTCTCTCCCGTAAAGAATCCACATTCATAGCGCTTGGAGGCGGGGCCACACCACCCGACGCTCGCCCATTGGACGGAGGAAAAGGGGCGTGAAGCCTTCCTGATCCGAATTTCTCTCCCGTAAAGGCATCCATTGCACTCGCGGCTTGCTGCGTTCGGCAGCAATCACCGAAAAGCTTCGGACAGTACGACGTTCGGTGTTGACTGGTGGTGGGGTCGATGGTTGTGGAAGGAGAAAGGCGAAGGTGGTGGGGGGTTTGCTGTGGTGGTTTGGTGGTTGGCGGGCGTCGTTTGGGAATGGCGGTGAAGCGATGTTTGTGGGATGGAGTTGTGGAGGTAAAGAGGAAAAGGTGGTGGTGTTTGAGTTGTTGGCAGCTTAATTGTCCAAAATAATGATAGAGAAAGAAAAATGGCTAACTCAAAGCGTCGCAGCCTGGATGAATCACAGATATTCCCTCTAAACAACAGGTGTGGGCTAACTCCACATGAACTTATCGATATATCTCACCTGAGGACCCTTTATGGTGTATTGCGAATTTCCACAGCCGTAACAATATATTATATATATATATATATATATATATATATATATATATATATATATATATATATATATATATATATCTGAATGTATGTATACATGTATAGATATGAATATTTTTTATGGTATGTTTATTATTTACTCAAGGGGTATTGTTTACACATTGTAAGCAATCACAAACCATGCTTCCTCATTGTCTTGGGTCGCTCACCTGCATTGATTTTTTTTCATTTATTTATTTTTGGTTCACGAAAAATATAATTGGTTCACGAAAAAATATGTCACCACTATATTCGTTATTGTTGTGTGTCTGTCTGTCTGTCTGTCCCGAGCATAGTTCCGTGGGTTTTGATTCGATCCTGATGAAATTTTGGTGGGAGGTTTATATCATGATCTAGTTGTGTTTTCCTGAAAATGGACATGGCTCCGCACATAACATGTGTTTTTAGGGGATAGCCGATTTCAATTTGCATCTTCTCCGAGGGGTTTTGTCGAATCTGACAGGGGTTTTCGGTATTTGGTTAGCCCAATGGCACCTGCATAGCCCTACGGAGCTCGATTTTTTTCATTTTAGTCCCAAGGTCAAGGTCACAAGTTCAAGGTCACAAGGTCATGAACTTAGAAAATTTCGAATTTTGACATAAAAATCAGACGACCGCCCAAACTTTGAGAGCTAGGATGACAATATTTTTTTGCATAATCTTGAGGTCATTCTCCACCTAAAGTCTTGAACCATTTTTCTCTATCTCGAACACCTTGCCCATGGCGCCCCCTTCAAGTTTGTTTTTACGTTGATTTCATCAAAGTATGGATGATCCGAGGAGTGTGAAATGGCATATAGCCGATACGACGTTATATTGTTCCTGGAATGTTCCAGAGGAAGTTTTGCACCAAAGGTCCTAATCCTTGACCTTTAAAGTTCACAAAGGTCAAATTTTCAAAGTTGTGGGAATCAAACCGTGTTTTCGACTTTCTTCGACGAACTAACTCAATTAAGCTATAGCACGTATCCTGTTTCCTTATTTTAATGTCCACAACATTGTTTTGTGACCTTTAGGGGTTATGCAAAAGTCAAATTTTTTAAGTTGTTGAACGAAACCGGGTTTTCGACATTTTGCAGCAAATAACCTGTCACTCGTACCACATCATGTTGATCATTTTTATAACTTGGTCAAACATTATCACATTGTCTCATCCTTGACTTCTGAAACAATCTACATCGTCAAATACCGCTTGTGAAGCATCGTCGTCTTCAGACTTGTCATTTATTAATGTTTTTACCTGTGGATGCTTTCCAATGATTCTGTAATTTTTCCCGGTGTAGCAGGTTCTATGACCATCGAAACACGAAATTTCAGCTTTCCACATCACCTGGAAGGTACCGAATTTAAATATCAGTCAGTCAGTGAGTTATTCAGTCAGTGGTTAGAATGAGTTTTATATATTATGTAATCACATACGCATGTGCTTCATTCACTGGATTGAACATTGTGGTTGATTATATTTTCATTCACATGGTTAGAAGCTCTTCAATACTTCTCAAAATTATTTTTATTCCTCTAGATTCCCTTTCACACCAAGCAGAATTGGACCAGTTAGAGTATCAGGCTTTTTCAGAATTACAAGAGCAGAGACAGGAGGAACTAAAGTCGCAATCAAATTCACTCGATGGGTGGGACGGGGTGCGATGGGGATTACCAAGAAAAACTTCCACCTGTAAATTTTCTTTCTCGTGATGAGGTGTACCATTGGCACAACCTACAGGTCTGTAAAAATTAAGCGTAATTAAAATCATTGAGTTTTTGAAAATAATCTCCAGAGTGCAAAAGTTGTCAGAGCCAAAGCAAATGACTCGTTTTCCACTTTTTTATTCCCTGCAGGTCACAGGGATGAAAATCGGTGGAAAGCTGTTCAGGGAAGAGCGATGTATTATTAGCCAAAAGGCAGATAAGCCTTAGCAGAAGAATAGCAAATTTAACATAATGTTCTAAGCCACAGGCAAAAAGCTGAAACGAGCAATTTGTCAAGCTGTCCCCGAACAGCACTATTCACAGGCTCTGACTGGTCCTCATCAATCGTGCCGTGTGCCTCACTGAATCGTCTCCGCATCGTGCCACCAGGTTCAGGCCATTTTAGAGCCCTTAATCCCAGAACTGAATCCAGTAGCCTGTCCAAAGGGATCATCAGGATGGACAATGACGAGTTCATGGGCCAACGTCTCAAGCACCATGGGTCGGCTATAATCCAAAGCATTTATGCATCCCCATTATTTGATGAAATCCGTTTTATGAGAAATCATAGTTCAATGACTTTTGTAGTCAGACAGGCTGATGCACAGGTAGCACACTTACCTTTGAGCTGCCGAATATGGGTTAGATTCAATAAACTGTAGAATTAGTGCTTTGCAGGGAGTGAGTTGCATCACAAAGTGCCTCGATAGTGGGACAACTTAGCTAAATATAGCATAACAATTGTGCATTTTGTGAGGAAAGCACCAAATTTGGCACACTAGAAGCCTATCATATTATGAACAGATTTGGATATTGGGCCATCTCAAATTCAGCCAGTGATGGCTGTGGCAGCCATTTTCCACTGCCATCAAAAATTTTGAGATGGCCCAATATCCAAATCTGTTCATAATATGATAGGCTACTGGTGTGCTAAATTTGGTGCTTTCCTCACAAAATGCACAATTGTTATGCTAAGTTTCCCCACTACGACACTTGGATGGACGGTAAGGTGGGAACCTGTCTGCTATCATTAGTTTGTGGGTGTTAAAGATCCCATGGTGTCTTTTGTGACGAGTTTGTGAATTATCACCCACTTGCAGAGTACCCACCCCATGGGAGATCTTGTTACAAACATGCAACATGTTCTTCTTACACATACCTTTATTTGGGTGGTGTATCGGCAACGTACAGCTGCTTCAACCGCTCCTGAAAATAAAAAATAATCCAGGTTACTTGCATGAAGCAAACACATACCTACTGCTCATAATTAAAAAAACCTCAGCACTGGAAAACATGGGAACAGGAATACTGTACGTACTGTAAATGGTGGGGACTTGTAATACCCTCTTCCATCTGGAAGTGGCACTACACGATACACATTTACATCAACAATTTGCTTTCCATCCCTCCCCCCTCCCCCAAGAGTACGGGTAAAGATAAAAACACCCCGATGCACTAATTGGGGTCATGCTGATCTTATGCAAAAAATCTGGATATAATCTGCAAAGAACTGTAGGAGTAAGGCAACAAAAACACAAACAAACACACAAATAAACAAACAAACCAGTCTGTGAATTATAGTCAGGATTCCCGAAACAAATTACAAATTCCTGCACAATAATGTGGGATTAATGGTGGTCATTGCAGTAATAGTTAAAGTAGGAGTACTAGTAGGAGTATCTGATGAATGATAGTAGTTTAGTTTGGGTTAGACTCCTGGTAGTGTTGAATCTGACTTGATGGATGTTCTCTTGAGTGTGTAAGCAGGGCATTGCCTCTTGGAGCATAATGCTTTCTTTTGGACAGATTTCAATGTTATTGTCGCATTGGCAAATATGTGGAGGTGAAGATCCGTAGGGACTTTAGCAAGAAAAGGCTTTCGTCTTGCTGTCTTCCTCCGTCTGTACTCCATGACCATAACAACCGCTCAAGCTGAAGGATGCAGTGGCCATTGTGAAGTGTCAGTGAGAATCACAACACTGTGGTTCCCATATCGTTTTTTGGATATAGCTAAGGCAAGACTTTGGAATTTGGCAAAGATGTTGTTACACAATGGCCTTCTCCTTTGAAAAGATCTTTGACATCCACTAGCAAATGCTTGCAGACAGGACAGCTGACTTAACAACACTAGCTAAGGGATGTATTCTACAATGGAACACCATGCTTCTGCAGCACCAGAATTAAGTTTTATATTGTTAGATTCTCTTCCGTTCGGGATGAAACCCAGACGAGTCAACTGAAAGGGATGTACACAACTTCTGAGCAATCAGAAGTCAGCCGCAACCACAAGCTACCATGGCCAAATGGGTCCTGCCTGCAGAATAGTGGCAAAATGATAGAGAGATAGCAAGAGAGTGTGTTGTTATAAATGAATACAGGCCTAACACATCAAAACGACAAACCAATTTCCATGAGGAGATCTTACTGAATGAAAGTGATGGAAAGGAACACAAGGGGACTGATGGATGTTTACACAAGAGATAAAAAGAACGATCTTTATGTTAAAAAATTTTTTTAGTGGAAACATGAACATCCTTCGAGTCACTCCACTTCTAGTTTCATTTCATTTTGCTTCCCACGCTACAATTTGCTCGTATTCTTAGTTCAACTGTTAGGCTCAGCTGTTATTATGTGAGAAATACCTTGCTTACCGAAGGATAAATTGCTCCACATTGAAAATCCAGCTACTCCTGTTCAGCCTCCTGTAAGAATGCCACATCACAGTAATCATGCGGATTCTTATTGCAAGAAGCACTCCCTATATGAGCAGCCAGTGGGGTTTGTGTTATTATCTTGATGATTATTAATACCATATTAGAGTACCGATCCGGTGGGTGATGTCATTCCTAATATGCAACACGTTCTTCTGACACATCCCTTTATTTGGGTAGTGTGTAAGCAATAGACTGCTGCTTAGCTCAATCACTCATAAAAATGAAAATAACTCCAGTTACATATATGAAGCGAAAACGTGTGTACTACTTACGTGCATACACAGTATATTGTGGTAATATAGTTCAAACAATTCAAACTGCACCCCAGCACCAAAGGAAGAAAATGCTAAGATCGTTAAAAAAGAAAGAAAAAAGTTCTTCAAAACTTTAAAGAATTGAACAAAACATGCACTTGCAAAACTTCAGAATGCCCTCATTCATCCTTAAAAGTTTCAGCTTCCTCTGTCAAAATCGGGTCAGGGGAGAAGATGAAACATTCAACAAGCATACAACATACTTTCCTATTATCTTCATTATTATTTTTGTTAATACTATTTAATACTACTCCTCATGTGAAATGAAAGGGAAAACAGTGAAAACAATTGTATTCTACACCCTGGAGCATGATGGTCGAGGTTAGGTATTACATTGAAGTAGGTTAATATCCCCGGGTCGGTCTGTGAGGCTCTTCCACTGAAGGGGGCAATTGGAATCCGTCCAGGGTTCCAGCGCAAAGGCCAATTTGAAAATACCCCAATTTAAACGTTCCCACGACATCTTTCACAATCACATGATTCCAAACAGCATAGCCGACTGTATTATATGCTCTCGAAAGGATGGTGTGTTCTAAAATTGAAGATTTTCTCAAATCATAACATCTGGATGAAACTTTATATTCTGATCTGATTTCATGAGAAATTAGCACTCTGATTACTTTAAACATGAGAGGAATTACCAAGTCTTGCCTACATCAAACATGGGAGCCCAGCCTGCCATATGTCACCCTTCAAAACTTTGCATCAAAGAACTTGCTGAATTGTCTAAGCCAGTGTTTCTCAACCTTTTTTGTCCCACGCCCCACTTTGATTTTCAAAAAAACCGTATGCCCCACCATGATTGGAGACACTACATTATATACTGCATATGTATTCATAAGGCTTTATTAAAACTTTATTGAAAATTTTATTCAATTGCTACTCACTTCAATGGGAGCCCTGCCCTTGACGCCGGCTGCAGATTTGTTTGATTCGAGGAACCAATTTTGTCAGTTTCAACCTTAAATCACCACGTTTCGTGATTTCCAGTCGATTTCTCTTAGCTTGCAGCAAATCGGTAACAACACTAAATCCACATTCGACTAAATAAGATGATGGAAAATTTATTAATACTTCCCTTGCCAAAGTAGTCGAGTTTGGGTATTTCTTTTCGCTCTCCTCAGACAGCCACATCATGGTTCATTTTATCTAGAAAAGACTTTTCACAGACTCATCTTGTTGCAACTCGCATAACTCCTCTTGGTATTGCTCTGTTACTTCAGATAAATCCACCAGAAATGGCTGAGTCAACCAAGAAGGGAACTCATAGCAAAGCTATGAAAGCGATCATATATGGATTCATTAATTCTGAATCCTCATGCCCCACCAAAATATTGTCATGCCCCACCTTGAGAAACACTGGTCTAAGCTTTAATGTACACAGACAGATGGATGTACAGTATACAGCAATGTAGGTATGGCCTTCAGTGAGCTGGGGTACCAGTGTAAAGAGGTGACAATATATTGGTTGAGAAATAGTTCAATGAAAAAACGAAAAAGAAGAAGAAGAGAAACACAAGCATTGCCTTGCAAAGGCATATCTGTTGTGGAATCAATCATGGAGGAAAGCACAGGCCCCCCTTGTGTAATGGTCCATGCCATGCAATTACACAGCTTCCGCGTGACTCGTTTCTCAGCGATGTTCACTGCCGTATCTGCGCTGACATACGTCCGTACACACTGCTAACTTGTATGCGGTAAAACAACTCATAACCAACCGTTGTGTTATTTTTCCTTCCATGTGTGGATATTTCCCCCATTCCATGGACTCAAAATATGTTCTTGTCATCCTTACTTGTGCAATACTTTGTCGCTCTGCTGAACTTGACACTTCAAAGAAATGTGAAACAACAGTTGTAAATACTATAGCCAACCAATATTCTACACATTGTACATCTGCATGATCATTTCGATAGAGAGTTACAATTCCATTGATCCAAACATATAAAAGTGAAATGTTTGTTTGTGGCCCTACTACTCTGAGCTCCTAAGGTTAATGGCCACAAAAAACTTTATAGGAGAACATTGTTTACCATGGTGCACCTAAATAGGGGTTTTAAAGTCATTTCCCCACAATTCATGAAATTATAAACACCCGAGCTGCCACCTGTCGCCATCCCTGCAAGGGCAGATCCACACATACAATGCTTCAATTTTCGGAATTCAACCCGGATACTGATATATTTGCTGAGGTGGTAACCTCTGATCGTCAAATATATTATCAAATGTGAAAAAAATAACTGCTAATTAAGATGTTACCATGATCGGTAAGATCGGCAAAGGATGAGTCATGTGACCTCTCGAATGCACGAATCATTCAAAAACCGAAAAATGGTAAAAACACAACTTATAGATCGATATTAAGATAATTTTACTGCCCATCTAAAGACATAACTCTCAAGGGTGAAAAAAAGTTTGGAGAAAGAAAAAAAAAAAAGGTTGCCATCTTAGTTAACTTCACCAACTATACATTTCCAAATATACATACATCACATTGTTTAAAAGAACCAAATTAACATCATGATTTGATCATAATTTGATTGTAGATGGTTTGTTAATTTCATCGTAGATGTCTGACCTCAAATTAGAAATTTTTTGGAGAATGTATTATTCGGAGAAAGGGAATTCAGTGAAAAATTCAGAGGAGATATTGTTGTGGGTGAAGCCGGTAACAGTGGCAACTATTAATTTTTTTGATTTTCAAATGGTCTCTGGTCATTATCACAGAAATATTCAATCACAGGTGAGATATATATATATATATATATATATATATATATATATATATATATATATATATATATATATATATATATATATATATATATATATATATATATATATATATATATACATATACACACACACATGGTATTTCTTACAATATTATCAATATCTCCGACCTCTTAATGATGTCTTATGTAAGCCAAAAAGGCCATTCTAAAATATGTACCGAACGCGTAGGGGATGGGGGTTCGAGTTTGGTGGGGTAGGTGTACCTCCAAACGTCATTGAGTTTTACACTTACAGTGGTTTGGGGGTGTTTCCAGAGCTGTTTTGTAATGACCTTTTCGTGGTTTGGGGGTGTTTCCAGAGCTGTTTTGTAATGACCTTTTTCGTTGTTTGGGGGTGTTTCCAGAGTTGTTTTGTAATGACCTTTTTCGTTACATATTAAAACGAGTGAAGAAAGGACTTTTTGGAACTTTTCTGTGTGAGATTTCCTGTAAACCTTCAATGAGGTTCTGTTTGAACATTTCTCTATTTGCCATGGATTTGCTGAGAGATCTCACAATAATCTGGTTGATGGAATAAATAAATAAAAAACAGTGACGCCACCTCCCTGAGAAGAGGAAAATGAGGGAATAAGAAGAGGCTGCAGCAGTAAAATATGTTGTCCATCACGATATCTTCTTCTTCTTTCTGCTGCTCCCGTTAGGGGTCGCCACAGCGGATCATCCGTTATGATCCGCAAAATGATTTGGCACATGTTTTATGCCAGATGCCCTTCCTGACGCAACCCTGGTCGCCTCTTACGACACAGGGATCTGGTACACCTATTCGAACCGGGGTATACACCAGCCCAGTATACTTGTACTCACTTCACTGACCTCGGAAGGATGAACAGGCTGAGTCAACCTCCTGGTGTATTAATTCAGTGGCCCAATGGGGCTTGAACTCAGGACCTTTTGGATCCCAAGCCACTGCTCTAACCACTGCCCCAACACCAGGCTGTTGTCCATCACTATATCTAAAAGTTAAATGTTTTTTTTGTTTGTGACCTTACTGCTTTGAGCTCCCAAAGTTAATTTGCAACAAATCTTTCTACGATCAGATTTTTAACCACAATGCACCTCAATCGTCCTTTTAAACAGTCTTGAGGAGGGCATTTGGCCCATTATTGCCGAGTGGCACTCCAGTTAATTTATTTATGAATACGAGTTATTTCTTTACGACAGCTTCACTCCTTTACACCCTGCATGGCCTGTAGAACCCCATTAGACCCTTTACACCCATTAAACCTTTTAATACCCATTTAGACTCCTTCATTGACCCTTAAAACACTTTCGCCACCTTTTTGACCTTTAAGACCCTGAAGCCACTCTTGACCCTCTACATCCCTTCAAAAATCGAAAATAAGTCCCTTGAAAATCCTTTTTGATGATCTATTTCGAGCACTTTTCATGTCGCATCACAAGTTGCAATGACAAATCGAAACTGATATCCAGGGGTTCACATAACTGGTACGCAGGTGCTCATGCGTGGTAAAATAAACCAAATGCGTACTTCAAAGATGTTCGGCAGCTCAAAAACATACGAGCACAACAGAGGATTTTAATAGGTTTTCTCAGTGAGTGTTGGTGAGATAATTCTGATATTTACAGTACTGTACTGTTATTTCAAAATTTAAGCACACAAAATTAAGTTTAAATTGATAACATTATAATTTATATGTTATGTTATAACTTATAGGATAAAAAAGAAACAACATAGATCAAAGGAGAACACGTGAGCGAGGAGGAAGAAGAGGAGGTTCAAGAGAGTCCAGAACCCTCCCCCCATCCCCCCCCAAAAAAGCCGTTTGTGAGTGTCTGGTCTTGAGCAGATGTTCTGAGAAAATGCTTATAAAGGAGTGACATGCATTCCAAGCTGAGAGGCATTTCAAAAGTTGGAGTGGTGCTTTGGAAAGTAGATGAGCATGCTCAAAGCTGATATTTTTTTTCATGTGTACCAAACCATTTCTGCTGATACACATTGGAGAACCAAATAATAAAAAATTATGTGAACCCCTACTGATATCGCAAAGTGAAACTAATGTTGAAAAGTGAAGCTATAACGAGTGATCTACGGAACATCGAATGGGAAACCAGAATGAAATGCTGTGAGAAATACTGAATGGAAATTACCAAAAGCAAAGCTATGGGGAGTATAGAGACAGGGGCAGATTGGGGACTGGAGAAGTGATGTGGAGAGTTATAAGTTCATGTAGGTTGTCATTTAGCATGGAAATAACTTTGGTGATCTTCTGTCAGGTGGTAGGCCCATAACGTTCCTAAATTTGTTTCCCAGCTGAGCTTTCATAATATCACTCTCACTCCCAAGCAATACTTTTGAGGTACAACAAGCATGGATTGGAAATCTTCCCTGGTACAATGGAATGAGGTTGTTAAAGTTCCTAGCTCCACTTACTGTGATGTCTGCACACTGAATATTTACACTGAATTCCCCTTTCTGCCATTTGAGATGAACCCATTATTGACACGGGGAGCGAGCCCAGCTAGTGTTATGAGATACAGCATGTTGTTGTTCGTCTTTCCGCTGCTCCCGTTATGGGTTGCCACAGCGGATCATCCGTTATGATCCGCATACTGATTTGGCAGAGGTTTTACGCCGGATGCCCTTCCTGACGCAACCCTGGTCGCCTCTTACGACACAGGGATATGGATTGGGTTCGCCATGATTCCGGGCTGCCCTACACCCTCTCATAGCGTGGCCCAGTGAGAGCACCCGTCCTCAAGCGATCCTCCAACCCAAGCCTCCGAGTATCCGGATTACAGGCGCATGCCACTACGCCCGGTTTATGAGATACAGCATATGACCATATATATATATATATATATATATATATATATATATATATATATATATATATATATATATATATATATATATATATATATATATATATATATATATATTGTGATGTCCACGGGACTTGAACAGTCCCGTTGACATAGAATGAGCCGAAACGATGGAGGCGGTTTATCCTCTACAACCCAAAGATGGCGGTTCTAATCGGTCTACCGCAAACGGGACGAGGAAGGTGGCATGAGTCGCTTTTCAATGAGTTGATAACGTTTATTTCTGTGACCAGAAATAACAAGACTCGGCAAGAAGAGGGATCCGGGGCGATTCGACGGGATGGTGGTGTGGGTTCGGGCGTGGGGAAAACACAGACAATTCCAATGAATATACAAATCTCAAACCCTCTAAGGCGCCAGGTACACACACACACACACACACACACACACACACACACAATGTAGCTGGTCCTGGTGGTCAGGCTGGCCCGTGGTGGTGACGCAATAGTCCCTGGATTGGCGCCGGACGAGCTGGCGTTGCGCTCGTCAGGGGGGCAGGAGAAACCGTGGTGCTATCGACTTCCTGGTCTTGGCCCAAGTCCGCTAACGGCCGCCAGGGAACCAGTTCTGGCACCAAATTGCGAGCAGGAGAGGGAGGCAGGTCCGCCCGCCGTTCGACCCCGTACTCGGAGCCAGCAGAACCCCAGAGCCAACCGAGGTGAGGCACGAGGCTCAGCAAGGCTACAAGACACGATGAAAACCAGGCTCGAATCAGCGCAACAACACAGCATGCTCCCAGCACAACAACCTCCACCAAAACGGTTTTTCTGTCCCGATCTTCTTCTTCTTCTTCTTCCTTTTCGACCCCGAACAGAACCTTTTTATCCTCCTGTCCTCGTCACTTCCAATCGAGCCGTTTTATTGGCCCTGCGCCGTCGCCTTCCGCCATTCGTGATCACGGGGCGGAGCCATCCGCAGCACTGTCCTGTGACGTCACGGCAAGCCTCCAGGGACTACTAAAAGGGGTTTACGCAGACACACTTACCCTATCCCGTATCCCTATCTAATTACGTGACAATTATCATTTCCCCCTTGAAGAAATGGACATTTACTAGACAACTTATCACCACTGAATTGCTACTTATTACATCGAGATCCTGGTACACCCGAACAGCATGGCATACCTAATTGAACATCCTAATTACCCTTTGAATGCATACCCCCCCTCAAACGTAACACTGCCCCCTCCTCTGGTACCGCAGCTCCTGCAAGGTATATCACAGGCGCTACCGTACCAGCCTTAACACTTACTGACTCACACCTAATTAACCTAACGAAGTAAAGTAGGAGGGGCAATGGGCAGCGAGTCGCAGCTAACTTACCTATCCTGCTTAATGTACTACCCCCTTATGGCCTTATCCTCGCCTAAACAATAATTCATTTTTTTAATTATTATTATTTTTTATTTTATCACATGAGAGCACTGAGCGAAGTTGCACTCCATCCTCTGGATCATCGCTCTTGCCCAACACTCTTCCAGTGATCTGGGGAGGGGAAACAAAAGGTTCCACAAAAAAAAAAAACACAACACTTATACTTTACATTCCTACTCTAAGCCTTAACGACACTATTCACGGAATATTTACACTTGACCGCCTCCCCCAGTGGATGCTAATAGACCCAGCGTTACCTGGGGAGTCAATTTTCAAATTTGCTTGCCCAAAAATTATGCGGACATCATGCCCTTGCTGCACATGTCAAGTTGTGCGGGATCGAGTGGGACTCACACATCTTCACAACACTCACACCATGCTCATCATCACATTTCTAGGTCATGGTCCCCATTTTAATGATGCAGGCTGAATCCCGTCATGGCCGTGGGGTGGGTTACCACAAGATAATGGGGGCATCTCAGGTGCAACCATGCCCACAGGCAAGCTTTAGTCCAACCCGGATGTTTCTCCGCCCCCGCTCCCTTTGATTCCCACCGCCCTGGTAGCCATCAGCTCTAACCCCGTACAACACACTGGAAGGGGTCTCACTGGCTCCTCTGGCCTTCCTGGGTCGCCAAGGTCCTACCCGCCTTGGTCGCCCAACCAGACCCTCTCCCAGTTGCCTCCAGACACTGTCACCGTTAGCCACCAGGGGTGAATCTCCTTGAAGGGGGTCGCATTTCCCACTCACCGTGAGCTTCAGCAATCCCTGTGGACAAGCACATCATCCCCACCCACAAAACCCACATGACTCCCCCACCCCATCGGCCTTACATGTGACACCTGCATTTCTAACACTTCACCGACCATGACCTTCCCCGTTAGCACACCATGTCCAATAAAAAATCAATGTGTGCACCATACAATTCACTTCTTAACTTAAAACAACTCACACAGCACTTCTCACCTGATCCACGCACCAGCCATTGGACAGCCACTTGTGCCCGCTTTGTTACCAATTACCCACTGTTCCGATTGTCACTCTAAAACCCAGCAGCACTTACAAACCCATGCCAATTTTTCCACAATTCACTTTTTTCGCCGAAGAGGGCACTTCGCCACAATCTCAGCAGCCGAGCATGGCCGTATATGCTCAGCCCAATCTAGTCTCCCCGACCCCCGACAGTGATCTTCGGACCCGACCTATGAAAGGGCATCTCGGATAGACCTGGCGGTTCAGCAGGAGGATTCACCCTCTCCGAGTCTAAAAGTCTATTGGAGGGTCCCTCCATCGCCGGGTACCGGCAATATCGTTGCATGTGTCCTCTTCGCCCGCACCGGAAACAACTCCCCATAAAAGGCCCCCGTGAGTATCGGTGAAATGTCTCTTTCGGTTCCGGACCCCCTCGGCCATAATCGAATTGCTCTATTGGCTGGGCTGGACTCCGCCACTTTGGCGCACTAACTATCGGATTACCCTTTCTCAAACTCGACAGTTTCTGGCAAATTTCCTGAAACATTTGGGTAATGCCAATTTCTCCCAGCCCCCCTCCCTGATTCTGGATCTCCGCCTGTCGGATCGTCACCGATGGCCTCTCGGGCACCCGACCCGGCCGACTCCACGAGGCCAGCCTGGCCGCGCACTCGGCCGCTGGGTGCACGGTGGGTGGATCCTGGAGCTCCACTAGCGCTCTGACCTCACGGTCAGGAAGAGCAGCTAAAAATTTCTCGAGTGCCAGTCTGTCGCATGCCTCCACTGTTAGGTCCCGATATGCGATCCTGACTGATTGGTAAATGTCCTGTGCCAGCTCCTGCACTGTCTCACCCGGCTTTAATCTGCGGTGCTGTAGCTAGGCCCACAGCAGATCACAGTTCGCTGCAAACCCAAACCGACGGCTCAACGCCTCGCAAATGTGGGAGCTGGTCAACATCCCCTCCGCGATCACGTTTAACACATCTGCGGTTGGTCCCCGCAACATTGCCACCAAATTCCCTCTAAGTTCCCGCTCATTCCACCCGTTTAGTTGGGAAATACACTCAAATTGCGTCAGAAAAGCTTCAAGGCTCCCTGACCCGTCAAAATTTACCAGGGGGATCGCTTTTACGGTGGCCCGCTTCTTAGTTTCTCCCTTGTCCGAATCCAGCCCAGGGATCAAACACCCTTGTGGCTGTGTATCCAATTTCGGAGCCCACTGTGGCCAAAGATGTTTTGTGGTGAGGGTCTCATGGGTCAATTTTGCCTCCTGTTCCAAACGTTGAATGGACCGATTCACCTCTTCCCGCAGGATCTTCTGGGCCTGCACAACCTCCTCCAAGGCTCCGTCGCGAGTTTGTAGCTGCTCCTCAACCAACCCGGACACTCTACTTACAAAAGACGGCTCTACCAGGCCTTTGTCCAAGACTTCGTCTTGGCTCATAATTTTATCTTGTTCGTCCAAACGAGCCTCCAATCCTTTTACGTCCTCCGCCAAATTCATCCCTTGCTTCCTCAGCTCTCCACACTCTTCTACTTGCAGCTGCATACGAGCATCCACACAGGCACGATGACGTTCCAGGCTTTCATCCACTTTATCAACCCGAATGTTCGTTGCATCAATTTTATCTACCAATTTTTTTCGCATATTTTCCCCCTCCAATGTAATTTCTACCTTTGTTTCCTCCAATCTATCCTCGAATTTACTTTGTATTTCCCCCAATTGAACATCCACACACTCCTGCATCTCAGTTTTCATTTTCTCCATCTTTTCCCCCAATTCATCCCTCATTAAATAAATTAGTGCACCCAACTGTTCCCACATTACCCCCAATTGATCTGTCATTTCTGCCATTTGTGCCGTCATGTCTGCCCTGTGTGCCGTCATGTCTGCCCTGTGTGCCGTCATGTCTGCCCTGTGTGCCGTCATGTCTGCCCTGTGTGCCGTCATGTCTGCCCTGTGTGCCGTCATGTCTGCCCTGTGTGCCGTCATGTCTGCCCTCTGTGCCGTCATGTCTGCCCTCTGTGCCGTCATGTCTGCCCTCTGTGCCGTCATGTCTGCCCTCTGTGTCACGAATTGATTTTCTATTTGTGCCGTCATTTCTGCCCTCTGTGCCATCATTTCTGCCCTCTGTGTCACGAATTGATTTGCCATTTGTGCCATCATGTCCCCTATTAAACGTTCCAACATTGCCTGGATCGACATCGCGCCGGTTTCCGGCGCTGCCGGCCCCGTTACGGGCGATGAAGCACGGTCCACGCTCGGAATGGGGGAGGTTTCAATCCGACCCCCGTCTCTCCCTTCTTCCCCCGACTCGCTGCCAGACACGTGGCCTTCCTCCTCAAACATCTGCACATCCGCCATGGTGCAGAAGTCCCGTTTGCCGCCAATTAATTTTAATTTGAAAAATCCCGCCAAAATTTTCCCGCGCTCGCGCGCTTTCCTGTAGTGGTTTTATGTTCCAATTCGTGACGAGATTTTAATCTTGGGATATTCTCCCGATACCAAATATAATTTAGAGAGGTTCGAACATCCCACTCCTGACACCAATGTGACGTCCACGAGACTTGAACAGTCCCGCTAACATAGAATGAGCCGAAACGATGGAGGCGGTTTACCCTCTACAACCCAAAGATGGTGGTTCTAATCGCTCCACCGCAAACGGGACGAGGAAGGTGGCACGAGTCGCTTTTCACTGAGTTGATAACGTTTATTTCTGTGACCAGAAATAACAAGACTCGGCAAGAAGAGGGATCCGGGGCGATTCGACGGGATGGTGGTGTGTGTTCGGGCGTGGGGAAAACACAGACAATTCCAATGAATATACAAATCTCAAACCCTCTAAGGTGCCACGTACACACACACACACACACACACACACACACACACACACACACACACACACACACACACACACACACACACACACACACACACACACACACACACACACACACCGTAGCTGGTCCGGGTGGTCAGGCTGGCCCGTGGTGGTGACGCAACAGTCCCTGGATTGGCGCCGGACGAGCTGGCGTTGCGCTCGTCAGGGGGGCAGGAGAAACCGTGGTGCTGTCGACCTCCTGGTCTTGGCCCAAGTCCGCTCACAGCCGCCAGGGAACCAGTTCTGGCGCCAAATTGCGAGCAGGAGAGGAAGGCAGGTCCGCCCGCCGTTCGACCCCGTACTCCGAGCCAGCAGAACCCCAGAGCCAACCGAGGTGAGGCACGAGGCTCAGCAAGGCTACAAGACACGATGAAAACCAGGCTCGAATCAGCGCAACAACACAGCACGCTCCCAGCACAACACCCTCCACCAAAACGGTTTTTCTGTCCCGATCTTCTTCTTCTTCTTCTTCTTCTTCCTTTTCGACCCCGAACAGAACCTTTTTATCCTCCTGTCCTCGTCACTTCCAATCGAGCCGTTTTATTGGCCCTGCGGCGTCGCCTTCCGCCAATCGTGATCACGGGGTGGAGCCATCCGCAGCACTGTCCTGTGACGTCATGGCAAGCCTCCAGGGACTACTAAAAGGGGTTTACGCAGACACACTTACCCTATCCCGTGTCCCTATCTAATGACGTGACAATTATCATTTCCCCCTTGAAGAAATGGACATTTACTAGACAACTTATCACCACTGAATTGCAACTTAATCCATCGAGATCCTGGTACACTTGAACAGCATGGCATACATAATTAAACATCCTAATTACCCTTTGAATGCATACCCCCCCTCAAACGTAACAATATATATTGAGACCATACTCTGTGCAGACCGTTGGTGCTGCCAAAACAGTCTCCTTGGCCATTGGGCACAATCTTGGACAGGTCGCCACTCCGACACAGGATACCAGCAAGCTGGCACTCATTTTGCCAACCTCAGAAGGATGACAGGCAGAGTCATCCCCACCTGGTATTAATTCAGCAGCCAAGTGGGATTTGAACTCAGGATCCTGGGATCCCAAATTCATCACCCTAACCATTAAGCCAACACCAGGCATTGTCCTGCTCCAGGACGCGAACAAGTTTGCCTCAGCACGAACACGAGAATCATGCAGCCATCTTCACCGTGTCGAGGGGAAGCCAGCAAGCTAGATCCTTTTGCCTCCAATCGTGTACCTCACACAACTCTCCTCTTTCTCAAACCTTCCCATGTCACGCCCATCCATCATGCACCCCAGAGGCGTGATTTGCTCGTTGTCATTCCTGGTGGTGGGGATTTTGCCTGCTTTTTAAGGGGAGGCTCAGTTGTTGTTGTTTTTAGAACATGATTCCTTTTTATCACCAATCCGGTAAGTGCAAAAACATAGGAAAAGGTCATAGGGAGCAAACCCATATGAGGATAAATTATCGTTAAACCATACCTAATTAATACAGCACCTATAATAATATAAAGGTATAATATATATATAAAGGTCAGACATCTACACCTATAATAATATAAATATACAGCACCTATATAATATATAATAAAGGATGCGGTGACACATGATGATTAACTTGACAATTTTCCTTGTTAAATTACATTGAGATGTCTCCTGCTCGTCCACAAACCATGCTACTCTATGCAATCCTACCTTTACATTGACATTCCAAAAATCTATCCCACAAACATAACAATATGTTATGTTTTATGAACACACACACACACAAAGATGCGTGCACACAGACACAGCCACACACACACACACACACACACACACACACACACACACACACACACACACACACACACACACACACACACACACACACACACACACACACACACACTCATGCTAGTGCCTGCCCAGATTGGAGTCAGCGTGATTATCGACTACAGTATGCACTGCATAATAAGGATGATGGAGCACGAACCACTCACTCAGAATGATGGAGCACGAACCACTCACTCAGGACGATGGAGCATGACCCACTCACTCAGGATGATGGAGCACGAACCACTCGCTCAGGATGATGGAGCACGAACCACTCACTCAGGATGATGGAGCACCAACCACTCACTCAGGATGATGGAGCACCAACCACTCACTCAGGATGATGGAGCATGAACCACTCGCTCAAGATGACGGAGCACGAACCACTCACTCAGGATGACGGAGCACGAACCACTCGCTCAGGATGACGGAGCACGAACCACTCGCTCAGGATGACGGAGCACGAACAACTCCCTCAGGATGACGGAGCTCGAACCACTCACTCTGAATGACATAGTGCGGCAAAAGCATCTGAGTGAACGATTTGCTCAGAATGGCGAAGTGCGGAACTGCAAATTGACTGGAAGATGCTCAGAAAGTGACTTAAGCAATCAAGCAAGCACTCCAATTAAATGGTTGATTGGGAACAGCTGGCCAGGCTGTAGATGCATACATCAAGATGCATCAAGGATCCTTTTAACTTTAAAGCCAGTCTTCACCACACCCGCGGCAGTTTATTAAAAAACATAAACTTGTTCAAATAATGGCTTTATCCACAAAATAGTTGCTGTTTAATGCAGAAAAACCCTGGAGATATCGCAAAGTTTAACCGCCCGTGAAATAAATATTGTAGATAATCAACCACTTTGCCTGCTCGTCCGTGCATGCTTCATGTGGTACATCAGTTCGCGGTCTGTGCAAACGTTATAACTTTAATTGAAAACATCCGTTTTTCACCAGATTTGCTTTGACTCCTTGTAGAACATCTCACAAAACCTCTGGAAATACAGACACAGATCTGGCAGACGCGATGGATAAGCAGTCCCTCTGGGGGGACAAGGCACAATGTCAATTAGTGAATGCATTAAATCATATAGCTCAATGAAGCAAGTTAATTTTGGCACATTCCAAATATTTTGTTCACTCAAAATAATTCTCCAAACAGAAGAAAAAGATAAGTTTAATGCTTTGGAAATCTCACATTTTCTTGTGTGTATATACAGATGTTCCACTTTTTGTGTATACATTTATATATACATATATACACAAGAAAATGTGAAATATGTATAAATATATATATATATATATATATATATATATATATACACATATATGTGTATGTATATATATATATATATATATATATATATATATATATATATATATATATATATATATATATATATATATATATATATATATATATATACACATATATACACACAAGATATATATATATATATATATATATATATATATATATATATATGTGTGTCAGGTCAGGTTCGATCTGTGACCTGCTACAGGTACCATGTAAACCTGTACTAACCTGTTCCCTGGTCGGGTTGTCGGCGACTAAACCATCTTCCCCACCAGGTTTTCTGTTGAGGGGGGTGTTTGGATATGGACACCCAGCAGGATTAAAAACAAAACCTGTCAAAGGGGGGAGGAGCTCGTTGTGAGCCAACGGCCATCCATATCTAGTGCCCAACTGTGTCTGCAGACGTCCTCCTACAGTTGGGTTACTTCTTATTATATTAGGAGGTTGGTGGCAGGATTTGCACTCCGGCCACCGTAAAACCCTTCATTCCGCAAAACGCAAAAACGCAAAAAAAAATCTGAAAACCCACTCCGTGGGAGTACCTCCTGTGCAGCTTCCCTTCGCAGGGCAGCTCACCAGATGATGGGATTGGGGCAAAGCCTTCGGGACCACCAATTTTTGATGATAGGAGGGAAACCACGGGGTAACATCCCTGGGTCAGATTGCGGGAGAGTGTGTTGGAGTGGTGCTGAGGTGTCGTCCACCAGACGGCGATCTCCTTGGGTTAACCTGAGGCGGTCCCTTTGGGTGGGTGCCTGGAATGTCCTATCCCTAAGAGAGGATGATCACCTGTCTCTGTTATCATCTGAGCTCAAGCGTTTGGACATCGGGATTGCAGCTCTCTCTGAGGTTCGGAGACCGGATTGCGGCGAGATAATGGTGGGTGGTTACACCTACTATTGGTCTGGTCGCTCTGATGGTTACCATACCCAAGGAGTTGCTGTAGCTGTGTCCAATAAGCTGACCCCAATGATAATTGTGGTAACACCGGTCAATGAGCGTATTATGAGATTAAGGATTCGTCACTCCTAAAGGTGTCATTTCCCTGGTCTCTGTTTATGCTCCGACTGAGGCAAGTGATCTCACCGTGAAGGATGCATTCTACGCCACACTCGAGTCTTTGGTTGATCAGTGCCCCAGACGAGATACACTTCTAGTCTTGGGGGATTTCAATGCATCGACTGGAACTGATAGGGACGGTTATGAGGTGTGTGTTGGTCCCCATGGGTCAGGAACTATGAACCAGAATAGCACTAAGTTCCTTGACTTTACAAGAAGTCATGGACTTAGGGTGGCTGGTTCATGGTTTCAGCGCCCACAAGCTCATCGCTGGACTTGGTATTCCAACGCTGGTGGTGTGGCAAAGGAGATTGACCATGTCCTCATTGACGGTCATTGGAGGATGATCCAGAACTGCAGGGTCTACCGGAGTGCTCAGTTCCTCAATACTGACCACAGGCTTGTTGTCGCAACTCTAAAGCTGCAGCTTAAATCCTGGAGAATGGCACCATCCCAGCCTAGGCTGGATATTGCCAAGCTCAGGGATGAGAGAGTAGCTGAGGAGTTTGCGAACAGGCTGAGTGGACACTTGGGGGGTCTGGGTGCTTTGGGGGGTCCTGAAGAGTTGTGGAGCACCTTCAAGACCACCGTCCTTGATGTTGCCGGTGGATGTATTGGAGCTCACCGCAGGGCAAAGAAGAATTTTGTCTCTCAAGGGACACTGGATACCATTGACCAGAGTCGCAGCGCCAGGCTGAATGGCAGAGCTGAACTGTTCAGGGAGCTGAGGCATAAAACTGTACGTGCACTGAGGGAGGACAAGGAGGCCTATGTGCGAGGAATCTGTGAGGGGTAGAGCATCACCTGTGGGCAGGTGATTCTCGTCCCGCTTACAGGGGAATTTGCACATTACGTTCATCCAAGCCCATCCCTCGGAGCACTGCAGTTCGAGCAGAGAGTGGTAGGCTCTTGACAGAGGAGTCTGAAGTGAAGGCCCGCTGGGCCGGTTACTTTGAGCGGTTGTACCAGGCTGATCCCCCAGCTGTCGAGTTGGATGTCAAGGGTGTTACAATCCCTGTTGCTGACCCTCGAATCAACTGTGGTCCACCTTCGCTTGTGGAAACACGGGCTGCGGTGAACCAGTTGAAACGGGGAAAAGCTCCAGGGATCTGTGGCATCCATGCCGAACTTCTCAAGGCTGGTGGAAATGCTGCACTCGTGTCGTTGCATGCAGTTTTGTGCTCTGCCTGGAACACAGGCATCATCCCAACTGACTGGAAGAGTGGCCTTGTTGTCCCTCTCTGGAAAGGGAAGGGTGATCGCCAAGACTGCAACAACTACCGAGGGGTGACGCTGCTCTCAGTGCCGGGCAAGGTCTTTGCTCGGATAATTCTTGATAAGGTTCGCCACCATCTGCTTGAGCACCAGCGTCCAGAGCAGTCAGGCTTTACACCAAAGAGGTCAACGATTGACCGTATCTTTGCCCTTCGTGTCCTCACCGAACGCAGACGAGAGTTTCGGCAGGGGCTCCTTGCAGCTTATGTTGATCTCTGTAAAGCGTTCGATTCAGTGAATCGGGATGTCCTCTGGAGGATTCTTGGTCTTCGTGGGGTGCCACCAAAACTGATCGATCTGATGTCTGAACTCTACTCTGGTACTGAGAGTGCTGTGAAGTGTGGTGGTACCACTTCTGACTTATTTCCAGTTGTTACTGGAGTTCGTCAGAGATGTGTACTTGCCCCCACACTTTTCAGCACTTGTATGGACTGGATTTTAGGGAGGATGTCGGAGAGATCAAGTTGCGGTGCATCATTTGGGAATGTCAAGATTTCGGACCTTGATTTTGCAGATGATGCAGTCATCTTTGCGGAGACTTTAGACATCCTTTTGGGGGCCCTCCAGGTGCTGAATGAGGAGTCGGAGCCGCTGGGATTACGGGTTTCTTGGGTCAAAACTAAGATCCAGGCTTTCGGTGACATCTTGGATGCTGCTGTCCTGTCTGTGTCTGTTTGTGGTGAGGATGTTGAGGTCGTGGAGAGATTCACTTACCTTGGCAGTGATATTCATGTCTCTGCTGGCTGCGAGTCAGAGGTCAATAGACATCTGAGTCGGGCCTGGGGAGTCATGGATTCACTGGATCATGGGGTGTGGCGCTGCCGGTACCTGTGCGGGAGGACGAAAGTCCGAGTCTTCAGGTCCTTGGTACTTCCAGTCTTGCTCTATGGGTGCGAGACTTGATCTCTGACCAAGGATCTGAGACGGAGACTTAATTCCTTTGGTACCAGGTGTCTTCGGAGAATCCTTGGCTATCGCTGGTCGGATTTTGTGTCCAACAAGCGGTTGCTGAGAGAGACTCGGATGAGATTTGTTACCTGCATAGTCCATGAGCGTCAGTTGCGGCTGTATGGACATGTGGCTCGTTTTCCTGACGCTGATCCTGCTCACCAGATTCTCTCAGCGAGGGAGTCTCATGAGTGGAGGAGACCAGTGGGCCGACCACATGCCTCATGGTTGCAGCAGGTTGACCATCATCTCAAGGAGATGGGGATGGGCCTGGCATCTGCCTGGGGGATGGCCAGACGGAGGCCCCTGGAGTACCGGCGGAAAGTGGACGCAGCGACGCGCTGTTCTGGCACATGCTCCCATACCTTACCTGACCTGACACACATATATACATATGTGGAGAAGGAGGGACCATGGCCTTGCTTGCTTGAAGTAAATAGGTATATCAGCTTAATTATAAGACTCCTTATTTCTTCACATTATCAGATTTCACTCCGGATTTCGACAATTATTTATTCTGGACGATATCTAATCCTCAAAGCCGAAAAAATATTTCCATGATATACTTTAATTTGGCTGTGAGAGTCGATCGTGGAAAGTTGTATCATGTAAAAATAATGCGTAAAATCGCTCCAAGATCCTAATTTGAAAACTACAGCAGTTACAAAAGCAATGTACCCAGAGATTTGTAGCTGTGATGAATAGGCATTTGATAATATGAGTGAGGAAAGTGAAAAAGAAAAACTTTATCGTAAAGAAATCGGTGCAGCCTGTTCCACGTCAAGGCATGGTTGAGCAGGCCAAAAAATATGGTGGCTTCAGACCCCAGTAGGTTAACTCGGAAACACCCCATAGTGTGCAGTGACTGAGGATGCACCTGATAAAAGATATAAATAAATAAGGCAGTTAATTATATTCAAAAGGGTTGTTTTCATTATTCCAAACGCACAATTTTCACTCATGCACTTCCTTGGAGTTTTCTTAGTATGCATGCATATTTTCAGGCCGATAGGTTTCATGGTTTTGGCGTTATGGAGGAGACACACTGACATACACACAGACACACACTGACTTCGATTAGTATAGATATATTTTTGCAGCTCTGCAAAACCGGTACACCTCCGAGGCAATGACATCCAACATACAGCGATACTGAGACAGTTAGCCCTTCCATATGTCTCATGGGTAAATGGGACAAGATGCATTGTGTAGGACTTTTCGTTTGGTCTTCAATCCCCTACACTTTAATTTAGTTTACTTCCATTTATTTCACACAAAACCTTACATGCATGCACGCCAGGCCATGCCAGACCAGTATCTCTACCTGCGGAGCATCACGAAGGCACAGTGATCACCTTGTTTGCATACGCTCGCCATTTTCTGTTCACACGGCACACCATAAACCAACTGACGCCTCATCTCAGACCCTCACCACCCTCACCACAAAACTAAAACCCTCACCATAATTCTCTCAACGCCTTCTAAAAATCCCCATGACAACGTACGCCTGACCTCTTCACCACAAACACCACAACGCTTCTTCTACCTCACTACAACAGCTACAAACTTCCCCAAGCACAGTTGGCTCCTTACTCGCTCAATACAGCCTCTGAAGATGCCGGAGGAATAAAGGGCATTACGAGCTGGGGTATTTCAGCGTGTAACTTGAAGAGCAAATATGCGTTGGGGCTCGTTCAATGACGTCCAGGTAGCCCTGGTGCTCTGCTAAATAACAACAGTTGAATGGAGTTCAGTGCACATTCATGGCCGGAGAGCACTCCCGAAGACCCTCGACCAATGTTAATTATGCAGCTGCATTGCGAGGCCAGGTTGGAGCATAACTGAAGCCATTTTTGGCTCGAGAGTCCGGCGGGGCATGGCGAGAGCTCGGGGTGACATCCACGCACCAATGGGGATGCACAGGAATGCCTATATGTCATTTTTATCCACTTTTTGGATGTCCTCCATTCCAGGCTCTATAAAAACAGAACAAATCAGAGCCGTGAAGAGAATCTCTTCATCCTTCGTCCAGAGCCTTTACCGAGTCAAGCATCATCTGAGCTGAGAGGGCAGTGAAACCGAGTGAAGTGAGCAGGGTGGAGTGAGTGTTGCTGAGGTCATTGCCAGGTCATCCCTGGGTCATCGGCGCTCGGCTTTGATGGCATTCCAGAGTCACCATTTACCTAACATTTACAGATTCTCTTACACATGCCCCGTAAAGCAATCTCTCACACATCTTTTTCTCGATCTGTGTCTCGCCCACTAAAAGAGCATCACCGATTTGCAACTTTCACACCTTCCTCTTGCATCATGCTGCAACACATTTTGCACCTCCCACTCACACACCGTAAACACTCCCAGTTTTCTTACCTCCCCCCCTTCTGAAGTGATTAGGTTCCGTAGGTCTGTCGACCACACCAGGTACAATGAGGTCGCCTACACCTCAACTGCTTCCCTCTTTCTGAACTTTCTAGCTTCCTCGATTGTCTGTGTGATGGCACCTGTTATGTGTAACATAAGTTAAGATTGTAGAAGTTTATATCAGGCTAATTCTACTCTGTGTCCTCTTTCTTTTTGGAAATAATAACTGTTTTCTTTTGCTGCATCCACAAATTCCTTACTTTCCCTGCTGTACATTTCGTGAATAAACCCTTTTTAATGTACCACATAACTTTCCTCACCCTGCTTTTAATAAATTGCTTGTTATAAATGTATCCAGCCCATTTCATTTTTTCCTTCATAAGTCCAGCATGGTCCGCACATTAGTTTAGCCAGGAAGTTATGCACCACCAAATTGCTCTTGTTAGCCGGTGCACACTCACGGTATTACTCAGCAGGAATCTCAGTGTGTGCTGAGGGCACATGACCCTAATTGACCGACCATCCACAGGTAAGGTATCATGCAAAGTAATGCAAATCTGCCTGGACTGGCTGTGCCAATCGAGGTTCATGGTCGCCGAGCAACCTGCCGATATGTGGAGTTAACTGTGCCTGGTGGCCTCAGGACCAGACATTCAAGAGAGATCTGAGTGCTTCCCCTCATGGCAAGCCTCGAAGTTCGAGTCCGCAACAATCTTGCCCGGCACCGAGAGCAGCTCGGTCATTGTTGCAGTGCTGGAGAATCACCCTTCCCTTTCCATAGAGGGACAACAAGGCCCCTCTTGCAGTAAGTTGGGATGATGCCTGTGTTCCAGGCAGAGCACAGAACTGCATGCAATGACACGAGTATAGCATTTCCACCAGCCTTGAGAAGTTCAGCATGGATGCCACAGATCCCAGGAGCTTTACCCCATTTCAACTGGTTCACCGCAGCCTGTATTTCCACAAATGAAGCTGGATCACATATGATTGCAGGGTCAGCAATTGGGACAGGAACACACCTGACATCCATCACGACAGTTGGTGGATCAGCATTGTTCAGCCACTCAAAGTAACCGGCCCAGTGGACCTTCAATTCGGACTCCTCTGTCAAGAGCCCACCACCCTCTGCTCTAACAGCAGTACACTGAGGGACAGGCTTGAAGGAACGCAATGCATGAATTCCCCTGAAAGGAAGACAAGAATCACTTGACCACAGGTGATGCTCTACCCCCTCACAAATCCCTCACAAGTAGGCCTCCTGTCCACCCTGAGCGCATGTACAGTTGTACGCTTCAGCTCTGTTTTATGTCTCCCTAAACAGGTCAGTTGTATCTGAGCCTGGCCCTGCAACTCTGGTCAATGGTATCCAGTGTCCCTTGAGAGACAAAATTCGTCTTCACCCTTTGGTGAATTCCAAGACATCCACCAGTAACATCAAGGACGGTGGTCTTGAAGGAATTCCACAACTCTTCAGGATTCCACAAAGCACCCAGAGTCCCCAAATCTCCACTCAGCCTGTTCACAAACTCCTCAGCTACCCTCTCATCGTTGAACTTGCAAACATCCAGCCTTGGCTGGGATGGTACCATTCTCCCGGATTTAAGCTGCAACTTCAGAGTTGCTACAACAAGCCGGTGGTCGGCATTGAGGAAATGAGCACTCCAGTGGACCCTGCAGTTCTGGATCATCCTCCAGTGAACATCCACGAGCACATGGTCAACCTCCTTTGCCACACCACCAGCGTTGGAATCGCAAATCCAATAATGAGTCTGTGGGTGCTGAAACCATGAACCAGCTACCCTATGTCCACAATTTCTTGTGAATTCAAGGAACTTCATGCTATTCTGGTTCTGAGTTCCAGAACCATGGGGGAACAACACATTCTCATAACCATCCCTATCAATTACAGTCGATGCAATGAAATCCCCCAAGATGAGAAGAGTATCTCACCTGGAGCACTGATCAACCACGGCCTCGAGCTCGGCAAAGAATGCCTCCTTCAGGGTGAGATCACTCGCCTTAGTCGGAGCATATCCAGAGACCAGGGAAATGACACCCAAGGAGTGACGAATTCTTCCTCTCATAATACGCTCGTTGAACGGTCTTTTCTCAATTATCAATATGATCAGTTTAGTGGACACAGCTACAGCATCTACTGAGGCATGGTAACCATCATATTGACCAGACCAATAGTAGGTGTAACCACCCTCTATGACCTTGCCACGATCTGGTCTCCGAACCCCAGAGAGTGCTGCAATACCGATGTCCAAATGCTTGAGCTCAGATGATAACAGAGACAAGTGATCGTTATTTTAGAGATGGGACATTCCAGGCACTCACCCGAAGGGACCACTTCAAGTTAACCCAAGGAGGCCACCGTCTAGTGGATGACACGTCAGCACCACTCCACCACACACCACCACAATTTGACCCGGGACGGTTACCCCATGTTTTTTCTCCTATCACCAAGGAATGGGGGTCCCGAAGGCCATGTCCCAATCCCGTAATCCGGTGAGCTGCCCTGCGAAGAGGTACTCCCACAGAGTGGGATTTCAGATTTCTTTACATTTGTGGGTTTTGCGGAATTATGTGTTTTATGGTGGTCGAAATGCAAATGCTGCCACAAACCTCCTAAAAAAAAGTAACCCAATTGCAGGAAGACGTCTGCAGACATAGTTGGGCACTAGAAATGGATGGCCTTTGGCTCACAAGGATTCCTCCACCCTTTGACAGGTTTTGTTTTTAATCCTGCTGGGTGTACATATTCATACACACTCCTCACCAGGAAAAATCACATAACCCTTGGAAAGCATCCACAAATGAAAATATATAAACAAAATTTTTTTATGCAAGCGAGTGACCCGAGACAATGTGGAAGCACAGTAATTCTGTGTGTCGATGGACATCAAAGCCGGTATACAAAAAAACAAACATCATTGAACCATTGGAAAGCATCCAAAAATGAAAATATAAATAAATTAAAATAAATAAATAAATGAAAAATCAAATGCAGGTGAGTGACCTGAGACAATAAGGAAGCACGGTTCATTATTGCTAACATATCTTTTTCTGAGACAATGCTGAGACAATGAGGAAGCATGGTTCATTGTCTAGATGTGTTAACAATGTACAGGAATTTAGTGAGGGCCACATCTAGAATATTGTGTGCAGTTTTGCTCACCACAGTTCTGGAAGGACATAGATGCCATAGAGAAGGTTCAGCGTAGGGCTACTAGATTGATTCCAGCCTTGCTAGACTCAGCTATGAGGAGCGATTGAAGGAGATAGGGCTTTATTCACTAGAAAGGAGGCAGTTGCGAGGAGATATGATAGAGATGTTTAAGATAATGAAAGGTACAGATAAAATAAGTCCAGATGAATTGTTCAACAGAGTGGACAGTGACAGAACCAGGGGCCATAGCCTGAGAGTAAAGAAGAGGAGAGTTAAGACAGTAGTAAAGCAGGGGACTTTCACTCAGAGAGTAGTTAATGCATGGAATGGTCTCCCTGGAAAGGTAGTGGCAGCAGAAAAAGTAGATAAGTTTAAATTAGAATTAGATAGGTTCCGAGAAGTTATGGAGATAGAGGGGTCTGGGGATGTTGATAAGACTTGTAGGTAGTTTGAGTATTGATGGGTGATTGTGTACGAGGTGCTGTTGGTGGGGGTTTTGTTAAGGGGGGTTGTGTGGTTGATGTGTCTTTTTAACCAAGCCCATGTCCCCTCTCCTAGGGGAAGAAAAGAAAAAATAATTAAAAATGAAAATGAAAAATAAAATATTACAACAACAACAGAAAATACAAAACAAAAACTACAAAAAAACAATACAACTTATTTTTTTCTGTCATTAATTAAAACCTTTTTTATTGCATTTTCTTTCTTGGATCTTGGGTCGGTGTGGTGTTCACGAAGACATGATGGGCTGAATGGCCTCCACCTGTGTTGGAGTTCCATGTTGTCCTTGTTGTCCTTGTAGATTACGTGTAAGTAAAAACAAAAACAGAGGTGTGATTTGACACCCATCAATGGTGTGATTTGACGTTTATTTTGCTTTTGCAAAATAAAACAAGAAAAAAAGCAACCAGAGATTGCAAACCCCTTGCCAGGACTTCTTTTGAGTGGTGTACTTTTATAGGTTTCCAGATAAATCCAATATGGCTGTCAAACCTTGTGACCCATGACATCAAATGTGTGACTCTTTTGTTCCTCATGGATAGGTGGTCATATGTGTAAAGTTTCACGTCAATCTTTTCAGCCGTTTCAGAGAAGAAGGTTTTTTAAGGTTGTTTTTAAAAAAAAACTATATGGCTGCAGATCACATGACCGATAACGTCGTGACCGATCACGTCAACCATTTTATCCCGAGATGACCCTCAAAATTTTCATAGTGATCGGATGTGGCGTTCTACATATGCAATGATGACATCATGACGAGGGCACCTATGATGTCATAAAAAAGTCACACTCATTCCCTATGAGGAGTACTTGCCATGTGCCAAGTTTCAATTTTTTCCTTGGTGCGGTTTCAGAGATACAGAGGTCCAACGTTATTCCGTTTTTGCGATATGGCTGCCACACTACATGACCTATGATGTCACAACCATATTGAAATATTCTGCATGAGTAGTCGCATCAATGGTGAAAATTTTGTCTCAATCCGACAAAACGGTTGCAGAGAAAAATACGAAAGTTCTGTGCGGACAAACAAACAAACAGACAGACAGACAGACAAACAAACGGACTGAAATGCAACACCCTCTGCGAATCCTTCGGCGAGGGTAATAAATAAATAAATAATAAAAATCACTCCTCCATTTGACCTCGAGCACCAGCACGTGACCGGAAATGAGCGGTCGTATCGAAATATAAACCAGACACGCGCCGAGTCTCCGGGTCTATCGTGCCTGAGGAAGCCGACTGTGAAGCTGGTGAAACGTTTCCTGAAACCAGGTCTGCTCTCACTTTTTTGCTCAAATTAGCAGTGTTGATCTAGGTTATTTACTTTTGGTTGGAAGAGCACTTTCTTCTTCTTTAAAAATGTGTCATCCCAATCGTCCCAATCTTATAAAACACACACACACACACACACACACACACACACACACACACACACACACACACACACACACACACACACACACACACACACACACACACACACACACACACACACACACACACACACACACACACACACACACACACACACACACACACACACACACACACACACACACACACAAACAAACACACATACACGTTGACATGCACTTCCTCCAAGTACCAACATGAGTGCACCAGTTACCCAGATGTTTCAAATTGTACGTTTCAAATTGTATGTTTGATATTGATGTACGTTTCAAATTATTTTGCGATTAGAATCGCGGTAATCCCCAATCTCCTCGCTCGCTGAAAACAAACTTACAAGAGCAAAAGTGGTGGGTCTTGCTCTTTACATATCTTCAACATAAATTGCAGCAGAAACTTTCAAAAGATATACAACTTCAGTTAAAACTTTTTAGTGCTGCTGGAGTAATTTCGTTTCTTCATTGGCTGCTCCAACACACTTCTGATTTAAAATAAAACAAGTTCCAACCGTCGGTTCGTCGATTTACTAATGAGAGATTAGTTTTTAATCATACGATGGATTGGATTGTGGATTTGCTAAACAATATCGATATTTATTGACATTAGGTGTTATACACATTTTATTGTGATTATTGTTGCCCTCGCCAAAGGAGAGGGTATTGCATTTGGGTTCGTTTGTTTGTCTGTCTGTCTGTTTGTCTGCATAGAACTTTCGTGTTTTTCTCCGCAACCGCTTGGCGGATTGAGACGAAATTTTCACCATTGGCACAACGACTCATGTGGAATGGTATCATGATAACTATGACATCATGGATCACGTGATGTGGCAGCCATATTGGAAAGATGGAAAAACGTTGGACCTCTATCTCTGAAACCGCACCAAGGAAATTATTGAAACTTGGCACACAGCAAGTACTCCTCATGGGGAATGTGTTTGATTTTTTTTTAATGACATCATAGGTGCACTTTTTATGACATCATAAGTGCACGTGTAGAATTCCATATCTGATCAGTATGAAAATTTTTGAGGGTCATCTTGCAATAAAATGCTCCACAGAAAAGAAAAATTCATTAATATGCCTGGTGTTGGCGCAGTGGTTAGGGCAGCGGCTTGGGATCCAAGAGGTCCTGAGTTCAAGCCCCGTTGGGCCACTGAATTAATACACCAGGGGGTTGACTCAGCCTGTCATCCTTCTGAGGTCGGCGAAATGAGTACCAGTATACTGGGCCGGTGTATACCCCGGTTAAAATAGGTGTACCATATCCCTGTGTCGTAAGAGGCGACCAGGGTTGCGTCAGGAAGGGCATCCGGCGTAAAACATGTGCCAAATCACTATGCGGATCATACGGATGATCCGCTGTGGCGACCCCGAACGGGAGCAGCCGAAAGAAGAAGAAGAAGAAGAAAAGAAAAATTCATTACATTATCAGTCACGTGATTCGGCGGCCATATTGTTTATAAAAAACGAAAAAAACCTTCAAAAATTTTCTCTGAAGTGGCTGAACAAATTGAGGCGAAACTTTACACATATGACCGCCTGTCCTTGAGGAACAAAAGGTTCACACATATAATATCATAGGTCACATGGTTGGCAGCCATGTTGGATATACCCAAAAACCTATAAAAATACACCACTCAAAAGAAGTCCTGGCGAGGATCTGCAATCTCTGATTGCTCTTTTTCTTGTTGCATTGGTATTCATTAAGCGTAGTTATTATTCCACGTAACCTGCTTTCTCTACTAACATCACCCTCTAATTTTATCATCTTGTCTAGTTTAACATTAGGGGAATTTTTTTTGACTGCTTTTTTCCTTGAGATGTGGCATTTGTTTTGTGCCATGTTTTTCACCACACACAAGTTTATGTGTTTTGTTGGGAAAATGAGACCCCCCATCCCCCACACCACCCTCGGAGGCCTGGTCTCAAAAAAATTGTGGACCACAATCAGTCACATGGGGTGCCCTTGTTACCTCGGGGTCCTATGTAATTGAATGGGTAGCATGGCCCTCAAACTGCCACTGCCTCCACAACTCCCCCTTTACCCATTCATATACCCCCTCATACCTTTTCACTCACCTCCTCCTTCACCCACTTCTCTCTCAGTGTCTCCACTTCTCTATTTACCTATTCACCCAATCCAACAAATGTTCTGGGTCATCCATGAGTCTACTTCAAATTGAGCAACTTCATTTATTCTGCAGCACTATTTACTTTCAAGTCGATGGTTGGGTGGTTGTGGTCATAAGAATTAACATAGAGTTAATAAATGACAATAAAAACAAATCACAATTGAGTACAATATAGATATCTATCTATCTATAATTCCAGCAATGTGTGTGTGTGTGTGTGTGTGTGTGTGTGTGTGTGTGTGTGTGTGTGTGTGTGTGTGTGTGTGTGTGTGTGTGTGTGTGTGTGTGTGTGTGTGTCTGTGACTGTCTGTGTCTGTATGTGTCTGTATGTGTCTGTATGTGTCTGTATGTGTCTGTATGTGTCTGTCTGTCTGTCTGTCTGTCTGTCTGTCTGTCTGTCTGTCTGTCTGTCTGTCTGTCTGTCTGTCTGTCTGTCTGTCTGTCTGTCTGTCTGTCTGTCTGTCTGTCTGTCTGTCTGTCTGTCTGCGACCGCAGTTTCTCGACGATCGCCGGTCCGATCGGATTGAAACTTACCAGGAATATTGCCAGGGCCCCGCGGATGTGCCTTTTCGAAGTTTGATATCAATCGGACAAGCGGTTCCCAAGTTACGGCCATTTATCTGTCAACCAATGACAAGACATGGTGCTATGACATCACGAATGACGTCACGATTAATGTTTATTTATTTATTTATTTATTTATTTGCACGATTGACGGTCCGATCTGATTGAAACTTACCAGGAATATTGCCAGGGCCCCGCGGATGTGCCTTTTCGAAGTTTGATATCAATCGGACAAGCGGTTCCCAAGTTACGGCCATTTATCTGTCAACCAATGACAAGACACGGTGCTATGACGTCACGAATGACGTCACAATTAATTAATTAATTTTTGCATGATTGACGGTCCGATCTGATTGAATCTTCCCAGGAATATTGCTGGGGACCCGCAGATGTGCCTTTTCAAGGTTTGATATTAATCGGATGAACGGTTCCCAAGTTACGGCCATTTATCTGTCGGCCAATGACAAGACACGTGATATGACGTCACAATTAATGTTTATTTATTTTTTTAGTTGTTTTTTTGTGAATATATTTACAGAGAGAGGGGCGAGAGAGGAGGGGGAGAGAGGAGGGGGGAGAGAGGAGGGGGAGAGGGGGAGAGAGGAGGGCGAGAGAGGGGGAGATAGGGGGCAAGAGAGGGGGCGAGAGAGGGGAGGGAGAGAGGGGGTGAGAGAGGGAGGGTGAGAGAGGGAGGGTGAGAGAGGGAGGGTGAGAGAGGGAGGGTGCATCACAATTCAAGAGAGGGCAAGAGAGGAGGGGGTGAGAGAGGGGGTGAGAGTGGGGGCGAGAGAGTGGGGGCGAGAGAGAGGGGCGAGAGAGAGGGGCGAGAGAGGAGGGGGAGAGAGGACGGGTGAGACGGGGGGAGCAAGGGGGGGCCAGAGAGAGGGGGCGTCACAATTTTTCTTCGTTTGATATAACATCACAATTGACGCTGGGGACCTGAGTACGTTTCCCAGGTGTTTCCCAAGTTGGTCCGATATGATACGGTTGGTCCGATCTAATTGAAAAAATGCCCCAATCCATTCGTCCTTTACGAGAGCGAAGGAACGAAGCTGCACATACTGGCATGCCTCACCCACGAGAGAGGGTACTGGTACGAGAGAGGGGGAGAGAGGAAGGGGCGAGAGAGGGGGGGTGAGGGGGGGTGAAAAATGCCCCAATCCAGTTGTCGTTTACGCACCTACGGACCCGCACTAGTATAAAGTAATCAGTAATGGTGCTGTAACTATAAGCTTACAGGGTGGCCCAGAGTTACGCATACTCGCCTTTATGCTGTCTTGGCTGGATTTTAATCCCGGCGCAGCTATAAACTGTCATTCTGGTGTCTTGCAGGCAGGGTGGTTTATCAATGTTTGTGCCATCCCTTAGATGGATGTTGAACTGGGTGTGCTGTTTGCCAGGATTAGTTTGTGGATCATAAAGATCCCACGGTGTCTTTTGCAAAAGAGTTCGCGAGCTATCGCAGGAAACCTGAACAAATCCCAAATTCATGCCCTTACCTACAGAGGGCACTGCATCAGCAGCACAGCCTTACTCTCAGCTCGTGATGCCACTCGCAGCCATGTGCTGCATCCGAAAGAAGAAGACAAACAACTGGGTGTGTGAATCGATCCTTCAAGACGGAGTTGTACCTGCATTGGAAATATGTGGAAAAATATCCACCAGCAAGCAGAACCTTGAGCAGAAAGGGTAACGACTGACAAAAAGTACAAAATCATATCAAAGGTTGTCCAACCCTCTCTGTAGTTTTGTGGTTGGAGTCTGTTTTTTCGATTTATTTTCTTCCTGCCTGCTGGTCACACTCTTTATGTGCATACAATGAATTACATACCTTCCCATACTTCTCCTCATTGTTTGATTTTTTTACACGTGTTACAGCACAAACCCCTTCCCATCCCCAGTAATATGTATTACACCACGACGCCCAGAATTGCCATCTCCTAACATTGTTTGAGATGATTAGATGATCACAACGTGTGATATAATAATAATAATAATAATAATAATAATAATAATACAGTCAAATGGAAGCTTGTACCAATACATGATGAAAAAGGATCACTCACAACACACTTCACCTGCTTGCTTTATGACAGTACCACATTGGACCTTCATGGAAACAAACCTTCCATCTGCTTTCCAGCTAATATGACCTGCATAGTTCCTGACGCATACACAAGATGGATTTTTCTATCTTCCTCATCATCTCCACTTGATTCAAACAGATATCTTCTTCCTACTGAATGCAGCCAGCTGTGGAGGAATCCAAATCGGGTTTGAAACAGCAACAGGGCTTACCTTGTGTTGCTTTTATTAATTGTTTTAGGCAGTCATCTTCAGCGGGAAGATCAGGGGGATTAATCATGTAAAGATCCTAGTCACCTGGGGATAATTGATTAGGTGAAGACCGATTGGTTGTTCCGTTCAATTATGGGTGAGAGAGCCTGAAAACTGGCTCTTGTGAATGAAAGAACTATAACGGCACTTGGTGGAGAGCATACCTCTGCCAGGCTAAACAATTTACATTTTGAATCCCAGTGATGGGCTGGATCTGAATTCGGACCTGAACCAAAATCTAATTGGCTTGTTCTTGTCACCGAACCAACTCATCCATCTAGTTTTGCCATCCAGTGTGTCTCAGGCCAGTCATTGCATCGGTGTGTGCACCATCCGGTGGATGGACGCTCAGTCTGTTTTCATTTGCTGTCCTAAAACACATTAGTGCTTAACATCATTGGCTATAAGAATAGCTGCTGGAGTGGATGTCCCAATTCCCCCTTATCCTTGGTTTCCTCTGCACTTTATATCCCAAAATTTTTCAGCTTCTGAATGTATGAATAATGCCAGCTGTTTTACCAAGGCTTTGAAAAGAATCACAAACAGCAATGTCTCTTTTTGCTTGGATCGGTCTCCTTGAAACTTCAGTATATGGTCGGCCGTATACTTGTATCTTGTGAGTAAAGACACTGGCCCCGAATCCAATATTGTATGTTTTGTACATCGCTTAGGGTGAAAGTCAAAGGTGAAAGTCCTTGTCAAAGTGGACATCTCTCTGGCTGTTATCAGAGAACTACCTCACCGCCGTCGAGTCTGGCATTTCACTCAAGCCGACTGGCAGGGTCTCCGAGCAGCCATCAAACTTACAGACTGGTCTCCTATTACTACTTTCTCAAACATCAACTCATCCTGGGAATTCTTTCAAAGAAACTTGCTCTCCCTCATGCACAGATTTATCCCCTCTCGTGTTCAGTTGTCTTACCCTTCCTCCCGCCCTTGGTTTACTGAAGCTTGTGGCGAGGCAGTTGTCCTGAAACAACTTGCCTTTGCCTCATGGAAAGCAAACCCAACTGAGGGCAATCTCAGTTCTTTCCACAAAGCTCGGAACAAGTGTGTATCTACCCTCAGGAGAGCCAGAAAACAACATCTTTCTCATCTCAAGTCTGAACTCTCAAACCTCTCTCCCTCCTCAAAATACTAGTGGCGTTTAATCAAATCTGTTTCTGGTGTATGTTCCCCCTCCATCCCTTCCCTTACCTCAAATTGCCGCACTGCTGATTCCACACGTGATAAAGCTGAATGTCTAAACTCGGTGTTTGCAGCTAAATCTTGTGTCCAAAACCCTTCACTATCTCTACCCACTTTACCCAGTCGCACCCAACTGTCCCTGGACTCTGTATCCTTTTCTCCTGACAAGATGGAGAGCTTGCTTTCAAAACTCGAGTCAGATTCTGCAACCGGTCCAGACGGCATCAGCCCACGTGTCCTCAAAGCCTGCTCTTCTGCTCTTGCTCACCCTCTCTCTGTTCTATTCACCCTCTCATTTGCCCAAGGTCATCTGCCATCTGCTTGGAAATCTGCTAACATCACTGCCCTGCATAAAAGGTGCAAAAACAGATCCCTGTAACTACAGACCAATCAGCCTTCTCCCAATCATCAGCAAGGTGATGGAATCCATCATCGCTTCAGACATGAAATCCTTCCTCTTCTCCAATGGCTTGATTTCCAATCATCAGTTTGGTTTCAGACCAGGTCACTCTACCCTGGATATGCTGCTTCTGCTCTCCCATCAATGGATGGAGGTCCTCAATGCCAGACAGGAAATCCGAGCCGTATCCCTGGACATATCACGTGCTTTTGACACAGTCTGGCACACTGCGCTACTCACCAAACTCTCTTCCCTGGTATTCAAGGCCATCTCTACTCATGGCTCGCAGACTTCCTCTCCTGTCGCAGTCAACGTGTGGCCCTAAATGGAGTTCTTTCATCCGCTCTTCCTGTGCAGGCTGGAGTTCCTCAAGGTAGCGTTCTGGGCCCTGTTCTTTTTCTGGTTTTCATCAATGATCTCTCGGACTCTCTAGAAAATCCTCTATTTCTCTTTGCCGACGACTCCACCTTCTGCCGTACCATCTGTCATCCCTCAGACCGGCAAGCAGCAGCTTCTTCGCTCACTGCAGATCTGGATAAAATCACAAATTGGTCCAACACGTGGAACATGTCTTTCAATCCAGACAAATCTCACACTCTCACTATGTCTCTTCGAAAGGACCGTTTACAAAACCCCCCCCATCCACTTTCTCAACAATCCTCTGGAAGAAGTCTTTTCTTTCAAGCTTCTAGGTCTCACTATCTGCCATGACCTTTCCTGGGAAAGTCACATTTCCAACCTCGCCTCAAAAGCCAGTCGCCGACTGGGAATCCTTTGTCGTGCTAAGTCCTTCCTCGGCCCTCTTGAGCTCCTGACCACTTACAAAGCTTTTGTCCGTAGCCTGATGGAGTACTGCTCTCCCCTCTGGGCTGGTGCTCCTGCCTCCCACCTTTCTCGGCTTCACGCTGTCGAAACCAGGGCATTTAAGATCATCGGCATCTCCCGCAATGAAGCTGAGTCTTTGGGCCTCTCACTCGATCACCGCAGGTTGGTTGGTGGTCTTTCCGTCTTCTACCGACTCCTCTCCAGCCTTGCCCCCCCTGCTCTCTCTGCGATTTGTCCCCACCACATTTCCACAGGGCGCTCAAGGTCCGCCAACAACCCCCTTCTAGTAAAACTACCAAAATCACGAATCACTGCTCATCTACACTCTTTCATTCCTCTTTTTTCCCACCTTTGGAATAAACTCCCTCACTCTATTCTTTCCCATTCTTCCCTCCAGGCTTTCAAAACAGCTGTTCACCACCACCTCTTATCTTCCCCCATCCAAATCCTCGATCTTTTCTACCCCCGATAATCCACCCAAGCCCACTTCCTTCATTTCTCCTGCTTTCCTTCCTGAAAGTCCCCAAAATGTCCATCTTCTCTTCGCCATGTTCCCCGTCCCATCCTTACTTGCTGTGAGTTGTGTGTTAGCTCTCATACGAGCCTCGACCAAGGTATACAAAAAAAAAAAAACTTTCTGCTTGAACCTTTTCAATCTCACAAGGTACATGGTGTTTGTTTTACTTTGCTTTGAATTGAGCGGAGATGATGAGGAGGATAGAAAAATCCATCCTGCGTATGCGTCAGGATCTATGCAGGTCATATTAGCTGGAAAACAGATGGAAGGTTTGTTTCCATGAAGGTCAAACCTCGTAAATGTCTTAAAGCAAGCAGGTGAAACATATTGTGAGCGATCCTTTTTCATCATGTGTCGATACAAGCTTCCATTCCACTATTTTATTGTTATATCACACATTTTGACCATCTAATCATCTCAAACAATGTTCGGATATAGCAATTCTGGGGGTCCTGGTGGAACACGTATTGCTGGAGAGCAGGAAGGCAGGAGTTGGATGGGGGTGAGGGGATGTGGGGGGGGGGGAGTAGTGCTCCAGCACTTGTAAAAGCCAATGAGGAAAGGTAGGGGAAGGTATCTAATGCATTGCATAGTCTGCTTATAAAGAACTTTACCAGAAGGCAAGAAGAAAATAAGTCGAAAAAACAGACACCAACCACAAGCCGACAGAGAGGGTTGGACGACCTTTGATCTGATTTTGGACTTATTGTCAGTCGTTTTCCTTTTTACCAATTGTTCTGTCTGCCGGGGGATATTTTTCTGCATATTTCCAATACAGATACAACTCTGTCTTGAAGGATCTAATCGGCTCAAACACCCAGTTGTGGGTATTCAGTATTCTTTTGAATGCAGCGCGTGGCTGTGAGTGGTATTATTGGCTGAGAGGGCTGATGCAGTGCCTCCTGAAGGTTCGGGCAGGGATTTGTAATTTGGCAATGGTGCCAGCGATAGCTCGTCTACTCTTCGAGAAGGACACCATGGAATCTTTAACATCCACCAACTAATGACAGAAGTTTCTACACCCAGTTTAACATCCATCTGAGGGACGGACGGCACAGACATTCGTGCCTACAAGACACCAGGATGACAGCTTGTCGCTTGGCTGAGATACTAACCCAGGCAAGACTACCCAGAGGTGAGTCTGCATACCTCTAAGTCTTCCTGCCAGCTCTCAGTTGTGTGTCGTCAAGGTGTACTGCCTTCCACTACATGCGTCACATATCCTAGCACCTAGCCACGTAGTGAAGGGCATGACACTATTGTAACTCTTCTTTTTCTCTTCCTATCAAGTGACGTGTGACACGTGAACCACTGTATTTTACAAACACCTTAATTAAAAACGGAATCAGTATTATTGAAGATTTTTTGGCTGGGGTTTGTGTGAATTCCAGTAAGCATGTAAAACAATTTAAAAACAGTGCCTCTGCCTTATATTTGTAGTCATCATCATCCTTTTGGCGGCAGCATATGGCTGCGCATTGCATCATTGCCTGGAGAATCTGCTGTGCTGCTGATGAGGTGCCCCTTGTAGGTTAGTGCAGGAATTTGTGAGTTGTTTATTGTACCAATGAAAGCTCGCCTACTCTGTACAAAAGACGAATAGGGAGCTTTACAGTTCACTAAATAATGGCAGCAGATGGAACGTCAAGTTTCACGTCGATCAGAGGAACGTTGTACACATTGATACATCTCCCAACCTCCAAAACAGTAACAGTTATGGCTAGATTTGCATTCATACCCATGATAGGCAGCTCAGAGGCATAGTGCATACACTTCTAGGCTATCCTAACAACTCTTTTTTAAGTTTTAAAGTTATTCAGTGGAATCTAACAAGTTTCCAAACAGATGTCCTCCTTGCACATTGTTTAAGAAAGCAATTCCTAAATGAAGCAAAATATACATTATTACAGTTACTGCATGACTAAGGGCATTTGTAATTGTGTAATATTTCTTTGCGAAAGTTGGTCTTTAGAAATTTGGAAAAATGAAACTTTCCAAGACATGCCAATGTATCCAGTGTGTTAGCATGTTTAAAAAGCAGGAAGGCAGATGTTAGGCAGTTATCATGATTAGTTAAGGATTACAACATATGTCACACCATCTTGTTGGGTAAAATATTATGCAAGATGTCCACAAATTGCCATTCCAAATTCAAACAGTGATAAAACAAAAACAAAATGAGAAACAATGATGTAGTTTACTGCATGTGAAAGAACATTTCTCACAGTTTTATCAACTTTCTTTTGTTTCCAGTTGTCTCCGGTTTCATGTGACGTCACATTAATCGCAAATAGTACACCACAAAAAAGCACAAGTTGTTGCCTGGTTTATAGAGACCAAATCGTTCAAAGAAGCCTCAGGGCCACTGATTTGGATGTCAGCCATCTCCGAGAAAAAATGTTATGGAAACTAATGATGGAGGATATCACTGATGTTACTGGTTAAGCACAAGTGATGGGGATGTAGAATTTGGGGACTGCACGGAACAGCCGTTCGACCGCAGTGCTCATGAGTGTATTCAGATTCGGATGATGATCTTGACAAATCTTGACAAATCTTCTTCCCATGCATCAAGCCAAATCATTGTATCCCATTTCAATATTTTTCTAAATCACTGTTTGAATTTGAAACAGTAATTTGTGGACACTGTATATAATGCAACCTCCCTCAGAAGGAATTTCAAAGCAGGAGGCCATTAGGTCAATCAAAGTCAGTGCAATGGTTGCCAACCTACAATTTTTTTTGTTTCCGCTCTATCTTTTCAAATGCTGAACATCATGCAAGGAAGCAGCATGGACCATTTTTAAAGTCTTTGGTATGACTGCCAAGATTCGAACTGCCACACTTTATACAGATTTAGAGCAGACACTGTAACCATTACGCTGCAAAGACCGGTCAGTTGAATCAGAATATTCATGATGATGGTTTAATTAAGATATGCTGGCTTCCTTGTTCCTGAAGCTCATGTTATCCAATACCAGTGGCAACGGCAACTGACTTCTGGTCCAAGAAATGTGCAGACATCTGTCACTTTCACACGGCATTACAATCCTGGATCCTTTCTACTCCTGGCACAAGAAAACTGTCTGAGATTATATCACAGTGTGCGGTCACAAAACGCCACTGGAAGTTTCCTTTGTTCAAAAATTATCAGTCGCTGAACTCTGCGTTTGTTCAGATCGTAGGTGAGCTCTGCGGAAATTGTGACCGTATTATATTTAAATCTCCATTGGAGCCGATATTAGAGCCACCGAAACTGCAAACCATAATTGGATTTTTAGTGTGGGGAAAAAAATTACCGGAGCAATGAAGCCATGTCACTTGTCAAGGAAAAAGTGCTGTCGCTCGGAAATGTAAAATTGCATTGCTTCATATTACTTGAGTTCATAACGCCGCCTCCTGAGTGAATGAAGGGCGCACATGTGATCCACATCATGCCAACTCCATCAAGGGTCCAAAGATCTGCACCTGGTGAGACAGAATCAAGTTAGACGTCATCCTGAAACTTGTGGAACTTGGTCCTGTTTTCAATTCCCAGATTATGACTGCGTGAAATAACGAGTCACTTTAGGTTAGGTTTGCATGAAATATCAAATGGAAGTAGTTCACAGAACATTGCCACAATGTTTTACAACAAGAGAAAACGTTATTTAAGGATACCATATTTGGTCCGACAGTGTGTTGTGGAGGTAGTGCCCTTACCTTTCAAGTTGTCTTATCTGGATTGATTCCCAACCAGATTATCTGAATCTACCATTGAATCCATGCTTTGAATCTCTATGCATTTTCACTGCTGATTCTGCTTGCTTTTGTTTTAATAAATTCATCGGTGGATTTAGAAGGGGGGTCCTGGCGTCTGGTGAAAAATCATGACCAACTCCGCAAAAGGAAAAACAACTCTTTTAAAAAAATACGTACATGATCGAGCTCGTGGAAGAGCTAGAGCAGAATGGAAGGGAACAAAATGGCAAGGGGGAAACACCAACAGCAGACTAGAAGTGGGAGTGAGATCAAGGAGAGACGGAGAAGGACACATGGGGGTGAACAAGCTGCACACACGCTGAACTAGAACGTCACTCGGTAGATCACATACCGACACCACGCCAAACAGTTTAAGGTTTGTACCCCACTGATAGGCCGGATCCGCATCCGCACATTAACCAAAATCGAGTCGGCTTCTTCTCGTCACTAAACCAACTCATCCACGTAGTTTTATCATAAGTTGTCCACAACTTTATGAAATATCATGCTATATATCGTTTTTGGCCCAATCTCCCAATGATGAAGAATCACTTAATTCTCAGGATCTTCACCAAAATCTTCACGAAAATCTTATGAATTCTTCCTCGTCGTACAGCCAATCTGTCTATGAAATTTTGCACGAATCCGTCTGTAACTTAAGATATCATGTAAACAGACAGGGGTGAAAACATAACCTCCGTCCACCTTCAGTGGCAGTGAAAACAAATGAACCAACAACAAACAAACAAAAGGAGGTGAGGAAGAGGGGAAAAAATCACAATAAACTGGAAAAAGGGAGTGTTTGGGAATAGGGAAATTTGGGGTGGAGGAAATCATGAATTTAGATGGAAGATGACCAGCTGTCTTGAAGCCCTGAAGGGAAGAATGGGACTGAACAGGCTGGGGAAGTTGGTTCCACAAGCAAGAAAAAAAAAAAGAGGAATAAATGAGTGAAGATGAGCACTGAGACTGGATTTTGGGAGCTTAACAAGAAGAGGATGACTGGCATACCATGTGCACCTTGCAGAAATCTGGAAGGGACAGAATCAAGAGATGGACAGAACCAATCAAGAGTGTGCAAGACCGAAAATGAGGCGGTGGAATAAAGAGAGTTCACTGACCTTTCCAAATGTGAAAGCAAGAGGCCTGGACACTCAGCGTTGTCGTGGGAGATCCCAATGATTTTGAGGGCCTTGCATTCCATGGCATCAATAAGGGGAAGACATGAGGCAGGGCCAAAATGGGGAAAGTAGTACTTTATTAAGCTGTGAATGAAGGCCTTGTAGGTTGTCAAAAGTTCAAGTTGGCCAAGGAAAGACCTTACATAACGAATGATGTCCAGTTGGTTGCTAGCTTTGAAGGGCATCTTTGAAAAGTGGTTTGTCCAAGAAAGATTATGGCTGATAGTGAGACCTTAGAGTTTGAGTGACTGAACTTCTTCAAGAGGATTGTTAAGAAAGCACATGGAAGGGTGTGTCCATATGGTGCAATTGGAGAGGAGAGTGAGAATGTGAGATTTGTCAGGATTGAAAGACATATTCCAAGTGTTTGACCAGCTTATGATTTTTTTAAGGTCTAAAGAGAGGGAAGAGACTGCACCCTGCCTGACTGAAGGATGAGGAATGTCACGGCAGAGAGTGGAGTTATCAGCAAAGAGATAAAGAGGATTTCCAGAGAGTCAGAAAGGTCATTGATGAAGATGGGGAATAGGACTGGGCCCAGAACACAGCCACGGGGCACTCCATCCTTGACAGGGAGAGGAGATGAAAGGATTCCGTTGAGTGCCACATGTTGACTACAAGAGTAGAGGAAGTGACCAAGCCACGTGTGTAGTTAGCCTTGCATGTCACAGGCAGAGTGTTTGGAGAGCAAGGCGGGATGCCAAACTGTATCAACAGCTCAGGATATGTTGGGAGAGACGCCCCTAATCTCATGACTGATAATGAGGGCCTCCATCCATTGTTGGGAGATTAAGAGCAGCATGTCGAAGTTGGAGTTACCAGGTCTGAATGCGAATGGGTGATCTGAGATGAGGCCGTTGGAGAAAAAGAAGGATTTCATATCAAATGCAATGATGGATTGCATGACCTTGCTGATGATTGGAAGTAAGCTGATAGGTCTGTTGTTAAGGGGATCAGTTTTTCACTTTTTTTACGTAATATCGTGATGTTAGCTGCTTTCCAAGTAGATGGAAGATAACCTAGGGCAAAGGATAGCATGAAAAGGGTAGAGAAAGGATGTGCAAGAGTAGCAGAGCAGGCTTTGAGGATATGGGAGCTGATGCCATCTGGTTCAGTTGTCGAATCGGAGTTGAGGGTTGCCAGAAACTACTTTACCTTCTCAGGTGCAATTGACACAGAGTCCAGGAGCAGTTGGAAGCAACTGGGTAGTTTAGATACAGAGAGATTGAGGAGTTGGGGACAGAAGATTTGCAATCAAACATAGAATTGAAGTATACGGCCCTTCTCATGGGTCGACTTGGCTGTGGTGTCATTTGCAGAGAGGGAAGGGATGGAAGGGGAGCATACACTAGAGACAGACTTAACAAGGTGCCACCAGGTTTTAGAGGAGGGAGACAAGTTTGAGCGTTCAGTCTTGAGGTGAGACAGATGTTTTCTGGCTCTCCTGAGAGTGGACACACTTGTTCTGGGTTTTGTGAATGATCCGAGGTTGCCGTTGGTCAGACTTGCCTTCCAGGAAGAGAAAGCTATATGTTTGAAGGAAACTGCCTCACCACAAGATTCTGTGTTCCAGGAGTGAGAGGATAGGTATGATAACTGCAGACAAGATGGCATAGATATCTACCTAATGGAAAGCAAGCTTGTGTGGAAGGATTCCTACACCATATTTATATCAGGAGAGGTGTAAATGAAGGACCTGTCGAATTGGCTTGACATGACAGGGCAGCTGGGAGTTCCTACCAATCAGCTTGAGTGAACTGTCAGATTCTACGGCATTCTCTGACTGTAGCCAGAGGGATGTTGACTCTTCTAAGCGCATGATCAGATGAACCTATTAGGGCAGAAGAGGAACAGGAGACTCATGGATCACATTTATCAGAAAATTCGTCATTTCCACGTCCGAAAGGGAGGAGTGTGTCATTAGGAAAAATTGGGGTTGGAAAGTTCACTGATTGGGTGATCCCCATATTTGCATATCACACGTGATTTTGTGCTATACAGCTTGCAGCAATGCACTCCAGACATCAAAAACTATATTCAGAGTAATTGTTGAAGAGGATTGTTGACTAACTGGTGTCCCTTTAAGTTGACAAAGCTGCAGGTTCCAACTCAATTATATCAAAATTAACAATAAAAAGGAAAATAAAATTTATTTTACAATGGAAACTTGCGATTTATTGATCCACCCCTGAAATTTGAACTTTTTGTCAAATTATCTGCAAATCTGAGGTTTTCAGGAAATGCCAGAGTTTGCATTTTATGGTCACACCTGAACCACTGGGTCTTCCCGCCAATAATCCAGGTTCAAATCCCACATAGTGTACACATGTGTTTGTTCATTATTTACGAATGCCGTTGTGATTAATGTACAATGTATATTGAAGCCTCCTCATTTCATTGTCCTGCATGTTGTTTTTCTTTTTTACGTACAAACTCCAGCATTGGCCTTCGATCGATGGAAAAATAATGTGACAGTAGGATGCAGATCGTTAAATCCACTAACTTTGCTAATGATGTCAACTAGCGATCCAGGCACGAAAGCATGGTGAGAATGCTGGGGAAGGAACTTGTGCAATGAGACAGGGATAAGTATTTATGGTTGGCTCGATATAGAAGCAGTAGATGCCAGGTTGATTAGAAAAATTAATGGGTCCCCATGTAACTCGTTCTTTCATACCAATGCTTTATGACTGGTCATCCGTGGACCCCAAGGAACATAAGCACATGATAGGGATCCGCAGTGGAAATAAATGGGAAAAGGATTATATTTATCGACATTTTGCACTGACTTAAAAACGAGGGACCAGGCATGCACTCTTCTTAATTACCTTTTCCAATACATTTTATTATTGTTTGGGATTGTTGCGCAAACTCGACTATAAGCGGTGTCGCCTGGGTTTGAATCTAGACCCAGCAAGAAACTGTCACCCCAGGATTTAATAGGCAGGGTGATTGATCAATGCGTGTGTTGTCCCTTGGATGGACGTTAAACTAGGCGTCCCATCTGTCAGCATTAGTTGGTGGACATTAAAGATCCCATGGTGTCCTTTGCAAAAAGAAGGTGAGCTATCGCTGGCACTCTGAACAAATTACAAATTCCTGCCCTGACTTCCTGTGTCGAAGAGGCGACCTGACCACGATTGTAACCCAAGCTAAGAACCAGCTTTGGCAGAACCGATACTTATGAATATATTCTACTATAAGCAGATAAAATCTGACACTTTGCTGACGAGAATATAAAGGGGGGAGGGGAGAAAGAGGGAGGGAGAGGAGGGAGGGAAGGAAGAGGAGGAGAGAGGGGAGGGATAGAGGAGGGAGGAAGGAGGGGATGAGGAAGGGATAAGCTATTTCAGGGTGGAAGAGCGAGGAAAACAGGGTGGAGGCGAGGTGACGTCTCACCAAATGTCACCATTCACTCTAAGGGGGGGGGTAGATGGAGGAGAGAGGAGGGGAGGGGAAGAAGTGAGGAGGTTTTGGAGGAGGTAAACATGAGGGAAGTGGGTTCTAGACTTGCGTTTGGTAGTGGGACTTGTGGAACAGAGGGCTGGGGGGTAGTACAGGGTTGAACAAAATGGGGTATGTTAAAACAGCGCATTAATACAGCACTCAGAAATTGCCCAGAGATTTCCATGGAGAGTGGAGGGGAGGGGGTTGCGATGAGGTAAGTGTAAGGGGAGGGGAGGAAAGGCAGCATGATGGGAAGGGAAGGCAGTGTGAGGGTCGAGGAGTGTGGTGTGAGGCGAAGGGAAGGGAGGGCAGCATGAGGGGAAGGGAAGGCAGCAGGAGGGGAAGGGAAGTCACCATGAGGAGTGGAGAAGGGAAGGCAGTGTGAGAGGAGGGGAAGGGAAGGGAGGGCAGCAGGAGGGGAAGGGAAGGCACCGGGAGGGGTGGAGAAGCGAAGGCAGTGTGAGGGGAGGGAAAGGGGAGGGTGATAAAATGCACCTAAACAGCAACATTTTCTTTTTAACAGCCGGGTCCTATGTAAAACAGGGTGGGAGCCATTTTTATTTTTAAGGTAATTCTTCACCATTGAGAGATAGGGCCGAAAACAATATATAGCATGATATCTCAAAAATGTATTGGGCCCAATATGTTCTCATGGATCAGACATTACATGGCGGAGGTATGTGCTCTACCGAGTACCCTTCTCATTTTATATGTTTCGATTGTGGTCCTGCAAAACCGCTGCTCATCAAGGCAAATGCATGTAACATCTCACAGTGCCGAGGCAGTTATTTCACCAGTATCCATTTTAGGTAGCCCTTCCCTTATGTATCGTGGGTTGGTGGGACAAAATGCTTTGCGAAGGCTTTTAGTTAGGTCTTTAATTCCATTTGCTATTCCTTTATTGGATTTACTTTAATTTACTTTACACACACGACCTCTCCTTCAAGCATGCATGCACGCCAAAGGTCACATAGCGACAGCCTCATTAGCATATACTGCCAGAATCCCATTCAAACTGCGTGCCATTCCCCAATGGGCATTTCATTTCAACCTTCTCCATACTTGAACCACAATGCAACAACCTTCATACAACCACCATAACACCTTCCTAAAAATCCCCACAATAAACAACGCTCAACCTCCTCACCACATCCTACACTAAACCTCCTCATCTCAACCATGCCAAACACTTCAACTTTCTCACCACAAACACCACAGCACTCGCTCACCTCGCCACAGTTGCGGTAAAGTTCCGCAACTGCTGTCGGCACCCCGGACGATCACCATTGTCCTTTAGGGATGTCGGGGAACAATGGACATTACTCACCATGACAGATGCTTGAGGTCGGAACAGATTGGCACGTGGCTCGGAGCACAAGTATGTGCTGAGGTACATTGAACATCATCTGAGTAGCCCTGGTGCTTCACCAAATAGCGACCCTCATTTGGTGCCCACGCATGTCCGTGGCTGAAAAGCGCTCCCAAAAAACCCGCACCCCATGTTATTCTCGGAGCTCTGTCTCATGACCAAGTTCAGGGGTGAATGAGGCCATCTTCAGCTTCAGAGCCTCATGGGGCGGGGCTACTTCTTGGGGAAGTATCTGCGCAGCAACGGTGGCACTCGGGAACGCATATAGAGCATTTTGATTGGATTCTTGGCTCGTCCTTTGCCCAGCATCTATATAATAGTTGCACAAGGATCATGAGAGGTCACCAGTCAGTCTTCGCCACAAAGTCCATCACAGACAGTCTGCCCCAGTCAGTTTCCGCCACAGACAATCTTCGGTAGGCAGTCTACGATCCAGGGTCTCGGTCAGTCCTCCAGCCACTCAGCCTCCCTGTCGCGGTCATCCACGACAGGTCTAAAAGTCTTTTCCCGAGTGCGAGGTGACTACTTCTGTGCGAGGAGGGTCCAGACCTGGACAGCGGTATGAGGGTAAAGGAGAAATTCTGAGTGGGTGGGATACCAGACCGATAATAGTAAACACACATAATATAAAGACTTTCTCACAAGCCACTTGAAGCTGTTTTCTCACACACTCTGTCTCTCCTGTCTACTGTCTCATCTGCTGCGGATGCACAAAAACTAAAAGGGCAGCTGCAGATACGCACTTCTTCACTCTTCCTCTTCTGCATTACATTTGCACTTCATTACACCTCATTTTGCAACTCCTCACTCATGCACCTTAAACACCCCAAATTTTCTTCCCTCCCCCTCCACTCCCCTTCTCCTAAGCAACTGGGTTGCATTGGTCCATCAACTGCACCAGGTACAAAGAGGTCACCCACACCTCGAACTTTCTCTCTCTTTGTTTGTTCTCTAATTTCCTCAAGTGTGTGTCTGATGGTGCCTGTAATGTTTGCGTCAGATAAAATTGTAGAAGTTTTTATCGGGTTAGCTCTGCACTGTGTTCTCTTCTGTAAATAATTGCATTTCTTTAGCTGCATCACACAAATCCTTGCTTTCCCTGCTGTACATATTGCTGTGTATTAAAAGCCTTTCAATCTTTTTCTTTTTATTTTCTTTCAAAGAAACTTGCTCTCCCTCATGCACAGATTTATCCCCTCTCGTGTTCAGTTGTCTTACCCTTCCTCCCGCCCTTGGTTTACTGAAGCTTGTGGCGAGGCAGTTGTCCTGAAACAACTTGCCTTTGCCTCATGGAAAGCAAACCCAACTGAGGGCAATCTCAGTTCTTTCCACAAAGCTCGGAACAAGTGTGTATCTACCCTCAGGAGAGCCAGAAAACAACATCTTTCTCATCTCAAGTCTGAACTCTCAAACCTCTCTCCCTCCTCAAAATCCTGGTGGCGTTTAATCAAATCTGTTTCTGGTGTATGTTCCCCCTCCATCCCTTCCCTTACCTCAAATGGCCGCACTGCTGATTCCACACGTGATAAAGCTGAATGTCTAAACTCGGTGTTTGCAGCTAAATCTTGTGTCCTAAACCCTTCACTATCTCTACCCACTTTACCCAGTCGCACCCAACTGTCCCTAGACTCTGTATCCTTTTCTCCTGACAAGGTGGAGAGCTTGCTTTCAAACATCGAGTCAGATTCTGCAACCGGTCCAGACGGCATCAGCCCACGTGTCCTCAAAGCCTGCTCTTCTGCTCTTGCCCACCCTCTCTCTGTTCTATTCATCCTCTCATTTGCCCAAGGTCATCTGCCATCTGCTTGGAAATCTGCTAACGTCACTGCCCTGCATAAAAAGGTGCAAAAACAGATCCCTGTAACTACAGACCAATCAGCCTTCTCCCAATCATCAGCAAGGTGATGGAATCCATCATCGCTTCAGACATGAAATCCTTCCTCTTCTCCAATGGCTTGATTTCCAATCATCAATTTGGTTTCAGACCAGGTCACTCTACCCTGGATATGCTGCTTCTGCTCTCCCATCAATGGATGGAGGTCCTCAATGCCAGACAGGAAATCCGAGCCGTATCCCTGGACATATCACGTGCTTTTGACACAGTCTGGCACCCTGCCCTACTCACCAAACTCTCTTCCCATGGTATTCAAGGCCATCTCCACTCATGGCTCGCAGACTTCCTCTCCTGTCGCAGTCAATGTGTGGCCCTAAATGGAGTTCTTTCATCCCCTCTTCCTGTGCAGGCTGGAGTTCCTCAAGGTAGCGTTCTGGGCCCTGTTCTTTTTCTGGTTTTCATCAATGATCTCTCGGACTCTCTGGAAAATCCTCTATTTCTCTTTGCCGACGACTCCACCTTCTGCCGTACCATCTGTCATCCCTCAGACCGGCAAGCAGCAGCTTCTTCGCTCACTGCAGATCTGGATAAAATCACAAACTGGTTCAACACGTGGAACATGTCTTTCAATCCAGACAAATCTCACATTCTCACTATGTCTCTTTGAAAGGACCGTTTACAAACCCCCCCCATCCACTTTCTCAACAATCCTCTGGAAGAAGTCTTTTCTTTCAAGCTTCTGGGTCTCACTATCTGCCATGACCTTTCCTGGGAAAGTCACATTTCCAACCTCGCCTCAAAAGCCAGTCGCCGACTGGGAATCCTCCATCGTGCAAAGTCCTTCCTCAGCCCTCTTGAGCTCCTGACCACTTACAAAGCTTTTGTCCGTAGCCTGATGGAGTACTGCTCTCCCCTCTGGGCTGCTGCTCCTGCCTCCCACCTTTCTCGGCTCCACGCTGTCGAAACCAGGGCATTTAAGATCATCGGCATCTCCCGCAATGAAGCTGAGTCTTTGGGCCTCTCACTCAATCACCGCAGGTTGGTCGGTGGTCTTTCTGTCTTCTACCGACTCCTCTCCAGCCTTGCCCCCCCCTGCTCTCTCTGCGATTTGTCCCCACCACATTTCCACAGGGCGCTCAAGGTCCGCCAACAACCCCCTTCTGGTAAAACTACCAAAATCACGAATCACTGCTCATCTTCACTCTTTCATTCCTCTTTTTTCCCGCCTTTGGAATAAACTTCCTCACTCTATTCTTTCACATTCTTCCCTCCAGACTTTCAAAACAGCTGTTCACCACCACCTCTTATCTTCCCCCATCCAAATCTTCGATCTTTTCTACCCCCGATAATCCACCCAAGCCCACTTCCTTCAATTCTCCTGCTTTCCTTCCTGAAAGTCCCTGTAATGTCCATCTTCTCTTCGCCATGTTCCCCATCCCATCCCCATCCCTCTCCCTTCCACAGTTCACCTAATGTGTCTGTTCCCCACTGTTTTGTCCCTTCCACTCCCACCCCTCTTGTCTCATGCCTCCTTGCTGTGAGTTGTGTGTTAGCTCTCATACGAGCCTCGACCAAGGTATACAAAAAAAAAAAAAAAAACCTTTATTGTTCATATGCCATTCATCCCCCTCTTGTTTATAAATAAATTGCTTGTAATATAAATGTACCAAGTTCATTCTGTCTATTCTGTCTTTTCCTCCGTTGGTCCAGCATGGTCCGCAAGTAGTTAGCCAGGAAGTTCAATCCCACTAATTGGCTCTTATTATCCAGTGCATACTTAGCAGCTCTGCTCGGCTCCACCTGATATGGTAAGTTAATGGAAGTACGCATCGACGGCACGAAACTCGCTTGGTATGGTCAATCCACCGGAAACAGCAACACGCAAAGTCGTGTGACCCTGCCAGGATTGGCCGTTCCGATTGACATTCGTGGTTGCCTAGCAACCCGCCAGTGCATGGAGTTATCTGTGCCCAGGAGCATCAGGATGGGCATTAGGGAGGGACCCTACTGCTGAAGTCAATAAAGAAGTAAAAATTTTGAAATTTGGCTCAGATTAAGAGATTGCAGAAGCTATGGAATGTGCGGAAATTAAATAAAGCCACGAACGCTGGCATCTTTGGGCGTTTATAATAATTGCAAAGTATCCAGCGATTTGTAGGTATGATAATCATGTATTCCACGATATTGTTGAGGAAAGTGAAAAAAAACCTTATCATTAACAAATCATTGTGGCCAGTTCCAAGTCAAGGCATTGCTGAGCAGGCCAAAATAAAATGGCGAATTAAGACCCCAGCGTGGGATAGCGACGTGACCAAGAATAACGCAGCCTTGAGAAAGGATAATTAAATAAGGCCAGTAATTATCTTCAAAAGGAGAGTTTACATTAACCCTAACATCCAATTTTCATTCATGCACTACTGGGGAGTTCCATTTGTATGCATGCAAAGTTTGGGGCCACTATAGCTTTCATAGTTTTGGAGTTATGGAGGAAACGGATGGACAAATGGACACACTGACTGTCAGACACCCACTGACATTGATTAAGATAGATTGTGTGGGATTGTAGTAAGCAACTAATCCTAAAACTCACGACATCAATATTGTGAATCAAATACATGCCTAAGCAGGATGCAGCCAAGCAGAAAAAGGCAAATGTTGTGACGGACACACCATGTGACATGTCACTGACCATCAATGTGTATATATATATATATATATATATATATATGTGTGTGTGTGTGTGTGTGTGTGTGTGTGTGTGTGTGTGTGTGTGTGTGTGTGTGTGTGTGTGTGTGTGTGTGTGTGTAGTGTCAAAAGGGAGACTTTGCCACAGTTATGTCGACAATTTCTCAAAGTTGCAATATTCGCTCACTTATGCTCACTCATATTTCTCCTTTTCAAACAGGTACACATTACTTCGTCATAGCGCTCCCATTTGACACTACTCCCCCCTGCCAGGGACTGAGCTTCACCCCCTTTCATATGATTATTTCTTTAATCATATTGAGTAGTCATAATAAGAGTATGTTTTTGAGGAATAACTTAATTTATTCATAGATTTAAAATATTGCAGCTGTTGCCTGTTAACCCCCCCCCCCCTCTGTATACAAATAGATAACCTCCATCCATCCATTGGGACCATACTCTGTGCAGAGCATTGGTTCTGCCTAATCATTCTCCTTGGCTATTCGGCACAACCCCAGGCAGGTTCCCACTCCAACACAGTATACCATCAAGCTGGCACTCTTTTTGTCTACCTCAGAAGGATGGCAGGCAGAGCTATCCCCACCTGGTATTAATTCAACAGCCAAGGGGATTTTAACTCAGGATTCTCAGATCCCAAGCCCACCACCTTAATCATTAAACCAACACCAGACATGTATAATCTCCTTGGTTCATTAATTAATTTGAATGCTTGTTTCCAAGATGTAGCAAGTTTTATGATTTGTTTACTCCCAACATTTTCCATTGTCTTTCCAAATACAACATTATTTATGATTTTATAAAAGTTCTTATGCAAATCATTTGAAACAAGCTGTTATCTTTTTGTGTCAAAATGAGTCAGCCTGTCTTGAGAACCAAGCTCCCTCGTCCAAAGCAAAAGTGTGACTCCCTTCCTTTGAGAGACACACCCGAAAAAAAATTATATAACTAAAAAATAATTCGTTTTATAATTAATCATACACAATCAACCTGAAAACCAATTACTGCACCATCATTCCAAGAGGAAGCCAGACTTAAAAACAAACACACCACACACACACACACACACACACACACACACACACACACACACGTGTAGGGAAGGGTGGGGTTGGGAAGAGGGGGTGTGGTGGGTCAAAGGTGGGGGCATACAAGGAGAAGGGGAAGGGGAGGGGTGGGATGAATGGGTGTGGGAAGGGAGGGTGTGGCTTGTGTGGGTGGGGCTTTGTTGGGTGCGGCTCGTGTGGGTCGCTTGTGTGGGTGTGGCTTGGGTTGGGTGGGGGTGAGATGTGGTGGTGGGTCAAAGGTGGGAGCGCATAAGGGGGAGAGGAAGGGGTGTGGCTCGTGTGGGTGTGGCTTGCGTGGGTGTGGATTTGTATGGGTTTGGCTTGTGTGGATGTGGCTTGTGGGTGTTACTTGTATGGGTGTGGCTTGTGGGTGTGGCTTGTATGGGTGGAGACAAAGAAGGGGGTGGAGCAATTTTTTAATTAAATAAATGCGTTGTGTGTGGGGAACGAACAAACTAATCATTGAATGATGGATCTGAATATGGTGGGTGTGCGTGTGGCTTGTGGGTGTGGCTTGTGTGGGTGGCTGACATGGGTGTGGATGGTGTGGGCAGAGTCAAAAAGGGGCAGAGTCAAAAAAAGGGGTGAAGTCAATTTTTGAAAAAAATGATTCAATTTATTATCTTTGTCGAATGCAATTCCTGTGAATAATGAACCTAAAATCTCTTCTCCTTCTGAATTGAATACTTTGTAAGTCCAAGGAACTGTATCTATTACATAAACAAATTAAAAAAGTTCATTTGTCCATCGCTTCGTATAACCTTTTTCAAAATGAGATTTACACCTGTATATTCTTACTATATCACCAACTTTGAACTTAGGCTTTCTGACATTAATCTCTTTTTCATATTCTAATTTTGTAAATGTTTCTGATGGCTTGGATTTCGTTGAGGTGTGAATCGTGTCATTATACTTATGTACAATGTCCTGAATTAAAGATAACCATTGTTGTGAACCGAGTTGATTGAATTTTCTTATATAGTCTCTCTTTTAAAGTGCGATTGAAATGCTCAATAACAACCGCTTTTCCTTTAAAGATGCTCCCATTATTTTAAAGAAAATTCAGACATGTTTTGTTGCAAAACTCTGTACCCTCATCAGTCCACAATTTTTTAGGTTTTCTCTTGCTTTTATTAAATATCTATTAGAAGGCTAACATAAGAGCATTACCCGTTTTGTTTTTCAAAGGGACCACCCACGCATATCTACTCCTCAAATCAATAACGGTTAAAGCATATTTGTACCCCTTATCATGATTGAGTTGAACCAAGTCAGCGGATCAGATATAATCAACTTCTTTGAAATAAATCTTCCTCTATTAAACTTTGTGCTTATTGGTTGATGTAATTCATCATCCAATTGCTCTTCAATCTTAATGACATCATTAGAGCCTATAGGTTATATGAATTTCCAAGCCCAAGTTTCAATTTAGCACTGATCATCTTCTTCACGATGAACCGATCAACTTTTTCTCTCAAGGTTGGATTTTGGATCAAAGACAAATTGCACAACATTTCTCGATCCGCTTTGTGTTTTTCTTCCAATGTCGTGCAATTTTCATAATCAATATCGTGCTTCATACACAATTCATGAACTCTGTTTTTAGGTTTATACCAAGGTTTAGGATTGTCAGCCTCAATTAATCTTTTATTCAAGTTGGTTCCTGGTCCACAGAAAGAATACTCCGGCAGATGTAATTCCCCTGGTATCCAGTTGTTGTAAATGTACTTTCTGATGAAAAAAACTTTTGTATATCTCCCCCACATTTGTGTTTGGATATGAATTTACTCGTTTTAGAGTCACACACCAAACATATCCCTTTTTGTATTACCCTAATATTTTTTACACATAACATACGAGATGCTTTTACTCTTAGTTTTCTTTTTACATTTGAGACAATAACTCATTCATTTATGAGAAAATTTCCTTGCAAAAACAGAAACAAAAACAAAATTTCACAGAGTGCAAAAACCTTTTTAGTTTCCAACAAGTGCATTTTAATTTTAATTTTTAAAACAAAGAATCCTGAGAAATGTCTTCACTCTCTGCTCTATTTATTGAAGAAAAAAAATGTAAAACTTTAACCAAAGTCAATTACACCAACATCGTCAATAATAAAATATTTTCCTTCTTTATCTTCTTTATCTCCAGTTTCTCGTTAAAATCTTCTCCCTGAAATCGATGTTAATAGGTTTGATGCATATATTTTTACTCGACTTATCAATTATTTGTTTTCCTCCTCAGTGCGTTGAGATCGATTTATTTTCTGTAATACCCCCAATCTATTTTTTAATCTCACTGGTTTCCATGTTATTATATTTATTCATTCTCTCTCTTTCCTCCCTCTCTTTTTCCTCATTCTCTCTCTTCCCCCTTACCTCCTTCTCTCTCTTCTCCTTCTCATCCTTCTCTCTCTTCTCCCTCTCTCGCCAAACTTATTAATTTATAAGCATTTTTAGTGTTAATATTTTCTGTAATACTATATTTCTGTCATTCAGCCTGTGCCTTTGTGTAATAATTTGATGTCAATGTCCAGTTCTTGGGATACATCAAAGGGAGAATCATCTTTTCAAACATGTCGTTTGTATTTGATGAAAAATAACATCATAATTTATTTTTTATTTTTGTTGAGTTGAAATTACACATAAAGGCATAATTGACAACAACACTTGGAATTTAATTTGTGGACTTGAAATATTTGATAAACACCATTCTGTAAGAATTTCATGACTTCAACAGGTGGTGGAAGACCATAACTATCAAAATAATATTTAACCTGATTATTATAAATAAAAACCCAATGAGAACTCTTTCCATTATTATCTTCTAAATTAATTATAATATTATTTGTATATTTAGACAAGTTTGTTAACTCATCTCTCATAAAAAGAACCAAATGATCAATTTTTAATTTCTCACAATATTTGACATATTCAATATTTGATATTGTATTCTTTCCAAATTCTTTAAACTACTCATCAATGCTCATTTATTCATGAGAAAGATATAATCCATTACCCCTTCGAGTTAATTTTACACCTGCTTGTGCGATAGAAGAAAGCATATCTCCATCTTCCAATCTCGCTTTATCAGGTATGCTTTCAAGTTTTTCAGCAAAATCTACAATTACACCACTTCACCTAATTTGTTTCTCCAACTCTCTGTTATGTCTTTCCAACTGTTTTTGAGCCTGTATTTGAGACTTCCTTTCGTTGGCAGTTTTCATTGCTGCTGAAATACCAACCGTCAATGCTCCAGCCGCACTTAAACCAGGAAATAAACAATTTAGAAATGGGAGAAATCCTCCATTCGTCTCTCTTATTGAATATTTCTTCAACATTGGTTTTGATATTTTAAATTTAAGTGAGCTCGTATCGTTCAATATTTTCACCTGCTCTCTTGTGAGCAGAACATCAATTCTTACTTCTCCTTTTCTCTGAATTTTAATTACGTTAATCATACAAGGCTTTTGATTTTGAATTCAAGATGATAGTTTATTAAGATTAATTTCATTAACATATACCCCAGTTAGCACTTTACTACTCATTTATTTATCAAAAAAAAAATATGCCGGACTAATCATAACACCATTACCTGTATTAATCTATAATTCTGTTTCTTCCAAAAGCAAACAATATGTATCAACTTCTTCACTTTCATCTCTTTCAATGTATAGGGATTTATCCACTCTATTAAACTTTATAATTTCCTTTTGAGCGCTCAGGTCAATCGCATAGATTGCATACAGGCTTTTAAATGCCGCTACATCCAAAATGGGTTCTTTATTTCCATTGCTTTCACACAACTTTTGGTAAGACTTGTATGCTTCAGTATAATTATTTTTTTTCCAATTAATTTCCAATCTACCTCGTGGATAAAATGTTCCATCCAGAGAAACGCGAAGTTGTTTCACCTTGGCATTATCACTCAACGCATTATTCTTGCCAGTCGCAGTATCTCCATCTGGTTTCTTTAAAATGAGCCAGAGGTATCGTAGCTTTTCTTCCAGAACACCCACATTCCAAGTGTAAGTAGTTTGGTTCAGTTTAATGTGTTGACATAATTTTAAGGTACGATACATTGAGTGGTTTCTTTGAGTTAAATCTTCCATTCAACATCTATTCTGTTTTAAGATTAGGAGTAAATTCACTGATATACCAACTCATTTCATCAATAACAAATTTATTCTGATCACCAAAAGCATAAACAACACCAAAAATCAATCTATTTTCATTATCATTCCTTTGTAGTTGAAATCGAATTTTAAGACCATAGAGAACTTTATCATCATCACAAAATCCAAATGTACCTTTATGAGGAACTGCCATGGTAAAACGATTACCTGCTTTTGTATCATCATTATACATTTATTTTCCTTGACTATAACTGGCGTCTGTGTTTCTTCCTGTTGTCATATCAGGAATAAATCCTTTGAAAGCGCACTTACCCTTTCTATCACTAAATGAATATAGTGTAAATTTCATGATTTCAGATGTAGCAAAGACATAGTCAACTGCTTCAACTTCTTGTGTTCCAATATACAAACGAACAGGATCAAAAATTTTCCAGAAGAAATCATTTAGTGTATCGTTTGTGTGATTCGCAGCCTTAGTGAATGTAAATAGACACAACAAGAAACTTTCAGCTAGATTCAAATAAGTTTGTTCATTATTTATTTCAAAACTTTTTGTTCAATTTGTATTCCAGTCTGTTTCTGTTGTAGCATTTACCTTGAAGTAATCTTCTTTTTTAGTGGAGTTTGAGATGACAATGGTATCATCCAAATCATAGATACTATCAATTGCTTCCATACTTGTATTTATTTAGGAAAAAAGATGGTAAAACTTTTGAAACCCTGACCCAAGTATTTGAATTATTTTCTGTCATTCTTGGGGAGACAACTTAGTTTTGCCTTTCTTAATTTCTTTTATTGCTTGCAATTTATGGGATTCCTTTTGGGCGTCTTTTATACTCTTTATAGCACCCGCTACATTTCCCACAGCAGAAGCAGTTGAACCAATTAGGTCTTTTTGTTTAAGAACAGTTGAACCTATACCCATCAGAATATCAATTATCCCATCTCCTTATTTTCTAAATTGATGTCGTGCACCTCGTTGTCTCTTAGGTTTATAGTATCCTCTACCAAGATACATACCTTCACCCTTTTGGTATGGGGAAAGGAACATCCCATCCCCTGGAATTATTTTATATTTTCCCAACTCATGTTTCCTCACAATAACCATCGTATTTATTTATTGGAAAACTTCACGTAGGTGAATTCTGATACATATAATTTATCCATTAAAATAAGTCATGCAATTATCTTGGTGGGTTATCCTAAAATTTACTCTGTATATGGTTTTTCCAGACACAGATAAACCAGATTTTTTGGTTCCATATTGAATTTATAACCAATTGGGGTTGAGTATGCGCTGAATGAAAATGTTGTATTTGTTCTTATTCCATCATTATAAACACCATCAATCAAATCACAGTGAATTAATACTGAACTTATACCTGAGGATATTTGAATGACATATCACTATAAAATGTTCCATTTGTTTTGATCTTTGTTGAGGAGAAACCCAATAACTCTCTAAATGAATTACCTATTGTGAAATCAACCTTGTAGTAATTTTTAAGTGTAATCGTTGATTTTGAAGTGTGTTTTTGAATAACTATTACAATATTTTTGGTTTATTGCCCTGTTCTTTCATAAGGTGAGCAATTTCGGAAGATACTTAAGAAATTTCGTATGATCCAGGTTTTTTAGAATTTTTATTTTTTGATTGTTTTTTGATTGGCTTTTTTAGAAATTCTGTTCTATCCTGAGTTCAGGTTTATTTTCAAGATAATCCATTATTTTATTTATATAACATCTTGTGTTGATATTTCCCAGAAAATGGCATTCGTTAATAATATACATCATCAATCCATTAAACATTACCGTCATTTGTTCAGTCTCTTCTCTTTTATGAAAAGGTGTATTTTCACCCTTGTACTTAACATTCATTTCGTGGAATCAGTTTCCTGCTTCCTCAAGACAGAGAAACGTATGTTCATACACAAGCCATTTATTCAGTAAAACACAAGACACTTCCGTGCATGGAAGGAAGACCTCAGCCACAACATAGTTGCAAGCTGAAGACTCAAAACTACATAGCATTTTGAGTGTTTATATAGTTTTTACCAAGATATCAGATTGAACTTTGTGGACTTCAAATATGCCACATAGAGAGATTTAGGTTTGTTTTGGGGTTTGTTTACAGCTTTGGGAAGAGGTGTGGGGAGGGGAAAATAGGAAAGAGTCATTGTTTTGCCCTGCTGACTACATGATCACAGGTCAATGGTTTACTTAACAGATAAGATTTAACAAAGGTTGTTTTCGACTAAAGTAAATATCATGTGTGTATTTTCTTGCTGGTTTCCTCAGCGTGTATACTTAGATTTATCAGCATGTATGTTTATTAAATTATTTCTGAAAAAACACTAAACTAAGTTAATTTGCATTTTACATGATTATAAATTTGATTTTAATAATTCAGTTTCCACAGTTCTGCCTTTTCTTCCAACAGAACCAGTAAAGGGTTTGTTCTGTAAGAACAAATCCACTGAAAATCTAAATTTGTCATTTGGCTAGCGGCAGAATCATTTCCACCGCGTCACCAAGACTTGCACTCTGTGGTGGGTTAACACCCTTGCTAGTGGATGCAACCCCGATGGGGGACCACCATCTCCCCATCCCACAGAGTTGGGGCACCCATGCGATTTTGGAAGGAAAGAACTCTGTGCATACCAAACATATACATCCAACAGAAAATTGTCTTTTCCAATTATACTAATCATCGAGAAGGAATCCAAACTTGGCATCAGTGTCATGCAACCGAGCGAACCTTTCGTCCATTTCTCTGTGAAGACAGTCGAGTGTTCCCTTCATGGCTCTTTCCATTTCCTCATTGGCTGTTAACCCAGCGTCTCTCGAGTTCTCATCAGCCATTCGTTTCTTTCATCTCTGACGTCTTTCAACTTCAATATTCCATTCTTGACAGAGACCGAGTCCTGCTCAGTGGCACCCCCACTTTAAGTGGTGCCCAGGGAATGTGCCATGCCTGCTATACCATAGGTATGCCACTGATCAAGGTAGACCCTTTAGTAAGTACTATGTGGTCCCATCTCTTCGTACCCTTCGTTTTCTTCCATGTGATACAAATTTCTGCTCCATACCTGACTTAAATATTGTCTTGGTAAACCATTTACTTAAGTGCTCATTGGCCCAATCTCCTTTGCTCTCTATCCTTTTGTGACAATTAATGTAACATGCAGTGTTATATTCATGTATTGGCACATCAAATAGCATTGTTGTTGTGTAAATTCTCCCTCCAATCCAAAGATCAGTAGTTGCAATTTTGAATTCCATACCGAGCACATTCTATACTTCATTTGCATAATTCACATTCCCTCCCGAAATGTCATAGAATGCTGTTCCGTGTAGGGGTTCATTCCATTCTGCCATATTTTTCCCATATTTTAATTGTGAGGCTCCATCCAACATTTTACATTGGAAATTGTTTTTAACTGCCAAATTCTGCTCAGCCATCTCTCACGCGGGCCCATTGTTATGATAAATGTTGAATGTTGATCATTAGGCGTAACTTGAACAATCACCTCCAGAAGCCCGAAGGAACTCGCACAAGTTCAAACAGTGCAATTTGAGATACCGCACTAAAAGTTCCTTTCAAACAAACTCATTAATATTCAAAAACCAATGCTGTCAGACGGGGCATACAATCAACGTCCATCCGTGAGGCGGAACGTATGTTAATGCATCGCCTGTTTGCAAATATAACAGCATGAGCATTGGTGTCCATTTATATATTATGTATGCATATTTGTTGGGCTATGATGAGCAACTTCATAAAATACATGACAGTCTCGGCATAACCACTCGTATGCCAATTGACCGTTTTTTACAGCCATTTTTCCCTGCTGTGCAGGGGTTTGGCTTTTTCTTGAGGCAATGTTTTATGGCCGGATGCCCTTCCTGACGCCAACCCTGGTCGCCTCTTACGACACACAGGGATATGGTACACCTATTCTAACCAGGGCATACACCGGGACCAGTACACTGGCACTCATTTCGCCAACCTCGGAAGGATGACAGGCTGAGTCAACCCCCTGGTGTTGATTCAGCAGCCAATGGGGCTTGAACTCAGGACACTGGGATCCCAAGCCGCCACCCTAACCACTAAGCCAACACCAGGCTTACTCGAATGCCAATTCTACTCTTAAAAAGTGCTTCCCAACACCAGGCGACCCTCAAACATCCATGCAGCCTCTGTGCCCGGCTGAGTTGCATATGTATTATGTCCGCAGCCACAGCCGTTACACACAGACCCACAGCCGTTACACACAGAAAATGCTTTTTCACCATCGTGAACGATTTAAATCGTTACTCATTCACAATAACTCATTCAAACATGTCATGGTAACCATGGTGATCAGCTACCTTGACCCAAGGTTCATGGAGTTATACATACAGCTGGAATTACTTCTTTCCTTCCAACCATCAGAAATGCAATGGCAAATCACCTTGTGCAATCACCAGTTGCCATGTTTTTCACCTGGCATCCTCACCTGCCAGTATCTACCTACACGCACACGCTTACTTTCATGTATCTGCCTGCAGTCATTCACCTAATGAGCGACCTGTACCTGCATGCTCCAACATGCGGCACCTTCTGCCACATCTACATCACTTTTACCATCTATTTTAAATCAACCACAAATTCCTGCCACAATCGACTGCAAAAACTCAGATCATTATACAATGATGCAACTAATCGTGCTAATACAACCAACCTATTGTTTATGCTCAAAGAATTGTCATTTTTAACATTGTTGATGACAGTGCACTTTGTCATCAAAAACAAAAATTGAGCAATTCTTTTCAGCTTCAATCCTACAATCAGCTCCTCACAAGCAGGCCCCCACCTTTTCCCTTATCTGTCAAAGCTCACACACAGCCTGGTAAACAATCAAATTCACAGCAGGGTGTTTTCTTTTGCCCCCAACTCACTTTATTGTTTTGCTCCAGTGTACATGAACAGCTGTTGCTTACATTTCCATTTAGGATGTAGATTCATTATTTTCCTTTTCTCGAAATCAAACTAAAACTATATATTCTCTTTAAATAACATCTTACAATTTTAACAATCTCTCCACTGAATCCTGCACAATGACCTCACCTGTTCATGCTAGATCTGAAGGTCAATCGCCCTTGCAACCTATTTTGCATATACACACACACAGACCATGCCTGCTTGCTCCACACTCGAGCTTCGTGCAGATTTCATTTTAATTCTCTCACGCTTGTATACAACTGTCTGTTGTGTTCAACACACATGCACTCTCACATGCACGTGAACCACCTCAAAACATTAACTCAATATTAAGCATCTCACATTAAATCACATTTGTTCCATACGTGATGAATTAAATAATTCTGATGTTAACTCGTTACTGTTTTTCGCATCCTTTGTTCATTTTCATTGCACACGCTCTCTCAGCTTTCATCTGAGCTGGTTTATTATCCACAATTATTTTTTCACATCTCCATTTCGGCTGTGTGTTCCATTTTAGCTCAATGGGAAAAGGTTTTGCGTCATCATCAGAGCCTTCTGTCAGGCTCGCATGTGGGGCTGTTGGTACTTCCGCTTTTCCTTGGTATATGAGAAGTCATCTGAATCCCACCGATCTTCTTTGTCTCATTTCTCCTTCCGCAATTTTCTTTGGATAATAACTTGTCATAGTAGATTCATGAACTCTTCCGGTTTTTAATCTTTTTTTTCCTCCTTGTATTTTCCCCAATTCATCTCAGGCGCACTTATAGCTGTTCTTAAATGAATAAGTAATTGTTGCACTCGAGCATTATAAGCTCTTTCGTTTTCCCCTTCTGGTGCGATATCTGGCCACGTGGCTAATTCCTTAGTTTTCCGCCATACTTTGACTGGCAATACTGTTGTCATTAATGCCGTTACATCCTCGTGGTTAGCTTTGTTTGCATTTATGTAATATAGTATTTGTTCCACGAATCCTTCTGGATTATCATCATAATCTTTCATTTGCATTTTCATGGCTTGTAAATCACACTGGTTCCATGTGCGATGAATGAAATAATTCTGATGTTGATTTGTTGCTGGATTCAGCATTCTTTATTCAATCATCGGTCATGCTTTTTCGAGTTCCATGATTACTGACTTGTACGGGTTCGCGGCGGCCTTAAAGGTCGCATTCGTTTTCGTACCTCTCGTCTCACCCTCGTCTACTACCGGTGCGGACATTAGAATATTTCTTCCCCACAAGCCTTGCGGCGAGCCCGGAGCGATTGCCAGTAATGTTTTTTTTGCACTTCTTGAAGAGTAGCTTGTGCATTCTTCAAGTTTCCTCTTATACTTGCGCTCTTCGCTTGCTCCTCTCTTTTCAGGCTCTCCTCAACCCATCTACCAAAGATTTTCCAGTCTACTAGTTTTTGAGTGGTATTATCTTTTTCTCTCCTGTTTAATTCCCTTCTCAAATTCTCAATTTTATCTCAATGAAATGTCCCTTCTTCCGGAAAATTCAACTTATGTTTCTGAGTCCACTCAGCCCATATTTTAAATCCTTTGATGAACTCGATCCATAGGTTTTGTTCATATACTCGACCTTTGACCCCAAAGCAGGTGCATCCTCGTCCGCTCCCTTTTGATGTTTGTTCCCCATCGAACACTCGTCAGCGCTTCCGCTCTTTTTTAAAATTGCTCTGAGCACTTGCTGGTGCTCCTTTCTCTAAATTGTTCCAAGCACTTGCTACCGCTCTTCTTTCTAAATCGTTCTAAACACTCGTCAGTGCCTCTCTTTTCCAGCGATTAAACCCTTTGGCCCCCTGGCTTTCTACTAGCACTTCTTGGCCTTGCTTGGCTCTTCTTGTGCCTATCCGCCCTTTCCTTGACTCGGCGACACTAATCCTGCGCCTCCGCCCTCTCCACTTGGCAACTTTTGATCCAATCCTGCGCCTCCCACCCTGCCAGACTCAGTGATAATCTTTCTATACGTCATACCTCTCGCTATTTTATATAACTTGGCAAACTCGTCAATGCAACGTCATCAAAATATCGACGCTTTTATCAAAACATATAAAGATGTTACCCTATCTTAAAGTAATAAACTCCTTATTCCCTGAAAAAATAAATAAATAAATAAATAAATAAATGAAAAACAAAAATGAAATAAAATAAATAAATGTCTTCTATTTTACCCAACAAACGGCTCTGTACATTTCCTTACCTTTCAAATTTTCGGTTCGAGACTGAGCAACCTTCTGTGGAGAGCTCGTCTGCCTGGGAGAAACATGTGTTCCTGCAGGGATTTCTCACCTTTGGCTTCATCAGCATTCACTCACAACCAGGCCGAACCCTTCTCCCTCGGATGAAGGCTGTCATCCCATCCTCGTCGCCAAACTGTGGAAGCAGTTTCCTGCTTCCTCAAGACAGAGAAATATAAGTTCATATACAAGCCATTTATTCAGTAAAGCACAAGACACTTCCGTGCACAGAAGGAAAACTTCAGCCAGCTACATAGTTACAAGCTGAAGGCTCAAAACTACATAGCATTTTGAGTGTTTATACACAGTTTTTACCAAGATTTCAGATTGAACTTTGTGGACTTCAAATACGCCACATAGAGAGGTTTAGTTTTGTTTTGGGGTTTGTTTAAAGCTTTGGGAAGGGTGTGGGGTGGGGGAGATAGGAAAGAGTCATTGTTTTGCCCTGATGACTACATGATCACAGGTCAATGATTCACTAAACAGATAAGATTTAACAAAGGTTGTTTTCGACTAAAGTAAAGATCTTGTGTGTATTTTCTTACTGGTTTCCTCAGCAGTATGCTTAGCTTTATCAGCATGTATACTTAGCTTTCTCAGCATGTATATTTATTAAATTATTTTTCAAAAAGCACTAAACGAAGTTAATTTGCATTTTACATGATTATAAATTTGATTTTAAAAATTCAGTTTCCACAATTTCTCTTATTAATCTTGGAAAGTAATTCATTTTTGGTGTAATTTTGAAACAGTTGTGTTCCTTTTTATATTTTTTTATTTTCATTACTTAGAAGATAATCACAGAATATACATTGTTTATGGGCTTTTGACTGTTTAATCTCACTCTATCACATTCAGGACACTTCTCAAATTTGTCATATGGAGAATCAGGGAATTCAAGAGGCAGAAGATCTAGAATGCTATTCATATTTATAAAGTAAAACTTTACTTCAAACAAAATTCATCTTCAGTACTTTCATTGATGCTTTCACAATCATTGATAAAACTACTTTCATAACTATCGTTTGAACACAAACTCTCAGTATCATAACTGTTTTCTGTTCCAACAGAGATACTATCATCACTCTCATAATCCATGACAACATCATGGTTGAAGCAATCAGTGTCTACCTTATAGAGACTTATATACACACACGCCTTTATTTCCTCCTTCAATTGCTGTGATCTTAAGGCGCTGTCACACTTTGACGATTTAGTCAGCGTATGCCGACTTATGAAAAATTTGTCTAAAACGCTGGCACACGTCGAATACGTTATGGGTAAGTTTTGTATACGTTAAGAGCATGCTGAAAAACACTGCCATACGTCATAGTACGCTGGCTTTCATCGTTGTACTTTGCGGTTGTCCTCAAATTTTAGCATGCTTGAAATTTTACGACGTATGCCAGCGTATGACTCACACGTTCTGCTACGCTGGCCATAAGTTGTAGGCATGTTATGCGATCGTTGACACATGTCGACACACGTTACTTGTAAGTTACTCATAAGTCGAAACACGTCGAGGTAATGATTAGCGTACCTGAAACTTATTTAGAACCTATGAGTTACGTGTTGTAGGCACGTTACATGATCGTTAACACACGTCGAGGCACGTTATGCGATCGTTGACACACGTCGAAGCACGTTACTTGTAAGTTACTCATAAGTCGAAACACGTCGAGGTAATGCTTAGCGTACCCAAAACTTATTTCTAACCTATGAGTAACGTGCTTTGAACCTATGTGTAACGTACCTCCAACGCATATTGACGTATTTGATTGACGTCTTCCGGACGACCACAGAACTTACTGAACGTGTTTCTAATTTACAGCTACCGTATAATGGTGTATTGGCAGTGTTTAAAAAAAACAACAACAATAACTTCCGATATTTCGTCACGTGCCGTTACGTCACGTCCGATTGCCTCTTCAGTTTGCTCATGTCTTATTCTTAGTTCCTCCTCTGTGAATATTTTCTGTTTGAGGATATTGTCACGTCGATGTCGAAACTTAAAAGCAAATGTTCGAATATATTTTAAAATTCGTGATAGACTAAAAAAAAACAAAAAAAAACAACAACTTCAGATATTTCGTCACGTGCCTTCACGGAGCCAAGGAGAAAAAAAGAAAATGTACCTTAACAGAGAAAATAAGTTTCGGGTATGCTAAACATTACCTCGACGTGTTTCGACTTATGAGTAACTTACAAGGAACTTGTGTCAACGTGTGTCAATGATCGCATATCGTGCCTACAACTTATTCCCAGCGTAGCAGAACGTGTGAGCCATATGGCGAGTAAGTCGTAAAATTTTCAGCATGCTTCAAGTTTCACGACATATTAGACGTACCACGAAATATGACAGCATACTCCATCGTTTTTCAGCGTGCTCTTAACGTATACACAACTTACCCATAACGTATTTGATGTGTGCCAGCTTGGTTCGCAAACTTTTCATAGGTCGGCATACGCTGACTAAATCGTCAAGGTGTGACTGCATGGTTGACACTTCCAATTCTCAGGCGGTTATGATTTAAATCGGCGTGTGGCAGGTTTTTAACAGGCTACGCCACGAGTTCGTCGGCGATACGTGCAGCGCGCTATGCCTAAGTTAAACTATCATTGGGCATAGGTTGTGAATGCCAACAGGCTAAGCATTCGTTGGTACAAGTTATCTATAAGACAACGAAACGTTCTGTGCCCATGACTAATATGTTATGCATACGACCAACACGTTATGAATATGACCAAAACTTAAAAAAAATATATCAAAATTTCAGCGTACGCCAACGTTTTACATACATTTCTATACATTGCCATTGCTGGCTACATTGTCAAGGTGTGACAGCGCCTTTACCCTGAAGAATGCAGCCCGAAAAGATTCAGTCACTATTATGTCGTGTTTGTTTGTATCCAGATTGAAGTTCTGTAGTTCCAAACATCTGTTTGTTTACTCTCATATTCTTCAAAATCTTCACTTGAATAATGACTCATTTAATTAGTAGATAAAACATTACCGTCTATATCTATATACTTATTTTCATCAACAGATTCAACGACTACATTTTTTATGTTCAAGGTAATTTTAAAATGGTCCTTAACTACTCCTGAACGAAATGTCATTTCACCTGATATTTTAACATCCTTTATTTCATCAAAATTTACATCTTTAGGGTTGTTGAAAAAAATACAAATTTCTCCTTGCAAATTGCTGATGGTCTTGTCTTTTCTTTCTAAAAGTGCATCCATAAGGTTTTTCTTTCTTGATACTTGTTCTTGTTTCATTACATTTTCTATTTTTGAATATATTGCCAGAAAGCTAGGAGAAACTTTTGTTCGAGCGACTTCAATTGATGTTCTTTCAGATAATACTAAAATCCCTTCCACTGAAGGAATTTGAAGAACCCATATTATTAACCATAATTGTTTTTATCCAATAGTTGTTATATTTATCTTTATTCAATTTTACATCCTCAACATATTTCTCAGTATCTTTTTACAAATATAGAGATTGAGTGAAACTTGTCTTTTGTGTCTTGATACATTGTATTTATTAAGTGAAAAATGTTGGTGGGTAAAATGGTTTTAAGCACAGATTCACCTAAAAATGAAATGGAATTTTCATCAAGAAAATTTTAGTTTAAGCAAAGTTTTTCTATTTAAACATGGTGAATACAACATACTGTGACATCCTAATCATGAATATAAATGTTATAAAAAAATACCGTCAAACCAACAAGCACACATTCAATCTTTTCAGACAAATATCTCCATTTGAATGAGAAACAAAACATTGTGATGTCTGTTCTAAGGATGTCTTAAAAGAGAGTTATACAAAACACCTTCAATCGCAAAAACACGTAAACAACATTGACAGAAACTTGAAGATAAATAAGAAGAAAATTGGATTAGAGGGAGATGCCATTGAAACAAAACCATTTGAAATAACAACTCTTCAAAGATGATTTAAAGATTGGATAGAGGTAAAACTTATGACATTTAATACTAGTGCAAAATCCATTTCGGAAGCAATTGATATCTCAAAGGATTCAGTTATCAAGGTTGTTTGTTCAATGTTGAAAAAGCATAAATCATTCAAAATATATCTTGGAGCCTCCTTTACCTTCTCAAGAGAAGATAATGTTGAAGAAAAATATATGAAAATGAATCCACCACACCTTATTACATCAATTGATAGCTTCCTTAAATCTCCTGTCTTTGAAGAGCTTGTTAGATTTTAATTAGAAGAACAACAACAAGGTAGTGGGTTCAACATTGGGAATGTTTCATTTATTCATCTTACTATTCTGAAATCCACTTCGCAAAAGGCTTCCTCTTATATTGATTTACCTAAGGATAAAAAGTATAAGAAATATGAGTACAAATAGGAAACTGGGGATGTTGGCATCACATGGGAACTCATGAGCTTAAAAGATATAACAAAGTTTGAGAATATGAATAACCTATCAATAAATGTTTATGTTTTAACTGATAAAAACAAAGTCCAAATTCTGAGAGTTAGTGAAACTATGTCCAATGATAATTGGTCAAATGACAGGCATGTAGATCTCCTTTATTTCACTCATGAAGAAACTGCTCATTTTGCTAATATCAAAAACTTTTCTAGATTGGTAAGTAGTCAAGTTTATAAATCAAAGCATAAATCATATCCTTGTAAGAGATGTCTAAATATCTTTCGATCTCAACAAAGACTTGATAAACATTTTAGGTATTGTTCTAATCATATGGCAGCAGTTGTTGAGATGCCAGAACCAGGAGTACTACTGCAGCATAGCAAACCAATTGTTCGACTTTTCATAAAAGCACCAAAATTGGTACATAAGTTGACTAATGTATTCTGAACAATTCTGGATATCGAGCCACTCGAGATTTTGCTTTAGTCAGCTTTGGCTGCCATTTTGGAAAATGGCCGCCATTCTACTTTAACAACCTGGGATATCTGTCATTGTTATTCTCTTTATAGGTTTCTCAGAGGTGATAAATACTCCATGTGATGTGCATTTACAATGGAAAACAATACAAATGTCATTTGTGTTGATATGTTATCTTTCCAACCATTGTATTGGGGAAAAATGGTCATTTTTATGGGAAAATCCATTTTCGCACACATCACCTTCCTGTCCGATGTGCTGGTGCAGTCCTTCCATGACGAGGCAAAGGAGCTGGTAGTCACTGATGGTGAAGCAGTCATCTGCTTTCCAAGGCAGGAAGATGAAAGCTCTCTGGCTCCATGCGGTCAAGAAGAACATGACCACCGTCGGATTCAAGTTCGAACCGTAGACACCGACGTCATAGTCTTGGCGGTGATGGTAGCACAGGCACTACCATGCGTGGATTAACTCTGGATTCCCTTTGGGATGGGCAAGAACTACCGCTACATCCCTGCCCATGAAATAGCTGCCTCCCTCGGTCCACAGAAGGCACGTGCCCTCCCTGTCTTCCACGCCATGACCAGATGTGACACGGTATCAGCATTCATGGGGCATGGTAAGAAATCTGCCTGGGCCACATGGAACTCGTTTCCTGAACTAACAGATTCTCTTGTGACCCTGACCACCATGCCAGTCAACATCCAGGATGACACAGTGCACTGCATTGAAAGGTTTGTGGTGCTCCTCTATGACCGCACCAGTCCATATACGGACGTCAACGAGGCCAGAAAGAAACTCTTCGCCAAGAGGAACTCCGTCCAGCGCATCCCACCTACCTATGATGCTTTGGAACAGCATGTGAAGGGATCAGTCTTCCAGGGTGGCTATGTCTGGGGGCAGGTCTTGGTCCCTCAACCCGTGCTTCCATCACCAACAAGCTGGGGCTGGTGGCAAACAGAGGATGGGTCCTACAAACTGCTTTGGACCACACTCCCTGAGGCTTCAAAAAGCTGCTTCGAGCTGGTGTTGTGCGGCTACAAAAAATGCCGTAGAAACCGCTGCAAATTCAAGAAGGCTAATCTGCAATGCACTAGACTGTGTGCTTGTGAAGGAGAATGCCAGTAGACAGACGCAGTAGACACAGACTGAGATATCGGCCTAGCTTAGAATGTGCAAATGCAAAGTCGCATTGCTTGTAAAAGTGTTGACTTCTTGATCCAGAGCCAGTACACTTGAGCTCAGAAACTCATATTGTACTAGACTGATGTATGCGTGTACCATATGTCCTGGTAGAATGGTAGTAGACAGTAAACCGTAGCCGCTTCAAAGTGAAGTGTGCAATAATTTGACTACATTTTCTGAGTTGTCATTATCACGAGTATCAGTTCCCTTTTCAAAATAGAGTAAAGTATGTAATGTATAATGCAATTTTTGTTGATTCCAAACCCATTGAATGTGATGAATATCATTTGACTCTTGTTCCCCAGGCAATAATGGGTACTTTTCAGCTAAAAGTTTCAGGAGAGCAGCAATTTACAAATCAAATAATGGCTTTTTTACCGAAAATACTGGCTCATAATATTTGAATATGCCTTTTCATGGTAAATTTACTGAATTTTACACTTTCCTTATATCTACCACCAATACAATAAGAAAATAAGAGCATATAGCCAATTTCGCTAAAGTAGAATGGCGGCCATTTTAGAAAATGGTTGCCGAAGCTGACCAATGCACAATCTCGGGTGGCTCCATATCTAGAATTGTTCAGAATGCATTATTCTACATGTGTACGAATTTCGGTGCTTTATGCAAATTTGAACAATTGATCTGAAATATCAGACTACGCTGCAGGACTAGAGAGAAAGTTGTATTTAATGAAACAAATAAATGTATAAAACACCCATTTGTAATATATGCTGATTTTGAGAGCATCTTGGAAAAGACTGATGATATTAAAAAATATCAAAGCATATCCCTTGCGGGTTTTGTAATTACATTAAATCATCTGTAGGAAGTAAATATCATAAGTTGGAATTGTATAGAGGACCTGATGCTGCTGATGAATTTGTTAAAAGGATTGAGGATGATTGTATTAAGCTAACTAAAATTACATCAAGAACAAATAAGCCCCTTAACTTATCTCCAAATGAAGAGAAAGAATTTGAAAAAGCAAGGAGTTGTCATATATACTCAGAGGCTTTGTTAAAAACTGATAAAATAGTAAGAGATCATTGCCATGTGATGAGGAAATATAGAGGTGCAGCTCATAATAATTGTAATTTTAATTATAGAATCCCGACATTCATACCTGTATTTCTTCATAATAATTGTCATTACGAGATGCATCTCTTTATAAAAGAACTAAGTAAGACTCCTGGAAAGATAATAGCAATTCCTAATATAGATCAAAATAACATCTCATTTACAAAACAGATTTATAGTCGTGAAATGAGGGTAAATGCAAATATTAGATTTCTTGACTCATAAATTTATGACAAGCCCTCTAAGTTATTTGGTTTCAAACATCTCTTTTCCTATACTTTCTCGTCAATTTCGGACTGAAGCTGACTTGGGTAAAGATATTTCTCTTCTTACTAAAAAGGGCATTTACCCATACTAGAATCACCTACTCCCTACGGGAGCCGTCAAGGGGGTCATGTTATTATATTTATGCTTATTTTACTCCAAGCGGTCCCAGGGTTACACACCCAAAAAATGGTTGCGAGCGGTTCAGCCGTTTTTGCGGTACTTGGAAACAGACAGACGGACAGATGGTGAATGCTGGTGCTGCTATATGGTAAGACTATAAGACCCACTCCCTACGGGAGCTGTCAAGGGGTCATGCTATTATATTTATGCCTATTTTACTCCAAGTGGTCCCAGGCAGGATTACACACCCAAAAAATGGTTGCGATCGGTTTAGCCATTTTTGCGGTACCTGGGAACAGACAGACAAACAGACAGTGAATTATAGTAAAGATGATTATATGGATTCCTTTTAAAGATTTAAAGAAACAAGCCTTCCTCCTCAAAAGCGTTTTTATTACAAGTTAGGAAGATGTCACATTACGGGTGAAGAATATGAAAGAGTAATACAAGTTTGGAAAGAGTTTGAGATGAAGAATATGGGCGAATATCATGACCTTTATTTAACAAGTGATGCTTTATTACTCGCTGATGTGTTTGAGAAATTTAGAGAAATTTGTTATAATAAAGATTCCTATGGACTTGATCGTGTCCATTATTGTACATCTCCTGGACTAGCCTGGAGCGCTGCGTTAAAAATGACTAAACAACCCCTTGATCTTATAAGTGATGTAGATATGCTCTTGATGATTGAGAAGGCAAAAAGAGGAGGAATTTCACAAGTTTGTTCAAAGAGATATGCTAAGGAAAATAATAATTATCTTCCTGACTTCTCACCTGATAAGCCCACAGCTTATTTAATGTACTTTGATGCTAATAACTTGTATGGCTGGGCAATGTCTGTATCTCAACCCAATGGCAATTTTAAATTGGTTAAAGAATACAAGTTCAAATCTATCTTAAATGATATAATCTCCACAAGTCAAGAAGATTTAGATAAACGGGAGTATGGGGATTATTTTGCAGAGATTTTAACTATCTGAGACAACTTCATAACAAATATAAAGACCTTCCTTATGGAGCTGAAAAAGAGATACCCAATCAAGCGCTATTCGGTGGTTATCAACAATATTTTAGTTCTTCAAATGTGTTTAAATTTTTTCTGACAACTAAATTACAAACAACATTGTTTGATAAAGAGAAGCATGTTTTACATCAAAGAAATCTAAACAATTTATAGATGCAGGACGACAAGTTAAAAAGGTACATAGAGCACTAAAGTTTAGTCAAAATCATTGTTCGGTCAATAAATTGATTTTAATCTGAGGATGACAACAAAGGTGAATAATGATTTTGAGAAGGACTTTTTCAAGTTGATGAATAATTCTGTATATGGTTAAACAATGGAAAATATAAGGAATAGACAATGTGTAAAACTTGCTACAACTTGGGAGCAGGTGGAGAAGTTAATAAATAAACCAAGCTTTAAAAGAGTAGATATATTTCCAGATAATTTTGTGCTGTTCATTTAAATAAAGAGAGTATAAAGATGGAGAAACCGATTTATGTGGGAACATCAGTTTTAGATCCTTCAAAGTATTTAATGTTTGATTACATTTATAATAATCAAAAGAAAAGATATGGTGAGAATATTGTATTGCTATATATGGATACAGATAGCTTCATACTAAAGATAAGTAATTATGTTCCTAATAACCCACTCTTTTCAAATAAGAATAAAAAGGTTGTTGGTAAATTTAAAGATGAATTGGGTGAAAAGATACTAAGTGAATTTGTTGGTGTTAGATCAAAGGCATATGCTTAAAATACTTAATGAGAGGATTAAATGAATTCAAATGTGAAAAGAAACTTAAAGGTCAAAAGAATAGTGTATTAAAAGAGACCATTAACTTTCAACATTACCTTGAATGTATAAGGAAGAGAAAGGATGTTTATAGAGAGATGAATCTTATTCAAAATTATAAAAACTAAATATTCCGAGAGACTGTTTGTAAGATAGCTCGAACAGCATTTGATGATAAAAGATATATCATGAGTGATGGAATAACTACATTACCTTATGGGTTTAAAGTGTAAGTATTAATTTTTTAAAAACGGGGTTGGGGTTTTTAACGGGCTACCGCTGCATTATTTGAAATTTATGAATAAATTAAGTTATTGCTGAAAAAAAAACACTGATATTATAACCACTCAATTTGATTAAAGAAATGATCATATGAAAGACTATGGGAAATATTAGGAGTAAACAAATCATAAGACTTGCTACATCTTGGAAGTAAGCATCCAAATTAATTAATAAACCAAAGAGATTATACAGGTCTGGTGTTGGTTTAATGGTTAAGGTGGTGGGCTTGGGATCCGAGAATCATGTGATCAAATCCCCCTTGGCTGTTGAATTAATACCAGGTGGGGATAGCTCTGCCTGCCATCCTTCTGAGGTTGACAAAAAGAGTGCCAGCTTGATGGTATACTGTGTTGGAGTGGTAACGTGCCCAGGATTGTGCCTAATAGCCAAGGAGACTGCTTAGGCAGCACCAATGCTCTGCACATAGTATGGTCCCAATGGATGGATGGAGGTTATATATTTGTATACAAGTGGGGGGGGGGGGAGTGTTAACGGGCTTCCACTGCATTATTTTAAATTTATGAATATATTTAGTTATTCCTGAAAAAAACTCTTATTATGACTACTCAATTTGATTAAAGAAATGATCCTATTAAAGAGGGCGAAGCCCAGCCCCTGGCAGGAAGAGTAGTGTCAAATGGGGAGTGCTATGACGAAATATGAGTGAGCGAATATTGCGACTTTGAGAAATGGTAGACATCACTGCGGCAAAGCCTCCCTTTTGACACAACATATATGTATATATATATATATATATATATATATATATATATATATATATATATATATATATATATATATATATATATATATATATATATATATATATATATATATGTATATATATATATATATATATATATATATATATATATATATATATAACCATTCAACCAGAAGGCAAACCATTCAACCAGAAGGCCTGTGTATATATATATATATATAAAAAGCAAATATTCAAGAACGTATATAACCAGATATATAGGCACATATATAAAGCATAAATAGGCAGGTATATAACCAGAAGGCGAACCTAATGCAAACCAATCAACCAGAAGGTACGTGATATCATCGGCGGATAAATCGAAACATGTGGAGTGTGATGAGCATTCCCCCAATCTCCATTGGACGTAGTCCTACACCAAATAAAATGGAGATCAGGGGAGTGCTCGTTACACACCAGATGTTTTGATTTACCTGCCGATCACATCACGCACCTTCTGGTTGAATGATTTGCATTAGCGGGAACAATCGTCTGGGTGGCAGACAGACAGTTGTTCAGGTCAGGTCAGGTATGGGAACATGCGCCAGAGCAGTGCGTTACTACGTCCACTTTCTGCCGGGACTGCAGGGGCCTACGTCTGGCCATCCCCCAGGCAGATGCCTGGTGCATCCCCATCTCCGTGAGATGCTGATCAACCTGATGCAACCAGGTGGAACGTGGTTAACCCAAGGAGACCGCCGTCTGGTGGATGACACCTCAGCACCACCCCGACACATACTACCACAATCTGACCTGGGAAGGTTACCCCGTGGTTTCCCTCCCATCTTCAAAGATTGGGGGTCCCGAAGGCTTTGCCCAAACCCCGTAATCTGGTGAGCTGCCCTGTGAAGGGCAGCTGCACAGGAGCTACTCCCACGGAGTGGGTTTTCAGATATCTTTTTGCTTTTAGAATGTTTTGCGGAATGAAGGGTTTTACGGTGGCCAGAGTGCAAACCCTGCCACCAACCTCCTGATCAAAAGTAACCTGACGGCAGGAGGATGTCCACAGACACAGTTGGGTGTGAGATATGGATGGCCTTGGCTCACAAGGAGCTCCTCCACCCTTTGACAGGTTTTGTTCTTCATCCTGCTGGGTGTCCATATCATACAACCTCCTCACCAAGAAACTTGATGGGGGAGACGGTTTAGTCGCCGACAACCTGACCATGGAACAGGTTAGTACAGGTTTACATGGTACCTGTAGCAAGTCACAGATATAATCTGACCTGACCTGATGGGTTTCTCTGAATCTGAAGAACGGTTGTTCTTTGCGGATAATGCAGTTTTACCGTGTAGGACATATTCCGTGGCGATGCTCACCATAACTGTCAGGAGGTGCGTCTGATGTATAAATGATGAACGTGGTCATCATTGGTTAGATATTTATTGGTATACCATCCTGATGAGGGCAAACAAGCCTGAAATCCAGATAGGCAGCTCCATTTGATGTTTAACTGATGTTGACCATGTAATCGTTGTCTGTTTGAAAGTGTCACTGGGCCAAGGCCTCTGGGTTGGAGCTGATGCTTTGGTGTATTACTATGTTCAATGGAGATTGGGGGAGTGTTCGTCACACTCCACATGTTTCGACATATATATATATATATATATATATATATATATATATATATATATATATATATATATATATATATATATATATATATATATATACACACATATATATATATATATATATATATATATATATATATATATATATATATATATATATATTTACATTACATTACACTATACATTAGCGGGTTGTGCTTATACATTTTGGGCAATAACGAACTGTGCTTCCTCATTGTCTCAGGTTGCACAACTGCATTTAGTTTTTTCACTTGTTTTTTTTACATTTATTTATATTTTCATTTATGGACGCTTTCCAATGGTTCTGTGGTTTTTCCCGGTGTATCCGCTTCGTTGTCCGTCGGCACACAAAATTACCGTGCTTCCCCATTGTCTGGGGTCAGTCACCTGCATTTTCTTAAATTTTTTTTAAACTTAGTTATTCATATTTTCATTTACGAACACTTTCCAACAGTTTTGTGATTTTCCCGGTGTATCGGGTTCGATGTTTGTCGGCACGCAAAATTTCAGCTTCTTCCGTCACCAGAAGGTACCGAACATTAATATCAGTCGGTGAGTGAGTCAGTCGGTGGTTAGAATGAGCTTTATATCTATTGGATAATAGGCTAATTCTCTGTGTGTTTGTCTGTCTGTTCCACCCTGAAACACAGAAACGCTTATCAAAGAGAGAAAAAAAAACATAAAGTAAAAGTTGCTTCAATTCATCCAACCCTCCAGGAAAATGATTTTTTCAATCAAAGAAGAACCTGGGCAATATCACAGACTGCTGCCTCGATCGCTCCCGGAAAAAAATAATACTTTTATGTTAAGAAATATATAACCTCCCATTTTTGTGCTTTTTCAACCAGTACAAGAATAAAAGGCTTCCTTTTTAACTTTTTTACATCATGTTATTTTTACCACGGGCTTCTGCTTGTATTAAATAACAACGTTAAGTCACACATAGCAAATAGATGCAAATGATCAATTCAAAACTATTTACCAGGTTTACTAAAATATATAAATAAAAAGGGCCTTCGAGGTTGGATGTGTTTACATTAAGATTCAAGAACTGTTATGATTCGAACTGACCATCATTGTTAACCTTTTGATTCGGATTCTGATGTACCATACTCTGTTACAGAGGGTCAGTGTTGCTGAAGCAGTTTCTTAGCAAGGGTTATACTGGGTAATTTGACATTGCCTTCCCAGCAGACTTGGTAACAACAGGAATTTGTAATTTGTTTAGGTCGCCTCCTCTTTGCAAAGGACACCATGGGATCTTTAGCATCCACCAACTAATGCAGGCAGACGGGACACCAATTTTAATGTCCATCCGAAGGACAGTACACACATTGATGAATCGCCCTGCCTGTGAAACACCGAGATGACACTTTATAGCTGGGTCAGGATTCAAACCCAGGATAAACAGCTTAGAGGCGAATGTACACACCTCTTGGCCATCTAGTCAGTCCCATTGCCAATGTACAAACTGAAACATCAGTTATAAATGACAAGTATGAAGAATAAAAACTGTAGGTTTTATCTACGTCATTCTTGATTGGTCACATCCTTGGGTTTTGTGCGGAGGGCTGATGGGAGCGGAGCATGTAGCAGCCACCGAAAATCCAAGTGTCACCTCTTACCATGATGTAGATGGAATTTAATCCCCAACCCCCATGTGTATCACACTTCTTTATACAGGTGTCACTTTCACTGAAAGGTAATCAAACATTTTAGGACAGGCATTCGCATGTAGTATATTAAATGTTTTGACTCTACCACACACAATTCCTGAAATATTAAGCCATAACCACCTTTCATTCTGTCTCTTTCACCACCGTTTCATCCAAACTTATTATCTTTCAGGGAAATTGTTCTTTCTCAACAACAAATTGGAATTATAGTCAATCATGTACAACTTGGTCTATTTCGGTGGCTGCTTGTGAGCCTTCAGACGAAGGATGGCACATAATAAGCAGACTCTCAGATCGATGGTGGCATTTTGAAACGATAGCCATCATCTTGCAATGGAACATGAAAGTGCGATGTTCGCCAAATGTGCAGCATCAGAGCACAATCCGATGCTCGAGTGAAGCATCATGCCACAAAACATGCAAGAACTAGGCTTCAGCTGCACCACTGTGAACCGATTCCACAATTTATTGGATGTTGAGTCAGATGTGTTCAACATTTTAAAGGCTATTAAGGCAGAGAATGAATCCAAAGCGGTGAATAAGGCAGTGGCTGTGGACAGGGGTCTCATAAGGTCAGGAAAGCTCCTCTTCCAAGTTCTTTCTCAGAGCTGGAGTGGCTGAGTAAGCCTGCACCAACTGGGCATATGGAGGAAGATCAATATCACCTGGTGGTCTGACCAGCAAGTATGTGGCATTAACACACGGCCTCCTCTTGGGCCTGACAATGGGACTGTGCACAGCATCTCCGGGGATTGCTGGAGCAGCAGCTCACATTCCTCCCAACCAGCATGTGGAATGATCAGAGTAGAGAGGTTTTGTGCCAGGTTTCAATGGCAGACCTTTGAGCATCTGATTCAAGACAGAGATAAAGGGTTCACAGAGTCAAAACACTGAGAGTTATGAGTGACCTCCGAGGGCATGTGGGGGCTTCTTGAGGGGATTTGGAAGCCGATAAGGGAGGGAACATGCTTATAAACTATAAGCGTCTTGGTCTCATCTAGTCTAACTTACCATATTCTTATTGACACAGAATCACTCAAGGGATAGTTAGACACAGAATGAAAAAAAAAAGGGAGGAAGATGTGGAGGGTGCGGAGGGGTAAAATAAATAATGGAGTGGTTCAGGCCTGGTCGAACCGAGTGAAGCACCTTGGCCTAGATTTGATGGGATGAACAGGCAACAGTTTCCCCATACATGATGTGTTGTGAGGTGAGTTTCCAGCCAGTCCAGGTGAACTTGCCACTGATGCTCCTAAGATTGTGGGACTGGTTCCTCCTTCCACTGTGAGGGTCCAAACAATCCCACCATTAAGTCCTGGTTAAGTGAGGTCAGTTCAGGTGTGCATCAGAGCAGGTCAGAGGTCAGGTCAGGGAGCATGCATCAGAGCAGCGCGTCACTGCGTCCACGTTCCGCTGGTACTCCAGAGGTATCAGTCTGGCCATCACCCAGTCAGATGCCTGGCCCATCCCCATCTCCTTTAGATGCTGATCAATCTGCAGCAACCAAGAGGCATGTGGTCAGCCCATTGGCCTCCTCCACTCACAAGGATCCCTCACTGAGAGAATCTGGTGAGCAGGATCAGCATCAAGAAAATGAGCCACATGTCAATACAGCTGCAGCTGACACTCATGGACTATGCAGGTAACAAATCTCATTTGAGTCTCTCTCAGCAACCGCTCATTGGACACAATGTCCAACCAGTGGTTGCAAAGGATTCTCTGAAGAGACCTAACACCAAAGGAAATAAGTCTCCATCTCAGATCCCTAGTCAGAGTCCAAGACTCACATCCATAGAGCAAGACTGGAAGCACAAAGAACCTGAAGACTTGGACTTTCGTCCTCCTGTACAGGTGCCGACAGCAGCACACCCCATGATCCAGTGAATCCATGACTCTCCAGGCCAAACTCAGACATCTATTGATGTCTGATGCCTTCCCTTCCTCTCACCTCTCGCTGCCTTCCCTTCCCCCAAACCTCCTCACTCTCCCTCCCTCGTTGCTCCCCCACCCCTCCTTACTCCACCACCACTCCTCAATCCTTCTCCTTCCTCGCTCCCCCTCCCTCCTCTCTCTTTCTCCCTCCACCTCCTCTCTCCCACCCTCCCCCTCCTCTCTCCCACCCCTCCCCCTCTCTCCACCTTTTCCTCTCCCCCCCTTTCAGTATTCCCATCAGTGAAGTGATGGGTGGTATTTGCTAGTACTTAATGATACTTGACTTTTCCTGTATAAGACAGGAAGAATTTTTCTGCTTCCTTCCAGGTCTTCAAGGCAGCTGTGCACCACCATCTCAGATCATCCCCAATCCAAAACCATCATCGTTTCTATGCTCATTAACCCCCACCCCAATCCCTCCTCCTTCCAAATTTCCAGTTTTCCCTCCTGAGAATTTCCTTCTGTTTCCATGTTGTCTACCCCATGCATCCTCCCCTGCCCCTCATTCACCCCCCCCTACACCCCTTGTTTGTCCAAGTCTTCCTCTATCTTGGCCTTCAACTCTGATGTTGGTGTTTCCCCTCTCTCTACTGTTCCTTTCGGCCTGTTGCGTCCTGATCCGTTCAGTCCACGAATACTAGCTCTTCCACAAGCCTCCACTATGTTCTGTATCCAAAAAAAGAAGGCATTGAATCGATATTTTGTGGGTGAAAGTTGTTCCTGAAAGTGGTTCCTGCTCTTGCTATATCTGTGTCAAGCATTCCACCCAGGCATAAAGGTTGTAAACACCTGGTCCATACCATCACACGTACATCTTAACATTTACAATGTCAAGACATATTCCATCACAAATCTCCTCATTGTATCTTCCTCAATTCACCTCCTACCCTGCTCTCTGGGTCCATATAAAACAGGGTGATGCAGAAACAACTAGAACGGCACTCGATAGGATCTCCGCCAAGCTGAACATTACGTTTTGTATCCCATTGATAAGCTGGATCTGGATCCAGACCTGGACCAACATCGAATCGGCTTATTCTTGTCACCTGACCAACTCCTCCACCTAGTTTTGTCATAACTTGTCCCCAAGTTTTTGAAGTATCAGCTGTCATGTCATCTACAACCTGTTTGTTGTTTTTTGTTTTTGGCCCATCTCTCTCTGGTGAATAATCAGTTAAAAAACTTAAAATATTCTCATATCCAGATCCGGATTCAGATCTTCACCAAAATCGAATTGATGTGTCCTTCTGTCCACCAAGTTTCATCCGAATCTGTCCATAACCTTTTGAGATATCGTGCGATGTAGTTTTTTACCCAATCTCTCAATGTTGAAGAATCACGTAACAAATTCTAGTATCTGGATCCATTTATTCACCAAAACCTAATCACTTCGTCCTTGTCAAACATTCAACCTCTCCACAAAATTTCGTCCGAATCCATCCATAACCTCTTGAGATATCCTGTCCACAGACAGACAAAGAAAGACAGACAGGGGAGAAAACAAAACCTCCATCCACCTGAGGTGGCAGAGATAATGGTCAGGTTCTGTAAATGTAACAAAAGATGTTTCTGCATCATCCTGTTATGTATTATCGACGACTTTCGCACTCTGAATACACACAGCACATTACAAGCAGAAACACTTCATTTCTTTTGTACATTTAATTATACACACCTGCTCAGAAGAACCTTAATGGAAATTCCAGCTGGAAAATAATTCCAATTCGGCATTATCATTAATGATCGTCCATTCATGGTGTTTTTTTATGTAAATTAACCGATATGTAGGTGAGCATCAGTTTTGTGTAAATGCTGAGAGCACTGCAAGTTAGTTTTCCCAGGGAAAGAGAGAGAGAGAGAGAGAGAGAGAGAGAGAGAGAGAGAGAGAGAGAGAGAGAGAGAGAGAGAGAGAGAGAGAGAGAGAGAGAGAGAGAGAGAGAGAGAGAGAGAGAGAGAGAGAGAGAGAGAGAGAGAGAGAGAGAGAGAGAGAGAGAGAGAGAGAGAGAGAGAGAGAGAGAGAGAGAGAGAGAGAGAGAGAGAGAGAGAGAGAGAGAGAGAGAGAGAGAGAGAGAGAGAGAGAGAGAGAGAGAGAGAGAGAGAGAGAGAGAGAGAGAGAGAGAGAGAGAGAGAGAGAGAGAGAGAGAGAGAGAGAGAGAGAGAGAGAGAGAGAGAGAAAAAAGAAAGAAACTCTTAGAAAGGTGTTATGGTTGGGGTCTGATTAGTGGAGATGAACCTGAATTGAGAATGAGATGGAAGTGACTGGGAAATCACATCGCATTGTGATGCGTTTACATAGCACGTTAAGCACTGCACCAAATATCTTCCAATAAGGATACTCGTCGTGAGAAGAGACGTCTATAAAAAGGAAATATAGGCAATATATAAGTAGAAAAGTATGTTATGTTCTTTGATAATACAGCAGCAAATGGACGAGTCTGATATGTTTGCCTCTGCAAAGGGTCGTCCTTTTTGGATCGAACTAAAATTGCAACCTGTAAATGTTGAGTGCAGCTCTCAAAATATGAGAAAAAAAATTAGCAGGCCCTTAAAATATCATTGTCTTTTCACGATGGATTCTTTTCATTATTTGGATAAAGAGGCGATTGATATTATATTTCTGTTTTTGCTCCTCCAAAGTATTGGTGGATATTTCATTCATCACTTAAGTTTTACTTTGCTGGTGTATAAAAGTGATTCATTCTTTTTTTTTATGTTGAAGGCTTCAGTCATGGACGAAAGAGTCCTCATCGAGGCCAAGCCTTAAATAAAAGAACTGCATTAATAGAAAAGTAAGATAAGAGAGAATAGTCTTAGAGTTTTTGAGGAAGTAAAAAATCTGATTTTTGAAAAGGGGAAGGTCATAAGTGTTTGTGAAGATATGAGAAGGTAAAGAGTTCCAGAGTTTGGCAGTAGAGGGGAAGAAACAAACATCGTAACGGCCCACCCTTGAGTTGCCAATGGCCACACAATAATCATGAGATGTCGTGGCTTGTTGAGTATTTCTAGGTCTCGCTCATGGTGGAGGTACACAAGCAGCAAGTTTCTTGTGAGCAGAAACCAAAGTAATATCTGTATAAAAGAGAAACAGAGCCTACTTTGCAGCGTAATTTGAGTGGGTCGAGTTTTGAGGTCACATTGGAAGAGTTGACAAGTCGAATAACTTTGGATTCAATTCTGTCCAGTAAGTATGTGGAGCTGGAACCTCCCCAGATGTGAGAGCAGTACTCCACACAAGGACGAATAAGTCCTTTATATAGTCGGAGCAACTGTTCAGAGGAGAAGAATCTTCGACAACTGAACAGGATTCCTAATTTATTCGAGGCAGACTTAGCTATTTGCGTAATGTGTGGATTCCAGGATAAATTTGATGCTGCAGTAATACCTAGTAGGTTTATTGTATCACATGGTGTAATTAATTGTAGAGCTTTCAAAGTGGATTGGATTGTTAAGAGAAGTTTTACAGAGAGAGATGGGAAGAAATTGAGTTTTAGAAACATTAAACTTAACTTGATTACATTTTCCCCACTGGGTGATCTTGTCCAAATCCTAATTTAAAGAGGTGGCTGTGATGAAACGAGATGTAGATCGAGTGAGGGAAGACGGGGCAGATGGGAAAGATGTGGAGGAATGTAATGTTGAGTCATTTGGTTATTTGTGGAAGAAAGAAGGTCATTGATAAAAAGAAGGAAGAGTGTTGGAGACAGAACCCTGAGGTTCACCACCGTTGATAGGGAAGGGGGAAGATGTTGAAACATCTTGCCATGCGAAAGCCGAATTGGTGGTCAGATAGAAGACTGTGAGATTCAAGATACTTGAGAAAATGGGAATTGAGAAGACATTCAAAGACATTGGAAACAGTAGAAGTCAGAGCAATAGGATGGTAGTCAGAAGGGTTTGAACGATCACCCTTCTTTAAAATAGGCTGTACGAAGACACTTTTCCAGGTAAGAAGAAAAATTTGGGTTTTTAAACAAAAATGAGACAAACGAGCAAGCACGGGTGAAAGTTGTGAAGCACATTCCTTCAAGGCACGGGGAGGAATGCTATCTTGCCCATAGGCCTTGTTTCTGTCTGGAGAGGGGAGTATTTTTTTGACTGCATGAAAATAGATTATAGGGAGGGATATAGGATCGGTGAGGGAAGCATCAGAGGGAGATGGAATGTTGGAGTCATCCAGTGTGGAGTTAGAGAAATAAAGGGAACCAAAAAGAGTTACTTTATCAGTTGGAGAGACAGAGATAATATCATCGGAATGGAAAAGTAAAAGAAAGGTAGAGCGACAGAAGTTGTTGGAGATACTTTTAGCTAAGGACCAGAAAGATCTATTAGTGGAAGAAGTTGAGAGGGTGTCACCTTTATTTTGAATAAAGGAATGCTTCTCCTCACGAATAACATATTTGCAATGATTTCTGGTGGATATGAAAGCAGAACGCGAGTCGAAGGAAGAAGATTTTTTCATGTCCAATTCGTGGCATCCCTTGCATGAATGGCCGCAGAGCAGGAATTATTGAACCAAGAATTGGTAAGAGAGATAGACTTGAAAGAGGAGAGGATATAAGCCTCCATTCCTGCAACAGTAACCTCAGCTATATGTTCAGCAGGATTAGAGGTATCGCCCGAGGAGAGGCAGTAGTCTTTCGAGGGAAAGTCAGAAAAGAAGTTTCGGAAACCAGTCCGGTCAGCATTATTTAAATGCCAATACTGGCGTTTCATCAGAGCAGTTAGATGAGAAGAAGTGCTGGTAAGTAAAGTGATCTTCACAAGATTGTAGTCAGAAGAACCAATGGAGGTGAAATTTTGTAGTTGTAATGCAACGGATTGAAAGTGAAGAAAAAAATCCAAAGTATTGGTCGTGTGGTCATGACGATCTTGGATATGGGTAGGGTGGGTGATAATTTGTTCCAAATCATTAAGAATGGAAAATGTAAGAGCTTCACCACCCAACATCCGTGTGGGAAGATTTCAGCCACTCCCTGTGGTGTACATTGAAGTCTCCGAGATAGAGAAATTCTGCTTGAGGGTGTTTGGATGTCATGTTCTCATGGCAAAAGTTAACATTGTCAAAGAAAGCTACAAAGTTTGTAGAATTAGGAGAGCAGTAAGTGAAACAGAGAAAGATAGTGATGGTCGAGAGACAAATCTTAAGCCAGATGACATCAAAGTTTGGAGATTCGAGGTCCACAAGGTGTCCAGCAGGTGTGTTGATGTTGGAGTAGACACAGACTCCTCCTTTGAAGCAGAATCGTGAGTGAAGGTTGTTGTTGGAAATGTTATAAGAATTAACAAGAACGTCATGTGATAATTGGGTCTCTGAGAGAAGCAAGATATTAGGAGAGGAGCTCGCTAGACGATGTTCAACAGAGGAAAGATTCGAAGAAAGACCACGGATTTTGGTGAGATGAAGTGAAAAAGAGTCGCGTTGGTTCAAAAGACAAGGGTCTTGGGAGGGACCGATACTACTACTACCTGAGCCCCCGCCCTCCCCCCTCATTGGCAGCAGAGACAGGCAGGTCACCAGAGATTCTTCGCACCCCATAATGCTGGGAACTAGGGCCATTAACTTTTCGAATTCATCAAAGCTTTTTAATGTGAAAGTAATTTACGGACAGTCTCAAAGTTATCACATTTTCAGGTGTCTACTATGATGAAACCAGACTCAGTGATGTAATGGTTGCAACATCTGCTCTGAGTCTGGAAGGTCGGTGATTCAAACTCCATCCAAGTCACACCAAAGATTATTAAAATGGTATGTGCTGATTCCTTTCTTGATGCTCATAAAATGATATAGCACAGACAAACAATGCTGGGAAAGCAATGACAAACCACTCAGTATAACCCTTGCCAATAAACTGCTTTGGCAGCACCAACTGGCAGGAAAGAGTATGGTACTTCTAATCAAATATGATGAAAAGTTTCGGTGGATTAAAGTATTGTTTGTCTTACAGATTTCAAGACTCATGAAAGACCAAAACTCCAGAAGAGGCAATGTTCATGGGAACTGATAATTTTTTCATGGGAAAATTGGGCAAGGTAACAATCCGATATAAAACGTGTCAACAAGCTTAAAATAAATGGAAACGAGAAAGAGCAATTAGAGATTGCAAACCCTCACCAGAACTTTTGTGTGGCATTTGTGTACTGGTGAGTTATGCAATTAATAGGAGAAATAATTAGAATTGCCACTTTATAACTGCTCGCAGTGATGACGGGGTACCAAGACATCCCACTTTGAGGCAATCCCGCTTTGTATGGACACCTGACCCTGACCCAAGACGTTTTTCATGATTATTTGATTGAATTTAGAACGGGATTAAAATAAATTCAATTAAAATCTAATGGAAGACCAAATAGGTACAGCCCTGCATTAGAGTCATCAGAAGGAAGCAAAACAAGCAAAAAGCAAAGATGAAGTCATCAAGAGGAACCGGGATAGGATTCACATTTCAGCTGCTACTCCTTTACCCTCAAACCCGTACTGGCACAGCCAAGTGAGCCTTATTCCAAAATAAATAAACAAGCAGTCATAGACTGGTACTTACGAAATTGTGAACTTGACCTCTGACCTTGTCTAATAAAAGCTGTCTCCAGAGAAGGTAGCGACGCAAACCAGAAGTTTCTACGATGATTCAGTACCAAACCATCAAAAATAGAATGTTTGACCTCACTGTGACCTTGACCTTTGACCGATTTTGACCAAAATCTAATCAGCACTAGCCATCACCCTCCTGAATCACGTGGTTTAATTTGCCATTAGTAGCTTCTTCCGTTCTCGAGTTATCGTGCCTACAAACAAACACACAAACACACACACACAAACAGATGACGGAAGTCATCAATATACTTACGAAATCTTTAGATTTCGTAAGTAATAAAAGTACCTAGATCAAAAATAAAATAATTCTGGCTGCCAAAGCATGTGTCAAAGCAAGTTGAAATTTAAAACATTTATTCCAAATAACTACTAGATCATAATTATGAAGTTTCACATCGATTGATTAAGCGGTTCCAGAGAAAACATTATTTAATATTTTTCTTCGATCCAATATGGCTGCTAAACCATGTGACCTATGAATTATTCCTTAACAAACTTGTACACCCATGGCCTGGAGAACATTTGTGTGACGTTTCCCCTGCATCTGTCCAACCGTTCTGGAGAAGGATTTTTAGAGGTTTGTTTTATAAAAAAAATTGTATACACTGTTGAGGCTCGTATGACAGCGAACACACATAACATATAATAAGGGTTGCAGGAGACAAGATGGGGGGGGGAGTGGGAAGGAAAAAACAGTGTAAAACAGAGGCATGAGGATATCTATGGAAGGGAGAGCGGTGGGGCGGGGTACAAGGGTAAACAAGATGGACACGACAAGACGTTTCAGGAAGGAAAGCAGAGAATTTGAAGGAGGTGGGTTTGGGGTGGAAAAGAAAAGATCATTGGAGTAGAAAAGAAATGTTTTTGGATGAGGGAAGATAAGAGATAGTGGTGAACAGCTGTGTTCAAGACATGGGGGGAAGAGTGGGATTGAAGAGAGTGTGGGAGTTTGTTCCAAAGGTGGGGAAAAAAAGGGAATGAAAGAGTGAAGGTGAGCAGTGATTCTTGATTTTGGTAGTTTTACCAGAAGGGGGTTGCTGACGGACCTTGAGCGCCCTGCCAAAATATAGGGGGGGGGGGCGGGTGCATATCTCAGACAGAGCAGGGGAGGCAAGGCCAGATAAGAGATGATAGAAGACAAACAGACCACCGACTTGCCTGCGGTGAGAGAGAGTGAAAAGCCCAAAGACTCAGCCACATCGTGGGAGATACCAATGATCCTAAATTCCTCAGTTTCCACAGCGTGAAGCCGAGAACGGTGAGAGGCGGGAGCACCAGCCCAGAGGGGAGAGCAGCACTCCATCAGGCTGTGGATAAAAGCTTTGTATGTGATCAGGAGCTCAGGTATGCAAAGGAAGGCCTTTGCATGATGGAGGATGCCCAATCGGTGACCGGCTTTGGAGGCCCGCTTGGAAATGTGGCTTTCCCAGGAAAGATAATGGCAGATAGTGAGACCCAGAAGCTTGAATGAAAGGACTTCTTAAAGAGGATTGTTGAAGGGGGGTTCCATTCGATCCTTTCGGAGAGACATAGTGAGATTTCTCAGGGAGTGAGAGATATAGTGATAGGTTTCAGGGTAAATCCAAAATGGCTGCCAAAGCATGTGACCTATGAAATCATATGTGTGAACCTTTTGTTCCTCATAGATAGGTGGACATGCTTATAAAGTTTCGCCTCAATCTGTTCAGCCACTTCAGAGAACAGGATTTTTGAAGGTTTTTTTATATTTTTTTAACAACATTGCTACCGAATGACATGACCAATGATGTCATCAATTTTTTTTCTGTGGACCATTTTATCCCTAGATGACCCTCAAAATTTTCATACTGATCAGGTGTAGTGTTCTCCATATGCAATTATGTAGAGCTACAAACATGCAAAATTACAAATTATGTAGAATTACAAACAAACGGACAGACAGAGATAGACAGACAAAGAAAACAACCTTATGCAGAGCATGATACTTGCAAAATCCATGAAACAAATTTAACCTCAAAAGTAATTGGTGGTTGAGTTTCCTGAATGACCAAATATGCAACTCCTCTTCAAATTTCAAGTGAATCAGATGAATAGTGACAACTTTAGAAATTCGGCCTATGTTGACCTTTTGGCCGATGTTCACCTCAAAAATAATTGGCAGGTTGAATTCAGTGACCTGATTTGCAAATCCTCTTCAAATATCAAGTCAATCAGATGAAAATTGAGAATTTTAGAAATTCCAGTTTCATTATTGACCTTTTGGTCGATGTTGATTGCAAAAATAATTGGTGGTTGAATTCAGTGATCTGAAATGTATATCCTCTTTAAATTTCAAGTCAATCGGATGAAAATTGAGGATTTTAGAAACAATTAAAAATGTTGGCCTATTTTGTGTTGACCTTATGGCTAATGTTGACCTTTTGACCTATGATAACCTCAAATGTAATATGCGGTTGAATTCAGGGACCTGATATGCAAATCCTGTTCAAATTTCAAGTCAATCAGATGAAATTTGAGGATTTAAAATGTTTTGGCTCAAATTGGTCTTTTTGACCGATGTAGATCTTTTTGGTCGATTGAATTTTACGAAACTTCAGTGCAGGACCGTCGCAGGGTCGGTGACATTAATCTCTGAAAATTTCAGAATGATCGGTTGAGCGGTTTTGGCTGGAGGTGAGCGGACAGACAAACAAACGCACAAACACACAAAACTCACAAAAACACGCACACAAACACACAAACGGAGGCAATCAACATACTTGTCAAAAAAAAAATTGCCAAGTAATGACAAAATCTAATGCCCAATATACTTGAAATATCTTCATTTTTGCAAGTAACAAAGGACACAAATGCAATAACCTCTCCTTTGGCAAGGTTAATAACATGTCTCCCACTGCCACTCCTGTAATGAGCAGGTGTACTCGTTCTTGAAAGAATCTGTCCAGTATGTCAACACCCAACCCCACGATATTTACTGTCGCCGAAGGAGAGGGTATTGCATTTGGGTCTGGTTTTTGTTTGTTTGTTTGTTACTTGCAAAATCGAATATTTTTCAAGTATATTAGTCAGTCGATTTTATTTGTATGCCTGGTGTTGGCTTAATGGTTAGGGGTGGTGGACTTGGGATCCAAGGATCTTGAGTTCAAATCACACCCGGTGTTGAATAAATACCAGGTGGGGTTGACTCTGCCTGTCATCCTTCTGAGGTTGGCAAAACGAGTACCAGCTTGCTGTTATCCTGTGTTGGAGTGGCGACCCATCCAGGGTTGTGCCCAATTGCCAAGGAGACTGTTTTGGCAGCACCAATGCTTTGCACAGGGTATGGTCCCGATGGAAGGATGGATTTTGTTTTTCTGTCTATCTGTCTGTTTGTCTGTCTATCACCTACAAGTCGCAATTCTAAGCTGATCTTCACGAAACTTCACCACATGGTAGAGTGTGTCATAAGCAAAAAGCCTATTGCAGGCCCGTAGCCAGGGCTCAGTATTAAGGGGGGCATATGAACTGGATGGGGGGGGCACAATTATTATATTTAATATTTTTGATAACCCGGTATACTATTGTATTCATGCAGCATTGACACATCTATACTGAGGTTGCCGTCGCATACTAACCAAATTGATCTCAGCTAGATTTAATATGTTCCGATTTTTTGGCCTAAAATTATTCGAATGCAGGAGAGCCGCAACAAACTGGCACATTCACAATGCAAATATTCAATGATTAGACAATTGGCACCAATTCAGGTGCACTTATACAAGGTGTTGTGAAGAATTGGCATTAGAAAATTAATATACCAGAGATACAATGACTAAACGGGCGAGGTTGGCACTGGAATCAGTGCACTTTGAAATAAGATACAGTCGGCTATGACCTGCGATCACCACGTTAAACTATCAACAGCAAATACGACCAGCCTGAAGATACCACAAAGTCCGCATTTAAAGCAGTCAATTACACAGAGGTAAGGTTATGTACAAAGCACTAGATATGGAATATGCAAAGCACCAAACACAACATTGAACTTAAACATCAGAAGTACAAAGCAGCCGACCACGGCGGGTGCTGACCACAACCACACTGCAACCACAACCACACATGCATCACCAGCAGTCACACACACACAATCTGAACTCCTCGTATAGTTTTTATACCGCTGTACTCGCTGTCAGAAGAGCTGCAGGCGACGTGTCTCGGTGTGGAATCTTCTGAGGACCTTCTCCTTCCATTCATTCAGGCATTTAGGTGTGAGGTCTCTCTCGAAGTCTAGCCGTACCAGTTGTGCCTTGCGTGCATGGCACATGGACCGTCGATGGTCAGTGAAGACATTCCTCAATGTTGAGAATGAGTTTTCACACATGGCAGTGGACGCACCAAATGTTAGTCCAAGTCTCATAGCAGTCACTACACTTGGCATGGCTTCCAGCGTTTTGTGGTATGTTGAGAGGAGTTTTTGTGTTGTCCATCTCTCGTTTGGCTGCTTTTCTGTCTGTGAGCGAATAAACTGCTTTGCAACCACACACTCTGTTTCATTGATGGTTGACTTTGTTAATGTCATGATGTGCTGGAGCAAGTGGGGATCCAAAAACGTGCCATTTTCAGGATTCAAGGCAGCGAGTGAATGGGCGAGTTGTGTGTTGCGCTCACTGAAGCGCTGAGCGATCTCGCCAAGCACAGTGTCAATTGCGCTGTAAAAAAACCCTCTGCAGTTCCGTCTTGTCATTGTCGTTGTTTTGTCCTGTAGTCTCCAAAACTACAAACTGTTCCAAGTTCTTATGCATTGTGCGTCTCCATTTTGGTGGTGCAGGTGTAGAAGTGCGAGCATCGTTGGCTTTGTTCCACAGATCAGTGAACTCATCCTCAGAGCGGAGTTTCTTCACGCACTCTGTAGCACTCGCCACCAGTTCCAACCCCATTCGCAAGTCCATGTCCTCTGCCTGCAAGCGTCTGTTAGGGCCATCTAACAACATCAGCAGTTTTTGTACAAAGATAGCAATGAACATGAAGGCAGGCCCAGAGACTTCCCGCAAAAGCCCAACAGCCTCCATCCTCATCTCTGCACCGTAGGCACGCTCTGCATCAATCTCCGACAGTCAGGATGTGATATCCTTAAAAGATCCTATGATCACAGACACGGTGGCTAAATGTCCCGTCCACCTTTGATCAAGAAGTCGTTTTCACCGCTCACCTTTATACTGTGCAGCATCAGTGGGCTTTCTGAAGAATTTGTACAGGCAACAACAAACCCCGAGGAAATCAGTGACAGCTTTCTCTGCTGCCAGTGCGTGGATAACTACCAGATGGAGTTGGTGATTTAAGCAGTGCAAATAGGGGATTTATCTTTCCAATATCTCTTGCAACAACTTTTGCACCCCACCTTGCTTCCCAGCCATTACCGAAGCCCTGTCGTACACCTGACTTAATATTTTTGATGTGTCAAGTCCTGTTTTTATCAGCTCTGCAATTATTAGGTCTGTCAATGTTTTTGCATCTCCAGCGTCGGCTGTAGCTATTGTGAGTAGATGCTCTGTTGCTTCATTTGATGCCGAAACAAAGCGAATGATGATTGATATGTTCTCACATTCAGTGGGGTCCCTCGTCCCATCCACCGTGATAGTAAACCATGATGTGCCTACTTCTTCCATGATGGCATCCGTCACAACATTACTCAATGTGCAGATCAGTTCATTCTGCATTTCTGGACTAGTATAGCTTGCGTTTCGTGGGATATGCTTAATTATTTTGGCGAGCTCGGTGTCTTTTTTGAGTGTGTAGTTTAAAAACGAGAGGAAGAGCCCACTGTGCCCGTCTGACATATCTTCAAAATTATCAAGGCTCCCTCTAAAAGGTATCTGATTTTCGGCGAGAAATCCCACAACATCGATAAGAGCAGACACATAGTACCGGTTTCTATTTAGCTGGTCAACATTGAGGAGTGTGGAAATCTCCTTACCACAATCGATGCGCCTCTCGTTCTCCTTCCACCTCAAAACACAAGTTAAATGTTCCTTTGAAGTTGCGTGTTTGTGAAACCCCCTGCCTTTCTCAACGGCATGTTTCCAATTCCGGTAGCCTCGCACTGAAATGAAAACGAGAGAAGAACCTTCAGAGTGTAGGGTTTATTCCATTTGATTGAAGCCGCTTCTACGGGCACACCAGGGAATACAGGCGCAGCAAGGAGTACATAAGCAGTAAGGTATACACGTGCAACTAATCACCGCAAAATAAATCAGTATAAGCCTGGAGTCCGATATACTCTCAATTCCCACCATTCAACGAGCACCAAGTGAACCGCCGCCGTAAACGACAATGCCCCTGGGACAATCACCCCCGACCGAGCCGAACCTCAGCTTTATCTATTCCGTGCTCGAGCCGTGCAACATGTGATCACACGTCACGACCTTCAATTCACCACATTTTCCCCGTCTTTAAAATGTAACTAGAGGCCCAACTAACGCACCATGATTACTTCAGCGCTACAGGAGTATACATTTCAAGCAACGCGAACTATCTAAACTACAGAAGCATACATGCCAAGCAGTGAGGATTATTTTGAGTTGTAGGAGCATGGTCATGAGCATCGATATATTATGTAACGAGCATATAGGAGCATGAGCATCGAGGATGCCGATAATCCCCTTTACAGATTGAGTCGGCGAGGGGGTATTATCCGTCGACCTCTCCGGGAGTAAATGGCGGTTTCACTTGAGGGAGGCTTCCGATCCTCTTGGTGAGCCTCGACTCGTGCTGGAGATGACTCCCCGATCGCTCTCGGGTGGAAAGCGGCAGCTCCGTCGCCACCATTCTCGGGTGGAGTTCCTGGGGGGGAAACACCTGGGAGGGGATGTCAGAGGGAGGAGTGCCAGATGGTGGTGTACCTGCGGGAGGAGTACCTGAGGGAGCCAAATGGCGAACCGACACTGTGGTCTCCCTGCCATCCGGGAGCCTGACATGAGCATACTCTGGATTAGTATCGATGAGTTCGACCTCTTCCACCATGGGTTCATACTTGCTTTGTCGTACCGGGCGTTTCATGAACACTGTTCCGGGATGGGTTAGCCAGTTGGGCACCGATTGGCCGTCAACATAACGCCGCTGGTGAGTAAACATTCGTTCGTGAGGAGTTGCATTGGTGGACGTGCAGAGCAAAGAGCGTATGGAATTCAGAGCGTCGGGAAGGGTAACCTCCCACCGCTCGGGGCCCAGTCCTCTCGATTTCAGCGCCAGAGTTACGGCTTTCCAAATAACTCCATTATATCGTTCCACCTGCCCATTACCCTGTGGGTTGTAACCCGTCGTTCGACTAGTTGCTATGCCGTGCTCTAATAGGAATTGTTTTAGCCCGGCCGACATGAAACACGGCCCTCTGTCTGAATGTATGTACGAAGGTTTCCCAAACATAGCGAAGAGGTCAGACAGACATTTCACGACAGTGCCCGAGGTCATATCTGAGCACGGAAATGCGAAAGGGAACCTTGAATATTCATCAACAACAGTGAATATGTATCTGTTGTCTGTCTCGGTCGGCAGGGGCCCTTTGAAGTCAATGTTTAGTCTCTCGAAGGGAGAAGTGGCCTTGATCAATCTGCCAGAAGCCGCGCCATAGAATCTGGGTTTTAGTTCAGCACAAACAGGGCATGAAGCATTCATTTGTTTAATATCTTCAATAGAATAGGGAAGGTTTTGTCTGCGCACGAAATGTGCCATTCTGGTTACCCCCGGGTGGCACAGAGACACATGGAGGTCTTGCAAAGCCCGACTGATTGTCGCCGAACAGTAGACCCGAGAGAAGGTGTCTGCAGCAGGGTTTTCCCTCCCGGGCCGGTAGACTATGTCGTAACTATAGCAGGCTAGGTCTATCCGCCATCTCATAATTTTTTCATTCTTAATTTTCCCGTTATTTTTCCCATCAAACATGAATGCCACGGATCGTTGGTCCGTAACGAGCGTGAAATGGTTTCCCAGTAAATAGTGTCTCCATTTACGCAGGGCTTCGACGATGGCGTACGCTTCCTTCTCTATTGCCGAGTGTCTCTGCTCGCTTCCAGAGAGAGTTCTCGAGAAGAACGCGACGGGCCGCCCAGACTGATTAAGCGTAGCAGCTATCGCGTGATCAGAAGCATCTGTTTCCACCACGAAGGGCACCGAGCTATCGATCGATAATACCACGGAATTACTGATATCGTCTTTGAGGCTGTGGAAAGCTGTTACAACAGCGGCATCTGGTGGAAAGTTTTTGCAATGCACTAGGGGATGTATTTTCTCGGAGTATTGGAAAATCCATCTTGCATAGTAAGCGAACATGCCGATCACCCGGCGCATTGTCTGCAGGCCCTGAGGTGGGGGTAGCTCACGAAGTGGGCGCAATCGTTCAGGATCAGGCTTAATCGTGCCGTCGGCTATCGTGTAGCCGAGAAGGTCAATTGACCTTGCCGAGAATACGCATTTCTCGTAGTTGAGGGTCAGATTATATTTTCTAGCAATGCTCAAGAATCTGTCCAGATTCATGTCATGTTCCCCCTGATCCCTACCGCACACTGTGACATTGTCCACGTAAACAAAAGTGTCTTTGAGGTTTTCATCTGAGATGATGTCGTCCATAACCCGTTGGAAGCAAGCTACTCCATTCGTGACACCGAACGGAATCCTCCTGAATTGGTAGAGGCGTCTACCTGCCTGGAATGCGGTGTACGGTTTGTCTTCCTCTCGGATGGGAATTTGATGATAGGCGCTTCGCAAATCAATGGTGCTGAATATCTTATAATTGGCCACGCATTCGACCATCTCGTCTATGCGCGGCAAAGGGTAGGCATCGAGTTGGGTGAAACGATTGACCGTTTGGGAATAATCGACAACCATTCGTTTCTTATGATTCTGATTGGCGGTGACCAACACCTGTGCGCGCCATGGCGAATCGCTCGGTTCTATAATTCCTTCTTCCAGTAATCGCTTGGTCTCTGAAGTGATGAAGTTCATATCAGCAGTGGTATATCACCGCGATTTGATCGCTATCGGTTTACAGACCGGCGACAAGTTAGCAAACAGCTGGGGGGACGTTACCTCTGCGGTGGTCAAAGCATTTAAAATTAGACGAGGTTTGCTTCCTCCAAAGGGTATTTCGACGCTCGTGTGCTGCTTGAGGACATTATGACCCAGAATTACGTCTGCGCATAAATCACGAAGCACCAGTACCCTTACATCCCGATGCGTGTACCCTTTTACGTCCAATTCAACATTGCAGTACCCTCGTACGCGGGACTGTAGTGATGTGGCGGCCATGCATACCGTATTGTCTGTCGGGTGGATCTTCCATTTCCTGCCCTTCACTAGCGCGCTGTTGACGAAACTTTCAGAGCTACCGGTATCAATCAGAGCCTCAGCCATATGCCCGTTAATTCGTACGTTGATGATAGCCTTGGATAGATTCCCCGGTGAGGCTGCAGTTAGTTTCTTTTGTGAGTAGAGAGCCGCAGAAGTGGGTTTATTTCTCCTTAGAGTAGATTTACATACCCTGGCATAATGCCCTTTCTTGTCACAATTCATGCATGTGGCATCTCTGGTGGGGCATTTGTGGCAGGGGTGTCTTTTGTACCCACAAAAGAAGCATTTACCAACTGGAGTAGTTGCTGAGGAGTTTGACGAGGTCTGGGTATCCGACTCCTCGGGTTTTTCTCCATCCCCTGTGTCACGCTGTGTCTGTGTCTGAGGGGTTCCTTGAGTTTCCACCTTAGCGGCGTTCATTAGCAGCATCGGTGTCCCAAATGACTCAGATTGCTGCTGAGCCGTATCCATCGCTCGAGCCTGATCAACTACCTTTTCAAGAGTGGGTTGCGCTTTCTCTAGTAAGCGTTGCCGTATGTGGGCTGATCTGATTCCTTGGATAAATGCCTCTCGGGTCGCTTCATTTCGGTGTTCCTCGGCGTTTACGGCCTGGAAGCTGCCGTCTTTTCCCAGCTGTTTCAGAGCTTGCAGGAACTGATCGATTGTCTCCCCGGCTGCTTGCTTGCGTGTGTTGAGAAGATGTCGTATGTATACCTCGTTCTTGCGCTTCACGTAGAGCGCCTGCAGCACGTCGATCGCTGCTTCGTAGGTGTCACACTCCGAGAAGAGCCTGTATACGCTGGGCGAGACATGATTCACAAGGGCGGCGAATTTGTCGGCTCCCTCTTCGATGATGGTCAGATAGTGTGAGAAGGAACGGAACCAATGCGACCATTTCATTTCTGAGTCAGTCGCGTTTGGGTCTGCGTCGAACCTCTCTGGTTTGTAGATCTTGTCCATCGTTGGTTGAGAGAGCCGAGAAAACCAAATGGAATAAATTGAAATGAAAACGAGAGAAGAACCTTCAGAGTGTAGGCTTTATTCCATTTGATTGAAGCCGCTTCTACGGGCACACCAGGGAATACAGGCGCAGCAAGGAGTACATAAGCAGTAAGGTATACACGTGCAACTAATCACCGCAAAATAAATCTGCATAAGCACGGAGTCCGATATACTCTCAATTCTCACCATTCAACGAGCACCAAGTGAACCGCCGCCGTAAACGACAATGCCCCTGGGACAATCACCCCCGACCGAGCCGAACCTCAGCTTTATCTATTCCGTGCTCGAGCCGTGCAACATGTGATCACACGTCACGACCTTCAATTCACCACATGCACTGTGAAAGTAGAGTCCACTGGGCCACGTGCGGTGTTAAACTTCCTACATGGATAGCAGAATGCTGCATCTGTCTGTACACTGTATTCCAGCCATTCATTAGTCTGGTACCACGAGGACACAAACGAGCGACTCTTGTTCTGCAGCAGATGGCTAGGGTACCGCTGTAGAACAACTTGATTCGGTCTCTCACTTCCAAGATCATCGGGAAGCGACTTGACAGTCACACCCGACCCCGAGGCCGCCGCCGAGCGTGGCAACTCGGCTGTCTGCGCTGGGGCTCCAGCCGCAGGGCTGACGTTGCTGGCTTGGCCAGGTTGGCCAGCTTCTGTCGGTATTTCCTCGACATGATCGTCTTTTCCTCCTCCTCCTCCTCCAACTCCTCCCACAACATGTCTTTCATCATCTTCTTCATTTTCGTCGCTTGCATTTTTTCCTTTTCTGAGCCATTTTCGAATATCCATCATCCACGTCTTTTTCTCCTGCTGCGAGCTCATGCTCTGTGATTCGTCCCTCGTGAGTCGCGTCACTAATCTCGCGATTCGCGTCACTAATCTCGCGATTCGCGTCACTAATCTCGCGATTCGCGTCACTAATCTCGCGACTCGCGTCACTAATCTCGCGACTCGCGAGATTTGACGGTTGACGGTTTTATTTATTAAATGATCCATCCATCAAAAACAGGTTTTATCTGCATAATTTCAAATGTAAGCACGATTGCAAACACACATATTTCTTAATTTTCTTATAAAATTACTTTTGTAAGATGGAGGGTTGACGGGTTGTGAAGGTCACGTGGTGCACGTGCACTTCATCTTTAATAATGTAAATTTATGTCTTTTCCTTCGTCATATTATCATGTTATGACTGTATTACATTTATAACTAACTTACAACCAATCAGGTAACCTGCTGAATAGGGTCTCCATATCGAATACGCTGATTGGCTTTTCCTTAAAACGAAATGATCCACGATATATTGAACCACCCACAACATCGACATTCGACACGAGGTCTTGGCTGCTGGCGTTGGTGCTTCCGTTATTATCTTTTATCTTGTGGGCTTGGACTGTATTGTCTTGCCAATTGCTTTTGGAGATGCGCTGGGAAGCGCACACTTATCTCTTGACTGTTATTCAAACAAGGATATTTTTCAAGAACAGTTTATCCAAGAAGGCCTTATTAGTCACCACGTTGAACATCTGGAATAAGGGTTTTAGTTCACACAGGTGAACTCTTAAACAGCAAGTTCACAGTGGGCACTCGTCCTTAAACACCAAGTTGTTCACTGGGTGCAACAGGGCATAAATGGGTGGCGTACAAGTGGGGGGGGGCACTAGATGCGCCATGGGGGGCATTGCACCCAAATGCCCCCCCCCCTTAGCGACGGGCATGGCCTATTGTTTTTGAGGTCAAAAGGTCAAAAGGTCAACATCGGCCAAAGGCCAAAACAACTCTCAAATTACTAAAATCTTCAATTTTCATATGATTGACTAAAAATTTGAAGAGGCTTTTCATTTCAGCTTACTGAATTCAACCACCAATTATTTTGAGGTCAAGATAGACCAAAATGTAAACATAGGCCAAAGGCTAAAAAAAAAAAAACTTTCGAATTTCTAAAATCCTCAATTTTCATCCGATTGACTTGAAATTTAACATTTGTATATGCGGTCGCTGAACTCAACCACCTATTAAATTTGAGGTCAATATAGGTCAACATAGGCCATATTTATAAAATCCTCAATTTTAATCCAATTAACTTGAAATTTGAAGAGCATTTGCACATCAGGTCACTGAATTTAACCACATACTAATTTTGAGGTAAACATAGGCCAAAACATCAAAATAGGCCAAAAGGTCAATTTGGGCAAAATTTTCTAAAACCCTCAATTTTCATCCGATTGACTTGAAATTTGAAAAGCATTTCATTTCAGGTCACTGAATTCAACTACCAATTAATTTTAAAGGCAAAAGGTCAACACAGGCCTAATTTCTAAAATTGATAGGTAGGGCCAAAAACTAAATATTTCATGATATCTCAAAAAGTTGTGGACGAGTTATGACAAAACAAGGTGAATGAGTTGAATAGGTGACAAGAACAAGCAGATTGGATTTTGGTTCGGATCCAGTCCATCAGTGGGATACAAAACGTGAACTGTTCCACCTGGCAGAGGTTTGCACCCTTTCAAGTGCCATTCTACTTTGTGTTGTTTTGACAAGTTGTCACTCTGTGAGTAATTTTTCATTCTGCCTGTTTGTTTGTTTGTTTGTTTGTTTGTTTGTTTGTCTGTCTGTCTGTCAATCACCTACAGGTCACAATTCTAAACTGATCATCATAAAACTTTTTCAAGTGGTAGAGGCTGTCTCAACTGAGAAGCCTATTGATTTTGAGGTCAAAGGTCAAAGGTCATCCTGGGTTCAAATTTCTAAAATCGTCATTTTTCATCCGATTGATTTGACATTTGAACAAGATTTGCATATTGCGTCACAGGATTGGAAAAGCAAATATTTTTGAGGTGAAAAGGTCAAAGTTCAACTCAAGGTCAAATTTATAAAATCATCAATTTCAATCTGAAAAAAAAATCAATTTTCATCCGATTGACCTGAGCTTTGATTAAGATTGTCAATTTTAATCTTAATGCAATGGACAATTTGATGTATCCATGGCAACCATTTGAGATGGGGTGGATTTTGCAAGAATCATGCTCTGCATGACATCTTTTTCTTGTTTGTCCAGATTTTGTACTCCAGGTGTGCAAGGGAAGGTTTAGGTGGTAAAAACAAACCATTGTCCCAGGGATTTAGGATGGAGGGTAGACCCCCAATTCTCTTTATGTTAATGTGTATTGCAAAGCACTGTTCTCGGTGTGAGCAGTATTTCCTTTTTATTTGCAGTCGTGAGGCTCATGGAAGAACCAAGTAAAACAGACGGTTGGACAAACATCAAGGAATGAAGAAACAAGAAAAGAGAAGAAGGGTAAGAAACTGAAGCTCGCAAGTAAGATAGTTAAGTTAGGTCAGGTTAATGTGGGTAATATTGATCATACGACAGAAGCAGCGGAAATCAGAGATGGTGGTGTACTACTTGCTTGAATCCCTGGAGGAAAGAGGGGGACAGAGCAGCTTCTGGAAGGTGGTTCCATTGACAAGAGAAGTGAGGAATAAAAGAGTTGAGGTGTGTAGTCAGCCTGGATTTTGGGAGTTTAACCAGAAAGGGGGTGCATCTATAGAATAACACATGCATCCTTGCGTTTGGTTGGCAGGGTCGGAGGATTGAGATAGCAGAGGAAACAATATTGGGAAATAGCCGAAAACAGAGAGACCATCGACCTGCCTGCAATGTGAGAACAGACCTTGTGCTTTGGCCTCATCATGGGAAATTCCAATAATTTTGAGAGATTTAGATTCCACATAATCTGAGAGAGACAGATATGATGCCTCGGTGCCAGCCAATAGTGGAGAGTGGTAATCGATTGAGCTAGACTGTGAGGAGCTTTGATTTTCCAAGGAAAGACTTGGATCGGTGAAGGACGTCCCCAGTGAGTGCATCGACAAGCCCCAGATATGACCTTACCATCGATGTTCAGAGGCACAAACGTTTGGGGAGAACGCACCCGTTTATAAACTTACGGGCCTTGCACGGGCCCACTCTATCCACCAACGGTGAAAATTTTGTCTCAATCCGACAAGCGGTTGTGGAGAAAAACACAAAAGTTCTGTACAGATAAAAAACAGACCCAAACGCAATACCCTCTCCTTTGGCGAGGTAATTAACCAGTCTTTTATCCATCCATTGGGACCATACTCTGTACAGAGCATTGGTGCTGTCAAAGCAGGCTCCTGGGCTATTAGGTACAATCCTGTAAAGGTTGCCACTCTGATGCAGGATACTCAAATGGCTCAATCACCCCAGCAAGCTGGTACTCATTTTTGCCAACCTTGGGAGGATGACAGGGTGAGTCAACCCCACCTGGTATTAATTCAACAGCGAAGCAGGATTTGAACTCAGGACCCAAGGATCCCAAGCCCACCACCCTAACAATAAAAATAACACTAGGCTTACAGTCTTGAATGAATGGACTAAACATCTCAAAAAGACAGGCGTGGGGATTTAGATGTAATCGAGTGAAGGCGTAAAGAAAGAGGGTAAAATGACCGTTTTTACAGCCATTTTTCCCTGCTGTGCAGGGGTTTGGCTTTTTCTTGAGGCAATGTTTTATGGCCGGATGCCCTTCCTGACGCCAACCCTGATCGCCTCTTACGACACACAGGGATATGGTACACCTATTCTAACCGGGGCATACACCGGGACCAGTACACTGGCACTCATTTCGCCAACCGCGGAAGGATGACAGGCTGAGTCAACCCCCTGGTGTTAATTCAGCAGCCAACGGGGCTTGAACTCAGGACCCTGGGATCCCAAGCCACCATCCTAACCACTAAGCCAACACCAGGCTTCGTAAAGAAAGAGGGTAAAGAAGAAAACTTAAACTTAGGGAAGGCAACAAGAAAAGGATCACGAGATGAACACGTGGAACATTTCTGGGGCTTGGGAACAGCCTGAGAAGGGGGAAAAAGCTGCAAGAACAAGGGGAGAATCAAGAAGGTGGTCGAGGAACAGGAGATTACCAACTTATCTGTGGTGAAACCAAAACATGCTCTTTGATTTGGCCTGATGCTGATTAATATAACTTACTCTCAGGACCTCAGATTCAATGCCTCCAGTTCTAACAGTGTGAGATAAGAAGCAGCAACACCAGCTCGCATGCCGTGGAGAGCCATACTCAATGCTTGAATGAGTAGCTTGTTCTGGCTTTTGGAGGTTCCAATTCTGGATATGTGTATCCACTCTATGTCATGGACGATTGTAAGGCCAGGAAGCCTCCAACGGTAAAGCAGGGGAAATTTGTCATTTAGTTTGGAAAAGGACCCTGGGTACCATTGGTGAGCATGACTGGACGCCAGACCATATCAAATGCACAAGATATGTTTCATAAGACTGCCCGAGCTTGATTTTCAGGGCTTCCATCATTTGCTGAGTTAACAAAGGATACAGTGAGCAGGAAAAAAGCCATCGGAGTGGTCTGTAATGAGACCAATGGAAGTAAAAAAAAGATGACATCAGCAATAATTATTGACTCCATTACCTTGCTAATGAGGGGAAGAAGGCTGACCAGTCTATAATTAAAAGTATAAGTCTGGAGACCCTTCCTGTGAATTGAGGTGACATAAATCAACACGAGTTTAGTCCAGCTTCATTGAATATAACGCAGACTCGATAGCTCAATATGGTGAATCTACTGCTATCCAAGCTATCATATATATATATATATATATATATATATATATATATATATATATATATATATATATATGTATATATTAATTCATACTGTACTAAATGTGAAAATCTGAAAAATTAAGAGAGAATGGTAAAGAATAAAGAACAAAAAATTTCCTTATTTTCACTTTTTGTAAAAATACATACATAAATACATACATACGGGGAATGGACAAAAAAATGGAAACACCAATGTAAAGTCACTTAATAGGGCATTAGGCCACAATGTTGAGCAAGTACAGCATGTATGCACCACGGCAAAGAGTCCACTAGGGTCTGGAATTCTGCAGGAAGGATGAGCCACCATTCTGACATGAGAAAGTCAATCAACTCAAACCTGTTTGATGGAGGTGAAAAACACCGTCTCAGGCATCATTTCAGAATATGCCATAAATGCTCGATTGGGTTCAGATCTGGGGACTGAGAAGGCCGTGACATATGGTAAACATCAGTGTCATGATCATCAAACCTTTGGGTGACCAAACATGCTCTGTGGATGGGAGGATTGGGGGGGGGGGTTCCTCTTGCAGCCAAGCTAGCCGTAATTTTAGGCAACCATATAATAATTGGTTTTGGGGCTATGGCTGGTTCTCTCAAGGGTCTCTGACAACTTTCTCAAAGTTAAGTTTCCGGTCGTTATTTGTCACATTTTGACTGTTTATTTTGTTACCTACATGTATTCCTAGTTCAGTTTTGTTTCAAAATTTGTGCTATTTTCTGAGTTTTCGTCGATCTTTTCTTATCGGGTTTCCTTGAGGCCTACCCGTCTTTCCCATCTATGTGCTCGATCACTTCTATTTGTATTTGCTCCCTATTACCATCAGTTCATATTTTCTCCACTTTTCACACCACTCCCTTTCTATTGCCCCCAACTATACCCTCTGTTTCTTGTCTTAAAATTAAAAAATTATCACAAAAAAACAAAAACCCTTTCTACCTCCATACTTCTTCCCCACATATCCATGAGTACCGACTCTTCTTCCACCTCCTGCCATCATACCATCTTCCTTATGTTTGAGCCATTTGAGAATTTATAGGGCCAAAAACTACATATATATATATATATATATATATATATATATATATATATATATATATATATATATATATATATATATATATGTATGATTATATCTTAAAAAGTTGTGGATGCGTCATGACAAAACAAGGAGGATGAGTTGAATAGGTGACAAGAACAAGCAGATTAAATTTTGGTTCGGATCCAGCCCATCAGTGGGATACAAAACGTGAACTGTTCAACCTGGCAGAGGTATTCGCTCGACCAAGTGCCATTCTACTTTGTGCTGTTTTGCCAAGTGTCGCTCAATGAGTGATTTTTCATTTTTGTTTGTTTGCCTGCACTGAACTTTAGTGTTTTTCTCTGCAACTTCTTGTCAGATCGAGACGAAATTTTTTACTATAGGAGCGACTAATCAAGTAGAATAGTTTGTTTATACTTATGACGTAATACGTGACATGGTATGGCAGCCATGTTGGAAAAATGGGAAAAATCTGGACCTCTGTATCTCTGAAACTGCACCAAGGAAAAATTGAAACTTGGCTCATGGCAAATACCCCTCATGGAGAATAAGTGTGATTTTTATGACATCATATGTGCTTTCTTTATGACGTCATAATTGAATATGTAGAATGGTACATCAGATCAGTATGAAAATTTTTGAGGGTCATCGAGGGTTAAAATGGTCCAGAGAAAAAAAAAATTTTGATGATGTCGTCAGTCACGTGATTCGGCAGCTATATTGTTTAAAAAAAAAAAAACCTTCAAAAATCTTTGAAGTGGCTGAACAGATTGAGGCAAAACTTTACATGTATGACCGCCTATCCATGAGGAACAAAAGGTTGACACACATGATGTCATGGTCACATAGTTTGGCAGCCATGTTGAATTTATCCTTAAACCTCAAAAAAATTCTCCTCCAAAACGGCTGGACAGATCGAGGAGAAACTTTACAAAAATATTGCCCAAGTCTTGGGGATACCAGGGTAATCACAAATAACTGATTCGTCACGTGGTCTGGTAGTCCCATTGGATTGAGTGATAATCTTTTAAAATATTATTTCTCTTGAATCGCATCATGAATCGATGTGAAATTTCAAAGTTATGATCTAGTTTTGATGAGGAATGCTTGTTTTAAATTTCAACCTGATCGGACATATGGTTTAACAGCCAGAATTATTTAATTTTTGACCTTGGTTCTTTTTGATTTTTTTGATTTTTTTTTTAAATAAGGCTCACTTGGCTGTGCCTGGATGGGTTTGAGGGAAGGGGAGTAGCAGCTGAAATGTGAATCCTATTCAGATTCCTTCTGATAACGTCATCTTTGCTTTTGGCTTGTTCGGGATCCTTCTGATTACTTCAATGCAGTATGGAACCTATTTGGTCTTCCATTTTATTTGAATTGAATTTATTTTAATCCCATTCGAAATTCAATAGAATAATAATAATAATAAAAAAAACGTCATGGGTCAGGGTCAGGTGTCCGATCAAAGCGGGGTTGCATCAAAGCGCGAATTCTTGGTGCCCGATCATCACTGCCAGCAGTTATAAAGTGGCAGTTCTCCTTTATACTGCACTATAAAAATGTTTGGCAGGGGGGTGGGGGGTGGCGAACGCAGTTTTAAGGTAAGGCATTACAACACCGACCATCACACACTATCCCTTGATGAGAGCTTCTCAGAGACATCACACTCATCACAGATGTACACAATCACTCATCTATACTCAAGCTACCCACATGTCCTTCCAATATCCCTGTACCGCTCTATCTCTGATGCTTCTAGGTACCTATCTAATTCCAATTTAAACTTATCTCCTGTTTCTGCTGTCACCACCTTTCCAAGGAGACCATTCCATGCATTAACTACTATGAGTAAAAGATCCCCGCATTACAACCGTCTTAACTCTCCTCTTCTTTACTCTCAGGCTACGGCCCCTGGTCGTATCACTGTCTATTGTACTCAAAAACTTCTTTTGCACTTATTTGGTCTATAAACTTCATTATCTCAAACATCTCAATCAAATCCCTTCATAATCACCTCCTTTCTAATGTATAAAGTCCTGTCCCCATCAGCCGTTCCTCATAGCTTAGTCTCGCTAAACCTAGAGTCAATGTAGTAGCTCTGTGCTGAACGCACTCTCTGGCAGTTATGTCCTTCCAAAACGTTGACCAAAATTGCAAACAGCATTCGAGATGAAGCCTCACTCAATTCCTATAGTGTTAACACTACCTCTGTTGTTATCTCCTGTTTCTGCTGCCACCACCTATAGATTCAATTCCTATATAGATTTATAATTTATCCCCCAACGAATTCGTTTTGCCTATTAATTGCCTGGCACTGTGCTGTCTGCTTATCCCCTATATCAATAACCACCTCCAGATCCTTCTCCTGTGTGGCACGCTCCAAGATTGCCCCTTGCATCATGTAATCCCTATTTTCATTATTCTTACCCATCCTCAGCACCTTACATTTCTCAATGTTAAACTGTATCTGGCAATCTTTTGCTCAATCGATAAAAGTATCCAGACCTTGTTGAATATGATGATCTCCATCTCTGCTCCAAGTTTTGCGTCATCGGAAAATGTAGAGTCCCGACTCTTAACCCTGCACACAATCCAAATCATTGATGTAAATGATGAATAATATCTATACATATACAAATATCAAGACCCAGTTATTTATATAATTTAGCATCACATGTGGTACATGTTTGGAAGCCTCAGGTCAGGTCAGGTATGGGAGCATGTGCCAGAACAGCACGTCGCTGCGTCCACTTTCCGCCGGTACTCCAGGGGCCTCCGTCTGGCCATCCCCCAGGCAGATGCCAGGCCCATCCCCATCTCCTTGAGATGATGTTCAACCTGTTGCAACCATGAGGCACGTGGTCGACCCACTGGCCTCCTCCACTCATGAGACTCCCTCGCTGAGAGAATCTGGTGAGCAGGATCAGAGTCAGGAAAACGAGCCACATGTCCATACAGCCGCAACTGACGCTCACGGACTATGCAGGTAACAAATCTCATCCGAGTCTCTCTCAGCAACCGCTCGTTGGACACAAAATCCGACCAGCGATAGCCAAGGATTCTCCGAAGAGACCTGGTACCAAAGGAATTAAGTCTCCGTCTCAGATCCTTGGTCAGAGTCCAAGTCTCGCACCCATAGAGCAAGACTGGAAGTACCAAGGACCTGAAGACTCGGACTTTCGTCCTCCCGCACAGGTACCGGCAGCGCCACACCCCATGATCCAGTGAATCCATGACTCCCCAGGCCCGACCCAGACGTCTATTGACCTCTGACTCGCAGCCAGCAGAGACATGAATATCACTGCCAAGGTAAGTGAATCTCTCCACGACCCCAACATCCTCACCACAAACAGACACAGACAGGACAGCAGCATCCAAGATGTCACCGAAAGCCTGGATCTTAGTTTTGACCCAAGAAACCCGTAATCCCAACGGCTCCGACTCCTCATTCAGCACCTCGAGGGCCCCCAAGAGGATGTCTAAAGTCTCCGCAAAGATGACTGCATCATCTGCAAAGTCAAGGTCCGAGATCTTGACATTCCCAAATGACGCACCGCAACTTTATCTCTCCGACATCCTCCCTTGAATCCAGTCCATACAAGTGCTGAAAAGTGTGGGGGCAAGTACACATCCCTGACGAACTCCAGTAACAACTGGAAATAAGTCAGAGATGGTACCACCACACTTCACAGCACTCTCAGTACCAGAGTAGAGTTCAGACATCAGATCGATCAGTTTTGGTGGCACCCCACGAAGACCAAGAATCCTCCAGAGGACATCCCGATTCACTGAATCGAATGCTTTACAGAGATCAACATAGGCTGCAAGCAGCCCCTGCCGAAACTCTCATCTGCGTTCGGTGAGGACACGAAGTGCAAGGATACGGTCAATCGTTGACCTCTTTGGTGTAAAGCCTGACTGCTCTGGACGCTGGTGCTCAAGCAGATGGTGACGAACCCTATCGAGAATTATCCGAGCAAAGACCTTGCCCGGCACTGAGAGCAGCGTCACCCCTCGGTAGTTGTTGCAGTCTTGGCGATCACCCTTCCCTTTCCAGAGAGGGACAACAAGGCCCCTCTTCCAGTCAGTTGGGATGATGCCTGTGTTCCAGGCAGAGCACAAAACTGCATGCAACGACACGAGTGCAGCATTTCCACCAACCTTGAGAAGTTCGGCATAGATGCCATGGATGCATGGATGCCACATGAAGCCTCCATGGTGTGCATTTTTCCAAAATCGTCCACAGAAGTACTTGTTGAAGATCCCCTGTCCCTGCCTGTCACATCCACAACATTTAAACGCAAAATGTTTTCTTATTCTTCAATGAAACCGTTTTCTAAGCGAAAGTTATTTATTCAAAGTAAACTAGAAGGGCACTCAGTAGAGCGTATACCTCTGCCATGTAATGCCTTATCCACGAGAACATATCGGGCCCAATACATTTTTGAAATATCTTGCTATGTATCGTTTTTGGCCCCATTTCTCAATGGTGAAGAATCACTTCATAGATTAAATAATTCTCGTTTCAAGATCTGGATTCGGATCATCACCAAAATCGAATCAATTCGTCGTGGTCACAGACCCCAAGCTGCCCACCAAGTTTCATCCCAATCCTTTCACAACTTTTTGAGATATCGTGCACACAGACAGACAAAAGCCAAACAGACAAACAAACAGACAGAAATGGGTGAAAACATAACCTCCTTCACCTTTGGTGGTGGAGGTGATTATTGAAGCCCTATCCAATACTAATGTTGATTTCCTTCTGGTCCTCATTGGTCTCCAGTTTTCAGCATTGCAGACATGACACATTATGTTTGCATATGTGATATATCCCAGTTGGAACCTTAGAAGGGTGCGATATTCATCACTTAAGTTGTTTTAAGTTGAAGAAATGTGTTTTTTGTGATAAATCTATTTCAATACAATGTGCTACATCACAGAAACCCTCTTTAATTTTCTGTATTTCTGTTAAAATTTATAATCATATTATATACGTAGATAAGAATAAGACTATGGAGAAAGATTTCCAATTTAATCTTCACAATCTGTCTTCAACTTTCACTAATGCATCTTTCCGAATGATGTTATCAATTTAACAATGTAATGCATTTTCTTCAGACAAGTGTTCAAGTGGTGCATCATCTTGAATAATGCAATCAACTGAAATAATGCCTGCATTGAATTTAATCAAATAAAATAGCAAACACTGCATTGAATACCAAAAATACCAAATAGAATTCGGTTTTCGACTGCTTCACCTCTACTCTCAAACCCATCCAGGTGCAGTCAAGTGAGCCTTATAAAATCAATTTGCAAGAGTACACCTCTCCATAAACACAAAAAAACTAGAAGGGCACTTGGTAGAGCGCATCCCTCCACCACGTAATGCCTGATCCACGAGAACATGTCGGGCCCAATACATTTTTGAAATATCATGCTAAGTATTCTTTTTGGCCATATCTCTCAATGATGAACAATTACTTTAAAAAATAATTAAATAATTCTCATATCCAGATCAGGATCTTCACCAAAATTGAAACAATTCTTCCTTGTCACACACCCTCCATGTGCACCAAGTTTCGTCCGAATCCGTCTGCAACTTTTTGAGATATCGTGCTATATATCATTTTTGTCCCTATCTCTCAACGGTGAAGAATCACTTTTAAAAATTCAAGGAGTCAGATTCGGATCCGGAACTTCACCAAAATCCAATCAGTTTATCCTTGTCACACACTCAACCTGCCCATCAATTTTCATCTGGATCCGTCGACAACTTTTTGAGATATCCTGTTCACAAACAGACAAAAAAACACGAGAGACCAACATACTTGGCAAAAAAATTTTTTTGCCAAATAAGAAACACACTTACAGGGGTGAAAACATAACCTCCTTCCACTTTTGGTGGCAGGGGTAATAAAGAGAGAAAATATGCATTTCAATAAAATATACATTATCAAAGCTTTTCAACTTGCACTCCTCAGGATAAAAGCACAAGCAGCTGAAGAAGAAGCACCAAACTCTTGTATATAAAGTTACAATGTAAAGTCCTCAACATTGATTTATTGAGAGAAAGAAAGGACTGGATTACCTGATTGGTGGAACCATAGAGCTTCATGAATAATGAGGAGGTGGAAATGAACCCCCAAAGTACCGGCAGAAACATAATGCGAATTAGCTGAGGGCGAGTTGGGAAGGGGAGGGGAGGGGGGGTGGTTTTCCTGATGACTCAACTGACTGTGGTAGAGTTGTCACACAGTCTTGAAAGCCATCATATTCAAAATAAAGGAAAAAATAAAAGAAAGAGAAATTTTAAAAAAGGAAAGAAAGAAATTAAGAGTAAAGGACACCAAAACACAACCAAAAACACAATCAGTGACATATTTATCACATTGGATAACAAGACCACACTGGGGATGCTTTGGGGAATTGTTACACAAAGTATCTGATAAATCTCGTTAAGTTGAATGTTCTCAATATTTTTCTATGAATACTGGTAGATGCGGTGGTCCATGTTCACTTGTAAAAAGCAAAACCAGCTTAATTATTTTTGCTGGTATTGTGGTTAGTAGAGGTGGAATTCATGCAAAAATGCAAATCTTGTCATCGGGATTTAACTTTCAAATTTTGAAATGATGACCAGAGCTGACTTTATTCACAATATCTAACCCTGTTTTAAATATACAGGGTCGAGGTTCGCAGAAGAGCTAGAACATAGAACAGATCAGGATGCAACAGAACAAAAGGAATAGCAGAAGTAGGGGAGTGAGGGTGGGGGGGGGACCCACAACAGCTGGATTGGGTGACAAAATAGAGACTTTTTGCCAAGAATTATGGAAAACCGATCCTATTAAGGTGTATATACACATATATCTTCTATGCTAATAAAGGCAGTGTGAGGGTGTGTGTGTGAGGGTGTGTGTGTGTGTGTGTGTGAGGGTGTGTGTGTGTGTGTGGGTGTGTGTGTGTGTGTGTGCGTGTGTGTGTGTGTGTGTGTGTGAGGGTGTGTGTGTGTGTGTGAGGGTGTGTGTGTGTGTGTGTGTGTGTGTGTGTGTTAGTGGATGTGTGTGTCAGTGAGTGTGTCTCCTCCATAACTGCAAAACCAAAAAACCTAGCAGCCGGAAACAAGGAAAACTGCAAACTAAGAAAACTCCAAGGAAGTGCAAGAGTGAAAATTGGGTGTTTGGGTTAACTAGATCACCCCTTTTGAAGATAATTAACGGCATTATTTAATTAAATCCTTCAACAGGTGATCCTCAGCCACCTCCATCTCTGGGTCGAAAGGTGTTTCCTTGGTAACCTTGAAGCCGCGATGTTTTTTGGCCTGCTCAACCATGCCTTGGCCTGGAACAGGCCACAACAATTTCTAAAGGATAAAGTTTATTTTTCACTTTCCTCACTCATATTGAACGCCTGTTCATCATAGCTACGAATTGTTGTACACATCGCTTTTGTAAGTATAAGTTTTCAAATTAGGAGCTTGGAGCAATTTCATGTATTGGCAGAATGAGAGGATTTTCCATGATCTACTCTTACGGACTAATTGAAGTATATCATCAAAATATTATCTCGCTTTTCAGGATCGGATATCGTTCGACTAAATAAGTGTCGAAATGTGTTGTGAAATCTGATAATTTAAAGAAATAACGAGTCTTATAACTAAGCCGATATACCGATTTACTTCAAGCAAGCAAGGCTATGTTCCCTCCTCCATACATACACAAGAAAATGTGTAATTTCCAAAACATTAAACTTATCTTTTTCTCTTGTTTGGAGAATTATATTGAGTGAACAAATTAAACAGCTTCATTGAGCTAAACGATTTAATGCATCCACTGTAAGACCTCATGCCCTGTTCCCCCAGAGGGACTGCCCATCCATAACGTCTGCCAGATCTATGTCTATACTTTCGGAGGTTTTGCGATCTGCTCTACAGGGAATCGAAGCAAATCTGGTTAAAAAACACACGGACGTTTTATAAAAAAGTTATCACATTTGTGCATTCCGCAAATGATGTACCATGTGACATGTGCACAGATGAGCAGGCAAAATGGCAGATTTTCTGCAATGTTTATTTCACAGGTGATTGAAGATTGTGATGTCTCCATGGTTGTTCTGCATTGAACTGCAACTCTTTTGAGGATGAGGTAATTTTATTTCATTAATTCATTTTAATTAATTAACTGCTGCATTCATGGTGAATCCAGGCTTTAAAGTTAAGGGGAACCTTTATGGTATACAGTGACAATCTGGCTAACGATTCCTTTTCAACCATTTAATTGGAGCGATTGGATGAGTGCTTAAGCCACTTGGCGAGTGCCCATTGTAGATCGTGGTACTATGCACCGTCATTCTGAGCAAATCGTTCACTCTCTGCAGAAGCTTTTGCTGTGCCACGTCATTGAGAGCAAGTGGTTGTGCTCCATCACCATGAGTGAGTGGTTCGTGCTTCGTCACCCTGAGTAAATGGTTTGTGCTCCATCACCATGAGGGAGTGGTTCATGCTCCATCACCCTGAGCAAGTGGATCATGCTCCTTTACCCTGAGCAAGTGGTTTGTAATCTTAATCAAAGCTCAGGTCAATCCAATGAAAATAGATTATTTTTCAGATTGAAATTGATGATTTTTGAAGTTTGACCTTGAGTTGACCTTTGACCTTTTGACTTCAAAAAATATTGAATTCCAAATTCAATGAGGAACGATGCAATTGCTGCTTACTTTTTAGGTTAATGAGATGAAAATTGATGATTTTTCAGAGACATTTGTGATTTTAGAAGTTTGACATTGAGTTGACCTTTGACCTTTTGATCTCAAAAATAGTTGGTTTCCAAATTCAATGATGCACTATGAAATTTCTGTTTCATTTTCAAGACAATCAGATGAAAATTGGTGATTTTTCAGATAATTGATCATTTTAGAAGTATGACCTTGAGTTGACATTTGAGCTTTTTGACTTCAAAAAGAGTTGGTTTCTCAATTCAGTGATGCAATATGCAAATCTCTTTCAAACTTCAAGTCAATTGGATGAAAAATGACAATTTTAGAAATTTGACCTGAAGTTGACCTTTGACTTTTGACCTCAAAATCAATAGGCTTCTCAGTTGAGACTACCTCTACAACTCCGTAAAGTTTCATGACGATCGGTTTAGAATTGTGACCTGTAGGCGATTGACAGACAAACAGAATAACATAATCGACTGACCAATATGCGTGAAAAATATACGATTTTGCAAGATAGAAAGAGACAAACAAGAAGGCGACATCGTGCAGAATGCGATACTTGCAAAGTCCATAAAACAAATTTGACCTCAAAAGTAATTGGTGGTTGAATTCAATGACCAAATATGCAACTGTTCTTCAAATTTCAAGTGAATCGGATGAAAATAGAGGATTTTAGAAATACCACCTTAGTTGGTGACCTTGGGCCTATGTTGACCTTTTGATCGATGATGACCTCCAAAATAATGCGCTGGTTAAATTTAGTAACATGAAATATAAATCCTCTTCAAATTTCAAGTCAATCGGATGAAAATTGAGGATTTTAGAAATACCACCTTAGTTGTTGACCTTTGGCCTATGTTGACCTTTTGATCGATGATGACCTCCAAAATAATGCGCTGGTTAAATTCAGTAACCTGAAATATAAATCCTCTTCAAATTTCAAGTCAATCGGATGAAAATTGAGGATTTTAGAAATACCACCTTAGTTGTTGACCTTTGGCCTATGTTGACCTTTTGTTCGATAGTGATCTCGAAAACAATTGGCTGATTGAATTCAATGACCTGAAATATAAATCTCCTTCAAATTTCAAGTCAATCGGATGAAAATTGAGGATTTTTAGAAATCTCACAGTTGTTGACCTTTTGACCTTTTGACGTCAAAAAGAGTAGCCTTCTTCCTTATAACAAACTCCACTATGTGGTGAAAGTTCTTGAAGATTGGTTCAAAATTGTGACCTGTATGCGATAAAAAAGACAGATATACAAACAAACAGACAGACAGAATAGCAAAATCGACTGACCAATATACTTGAGAAAATCTTCAATTTTGCAAGTAACAAACAAAAAAAAGACGTCATGCAAAGCACGATACTTGTAAAATACACCCCCTCTCCAACGGTTGCCATGGATGCCATAAATATATTCTGTTACGGTCAGGGGTACCGAATGTATTATGAGGGGGTTTAATCCCCATCTGTCCTCATAAGAGCCAGAGCTGGGCCACCGCTCACAATTAACTTTGCGGTATGGTGAGTTGCTTTAGAACCACGAACGCCAATCAGTTAACCATGAGTTCCAGCGTCCACCATCTAATTATGCCGTTTAACTAGAGGTCATGTGGTTACCTGAACAGGGAGCACACCCTTGGCAAAGCACAAATCTTATCTTGATTCGATCTTAATTAGGGCAGCCGAGCGTTTAACCGCTGGTGCGTGCCGACTATGATCGGTCAAGTTGTGTGGTAATTACCTCCCAGTCTATCTCGGTTCGGACAATGCTGGATCAATGAAAGGAAAGGACAAGCAAGGACAGGTTGGAACATCAACAAGGAATTTATTAATAAGAAAATAAATAAATAAAAATAACTTTTTATTTCCATGAGGTAAAAATAAATAAATTCCAAATCAATCAAAATGATTGCAAGCAAATAAATATTTAATCAGGCAAAATCAATCAAAATGATTTTAAAAAAAGACAAAGAGCAGATGGTTATCGGAGATTGACTTACTTAACAACTAAACACAGACAAGGGTACCCAGCAGATCATTCGGGGGGGGGGGGGGAGGAGGGAAGAGAAGAATATCATCTCTCACCAAAGAGAAGTCTCTCGCTCACTAAAGAGAAGTCGTTCGTCAAATAAAAACGTCCTGAAATGTGTGAGCATGCCTTATCCGTTGCCAGCGCCCAGCCTTGCCATGCACCCACTCGGAAACAGACTTAAACGCCAGTCAACGTCATCCCCAAGAAACAGGTACGCCAAGGGCGACCATCTGCTGGAACGATGAAGCAACTGTCTGACTGGCACAGTGCACGCAACCGTCTGACTGGAAATGATGAAGCAGCCATCTGACTGGCACTGATGAACTGACGCCAACTGACTGACAAATTGACTTGTTGTCGACTGACCCACACGCACGTGCCACACACCACTCACGCCAAGAACAGACCTCTCCTTTTTATAGGCGGCCTGTCTCGGCGGCATAGACTCCTTCAAATACATCCCACCACACTTGCACACCATTACCGTGATAACCCACACGTCCCACAGTTATTCCTCGCTTACTTAAGGTCATGTCTGTGGTGCTGGGAAAGCAAAAAGCAGCCATTTGTCAGAATTACCAAGCATAAACGTGAAGCACTCAAAAAACTGTCAACAACAATTAGTACCTCACTGTTCAGCCCGACATGAAAAAAATCAGTTAGCGTCGATAGAGCTGCTGGACGGGGTGTCGAACGTCGATGGAAAAAGGCGGGTCATGGTGTCCGTGAAAGAAATGGGAATCAACGTTGATGGAAAATGGCGGGCATCAGCGTCCGTGAAAGAAACGGGTGTCTCACGTGCATGATTGTGGCTGTCGTAAAGAGAAAAAGCTTCCCATAAGAGAGGGGATCTATTCTTTACCCTTCTCAACGCAACACATTTAGAACCCCACCAGACATGGGGATGGGTCTATCCTGGACATGCATTTTGGGGAAATAACTATCTGAGGACCAAGATGTTGGTATGCATCCGTCGGATCGGATTCTGAAATCCGTAACAATATATGTATATATATAGTATATAGTATATAGTATGTATATATATATATATATATATATATATATATATATATATATATATATATATATATATATATATATATATATATATATATATATATATATATATATATATATATATATATATATATATATATATATATATATATATATATATATATATATATATATATATATATATATATATGTAAGCCTGGTGTTGGCATAGTGGTTAGGGTAGCGGCTTGGGATCCAAAAGGTCCTGAGTTCAAGCCCCGTTGGCTGCTTGAATTAATACACACCAGGAGGTTGACTCAGCCTGTCATCCTTCTGAGGTCAGCGAAGTGAGTACCAGTGTACTGGGCCGGTGTATGCCCCGGTTAAAAAGTGTACCATATCCCTGTGTCGTAAGAGGCGACCAGGGTTGCGTCAGGAATGGCATCCGGCATAAAAACCTGTGCCAAATCATTATGCGGATCATAATGGATGATCCGCTGTGGCGACCCCTACCGGGAGCAGCTGAAAGAAGAAGAAGAAGATATATATATATATATATATATATATATATATATATATATATATATATATATATATATATATATATATATATATACAGTATACAGTAAATATTCTCAAGTCTTGAAAAGAGAATCGAAATACTTTCTCCATTTTTACAATGACCTATTACTGCATTTTAATTTGAAATGAAGGTCACAATTGGTTCTATTATTTTTCTTTGAAACAGCAATCCAAGGAGTAGAGAGTAGCTTGTGCATACACATATTACCTGGAGGATATAAATGACATTACTAGCCTACATTTTTACATTAAATCAAATGACCTTTGCAGACAATACTAACACATATATGGGATTTAAACCTTCAAGGATCGAAACATCTTCAACTAGAACGGCACTGGGTAGAGCGTATGCAGTATCACCTTCAGGTCGAACAGTTTATGTTTTATATCCCACGGATACACCAGATCTATATCCGTACCTTCAGCAAAATATAATGGGCTTGTTCTTGCCACCTACCTAACTCATTCACCAAGTTTCATCTGAATCCCTCCACAACTTTTTTTTTTAATATCACCCTATATTTAGATAGTTTTTGGTCACATCTCTCAATGGTGAAGAATCACTTCAAACAAATCATAAAAATTCAAGTTTCATGATCTTTCCCAAAGTCGAATCAATTCGTCTTTGTCAAACACCCAATCTGTCCACCAAGTTTGGTCGAAATCCGTCAATAACTTTTTGAGATATCCTGCTCAAAGTCAGACAACCAAACAGACAGGGGTGAAAACAACCTCCGTCCACCTTCAGTGGTGGAGGTAACTAATTGTGCTCAGATGAGAAGGGCAAACAGGCCAACTCAGAACTTTAGTATGTATTGTGATTGTGAGGATAAAAAAATAATTCTGACAGTTACTCATCAATGAACCAGGAATGTACATTCATTTCAAGAATAGCCATGAATGCAATCCACCAAACATAAAATGCAATAGCCTTGCTCCTCACCAAGGATAAACTTGTATCTGCTGTAAACAGAAAGACATGTTTTGGACCCAACAGCATGAAGATCATTGGATCATTGTGGACCGATGGTAATATGTCTTGAAGTCGGACGAGTCGAGATCTAGTGCTTTGCTCAGATGAAAGGGTGACATTTTGGGAGTGACGCAATGATATTACGACCTTTCTCGTAAACTTGCACAATCTAAACTGCTGGAAATTGAGTTCTCATGGAGGGAATGTTTTGTGGGATGGTCTGGGCCTCCTAATCTCCCTAGGAGGGCGACAGTACGTCTCATGAATATTTAAACATCACTGCAGAGGAAGTGCATCTCCTCGTGCTTAAATTCAAATACAAATGCAAGGTCCTGCACTAATACTATACCACCACCATCCATCTTGTGAATATAGTATGTTGTTGGTGTGATTTTCAACAAATGTCAAAGTACACTAAAGTACTTCCTAGTCATTGCAATCTCTGGACCTTAACACTGTTGAAGACATACTCTAGGCATCATATTTCCGTGTTGCCACAAACATTGCAGTGCACATGGTTTGACTCAACTGCAAGATCATTTAAAAAAAAAAAATTAGCCTTTGAGCAAACCTACTACCCACTGGTAGTATTGAGGATAACAAACATACATCATTAGATTGTATTGATAAACTTTTTAATGTAACAGAAGCAATGTTCTCGCTTTGATTCGGAACTATCTCCAAATGATGCATGCACATGTCACATGTACACCATGTTATACACAGTGGTTCTGCCGAAGTAGTTTCTTGGCTGAGGTTCCCATCGCGTGCTGCCTTTTTGGCTGCTGATCTCATCATTGGTTCAGGGCACAGCTATGCCGCTGATGGAGTGCCTCTATTACCAATATTCTGGTGCTCATTTTGCCGACCTCACAAGGATGACAGGCTGAGTCAACCCCCTGGTGTTAATTCAGTGGGTAAAAGGGCTCGAATTCAGGACCCGAGCATCCCAAGCCACCACCCTAACCGCGAAGCCAACACCAGGCTACTGGCTGAGGTTAAAATCCTAGCTGTGTCGCCACTCTGCGGAAAACTAAAAAAAATTAAAATAATTTATAAAAAAAACTGGAAATTAACCAGGGTGCTGGCAACGATGTACATAATCTTTCCAAAGCATACTGTGGGATCTTTAAGGTCCACCAACTATGGCTAACAGACAGGCACCTAGTTTATAATGTCTAACCAAGGGACGGTGAACACATTGGTTAATTTCCCTGCATGTGAAACAGCAGGATGACAGTTTATAGCTGGACACCTCGGAGATGAGTGTGCATACCTCTAGTCTAAGCTATCCTGCCAGCGTTGGAGGGGGATGGGGTGGGAGGGGGGGTGCATGCATTAAGAAAAAAAATTGAGAAAAAGCAACTTGAGGAACAGGATAGGAAAATAAAGGGAAATGTACTTGATGGGGAGAGACGAAGAAAAGGGAAAAAGAGACATGCAAGAAGAGGGGAGGTGAATGTTATAGTATGTAGGAAAGAAGGGAAGAGGTTGGGAAAAGGGGGGGGGGAGGGTGGGAGGTGTCAAAAATTCAGTAAAATTTGGAAATGCAATATTTGGAAGACCCCTTAATCCAAACCATATTTGTTTGACGTGTAAGTCTGCTCATGTAAAACATTACTTCCGATTCCGGGTGTGAGCATGTTGGACGTTAGCTTGTGCATCCCTCCTTGCAGTTCATCAAAGCTGAATTATCAGGACCAGATCCGTCGTGTTTTTTCTGTTATAGTATCAATATAAACAGGATAAACCGTTGTTGTTGCATCCACGTATTTACCTGTGCCACCAAAGGTGGACGGAGTTTGTTTCCACACTTGTTTGTCTGTGAGCATGATATTTCAAAAAATTGCAGATGGATTATGACAAAACTTGGTGGAGAAGTTGGGTGTGTGACAAGACCAAATTGATTCCATTTTGGTGAAGAATCCGCATCCAGATACAATAAATTTTTAATTTATAAGTCATTCTTCACCATTGATAGATGGGGCCAAAAACTATGTGTAGCGTGGTATCTCAAAAGGTGGACGAGTTATGATAAAACTTGGTGGATGAGTTGGGAAGTTGATAAGAACAAGCTGATTCGATTTTGGTTCAGCTCCAGATGCAGATTCGGCCTATCAGTGGGAAACAAAACGTAAACTGTTCAGCCTGTTGGCGGTATGCGCTCTCCGGTGTGCCATCCACCACTGAAGGTGAAGCAGGTTATTAATTAATTTCGTTCTATTTAAAAATATTCTAATAATATTGTAAAATGCTTCATTTGCCTTCCCTCTCTCCCTCAGGAATACCCCCATTTGTTCTTCTTCATCATCAAGATCTATACCTATTCTTCATCACAAGGCTTCCTTCCCAACCAAACCTGTAACAAACACTCAGTCCATTGACCAACCCCCACTGTACCTACAGCATGACTTTGCTCAGTGTCTTGAATAACCCCTCATTTCACGACTCTCGTGATGTCCACCTTCGTCCATCCTGCATCCAAAGCCTCGCCCCCCCTTCCAATGCCTGCTTGCTGCCTATCTCTAACTGTTGGAACCTCAAACACCCATGGCCTCTGCTCCAATCTTCCAGATCTCTCAATCCAAGCTGTTGTTTATAAACCAGACATCATCTGCTTCCGAGAATCGTCCCTCCTAAATGATGTCCGTGACTCCTTAGTGTCTCTCCATGGCTATTTTCTCTTCTGCATCGTCAGGCCATTCTCTCTCTTCCTCATATGTGACGATTTCAATTGACACCATTCCAATTCGCAAGGTGTTGGTACCTCTTTCTCACCAGCCATCACACTGCAGCAAAGGACTTCTGTGATTCCATGGACCTCGATCAATCTGTGAACTGTCCAATTTGGATTTCTGCCAGTGGATCCATTGTCACGGCAGACATAAAAATCCTTATTTTTCTCCAACTGTCTCATCTCAGACCAGCAGTTCCTATTAAGAACTGGTCATTCCACCCTTGACGTACTGGTTCTGCTCTCCAAACAATGGATAGAAGCCCTCAATCTCAGACATGATATCAGGGCCTTCTTTCTAGACATACTGTATATCAAGCATTCAATACAATCTGGCACCCCACATTGCTTTTCCAAACTCTTTGCTTATGGTATCCATGTCCACCTCCACACACGGCTAACTGGCTTCCTCCACTCTCATCGCCAATGTGTGGCTCTCAACAGAATCCTTTCTTCTCCCCTTCCTGTAAAATCTAGGTATTACTACCTGCTGGCCTATTACCATCACCTGCCTTGCCGTGACTGCCCATTACTATGACTGGAGTGCCCCCAAGGCAATGTTCTGGGCTCAGTCCTATTTCTTATCTTAATCGATGATCTTTCATACTCACTGGAAAATCCCCTTTATTTATTGGCTGAATACTCCACCCTCTGATGTAGCATCCCTCATCCTTTAGATAGGCAGGCAGTAGCCTCTTACCTCTCTACAGATCTTGATAGAATCCTGAGCTGGAACTGTGCTTACGCTAACCCATTGCCAATTACGAAAATACAACATTGTCATTACTAGTGCATGCCCGTAGGTGCGTGGCCATACGTGCAAACAAAAACAAACAAAAAAAAAACTTTCAAACCGCGTGCCATAAACAACAACCACACAGGCCGCTCCTTCGCTCTCGTAAATGACACACACACATTGCTGGAATTATAGATAGACGACACACACACGCACGCACGCACGCACGCACGCATGCACACTGCTGGAATTATAGATAGACGACACACACACACACACACACACACATACACACACACACACTGCTGGAATTATAGACAACACACACACACACATACACACACACACACTGCTGGAATTATAGACAACACACACACACACACACACATTGCTGGAATTATAGATAGACGACGACACACACACACACACACACACACACACACACACACACACACACACACACACACACACACACACTGCTGGAATTATAGATAGATGAAATTAGGTCAATGAGATGACAAATGAAGGGGCTGAATGCAGACTGCAGAGCAACGAGTAAGGAAACCCGTCGTTGTGAATCGTTTTTACCACCAAATTGAGATGTATTTCGTTGGCAAGCATGTTGAGTAGAGCTGAATTCCTTAACACTTCCAAAGGCCACACCGTTTTGACAATTGGAAACAAAAAAAAAACGTTGTGCACTTTTTTTGATAAATTATTTTCGGAACAATTTTTCTTCAATAAATAAATAATAATAAAACTTGTCTCCATGTACACACCTTTATGTCGTTAGCACCTCTTCATAAACAACACTGCTGAGGAAACGGCGCTTCTTCTTTGTTTCCTCGTCCAGAGCAAGAATGCGGAGGCTACTGGATCTGCCACCGTTTTGATAAATTATTAGTTTTAATGGCCAATTATTCAAATAGCACCAACGTATTTTGCCTTTTCGCAATGCCGTTGCAAGGAAAAACACAAAGAGAAGAGAAGAGAGGGGAAAAAAAGGTTCGTGCAAAAAAAAAAATTACTTCCTGGTTCGGAGCATACCAACTCACTCTGATGTTACCGAAATGTATGCACCGTCTAATATGAAAACGATCATAACTTGGGGCATTGTGTTTATCTATAAATGCGCATAAGAAATCGAGAAATTATAAGCGAACGCAGTGAGCTTCATACTTAACGTGTGCACGTGAGAGAATAGGAAACAACAACAACACAATACCCTTGGCTATTTGGAATCCGTGTCATTGGATATGACCTTTTGCTTCCTGTTGTTGTTAAACGCTGTGCGGTGTATAAACACGATTGGGTTTTATTTCTATCTCGTGAATATTACTTCACGCGTGCACATGAGAGAATAGGAAACAACAAAAACAACACAATACCCTGCCAATTATGAATCCATGTCGTTGGCTATGACCCTTTTGCTTCCATTTTTGTTTTGTTTCTGGTTTTTGTCATGAGGAATGATGCATGCCGGGAGATAAAGGCATCGTCGGAGACATGAAATACCCAAATAATATCAGACATGGTGTATATTTCCTCCACTGATTTTAATATTTTTAATCGTGATTTACGTTATTTGATCGCTAATTCCGAATCCAGACCGAAGTAACCGGAAATTGCGTATACAGTTGTGAACAAGTTGTAGGTAAAGTCAGAAGCGAATGTAAGAAGAATACTACGTTCACTTCTAGTATTTATTTTTTTAGATGAGATCCTGTTCTAGGTGGTGTGGTTGTTGTTGTGAAGGTAATGTAGAGGTAATATTTATTTTTTCATAGCAAAAAGACTTCAATTTCATATATTTAAGAAGCGAATGTAAGAAGAATTCTACGTTCGCTTCTAGGCTTTGCCTATTCCATATTACAATACATGAAGTCATCACTATCCGGAAGTCCGTACGTTATAACGCGTAATGGGGAACGCGGCTGAGGTTCCCTTCCCCCATCGGCCATGCCCAAGCAGCAACGTGTCTTGTCATTGGTTGGTAAATAAATGGCCAAAACTTGGGAAGCACTTGTCCGATTAATATCAAATCTTGAAAAGGCACATCCTCAGGTCCCCAGCAATATATCTGGAAAGTTTCAATTAGATCGGACCAGTGGTTGTCGAGAAACAGCGGTCACAGACACACACACACACACACACACACACACACACACACACACACACACACACACACATTGCTGGAATTATAGATAGATAGATAGATAGCTAGATAGATTTGAAGATTTGAATAAACACGAAATCAAGGCTAAACCAGAAATTCAAGTCGATCCATTGCAATAGCAGGGAACTCTCATCATTACACAATGATACACCAGGCTATGCAAACTACTAATTTAAAATTACCCCAGATGGAGCAAAGACAAAGACTCGTCATGTAAGCATATCAGTCAGAATTGCTCAGCACTTGAATGACCTCACGAGTGAAATTAATGACAGCATAAATGCACTTTCAGAGCCAACAATAAGATGACAGCTCCATTAATACCAGCAGGAATTTCATTTTTGGTTCTACCGACTCTTCTTCGATGTGCAATTGTGTTAATTGATTTGTCCATTGTCTACAAATCGATCAAATGAAATTAGTTTTTTTTATATAGCACTTTTCATGAAGTGCCACCACAAGACACTGAACAATTTAATCAAAAGTAGTGGAGAAAAAAGGAAATAAAGAAAGCAATTTATGAACTCGAGATAAAAGGTGTCACAAGAGACCGGCAAAATAGAATTGATTGTGGGATGCAATGAGCAGGATTGGTGAGTCGGAGAAAGCTGGAAGTCAAAAATCGAGACTGTAGTGGATTATCCAAAGGCCTGTTTAAAATGTTCTTCCAAATGGTTTCAAAAGCCTTGAGAATAGAAACAGACTGAATACGAGAAGGGCACTAGGTAGAGCGCATACCTCTGCCATGTAATGCCTGATCCACAAGAACATATCGGGCCAAATACATTTTTGAAATATTATGTGATATATCGTTTTTGGCCCTACCTCTCAATGGTGAAGAATCACTTTAAAAATTCTAGTCGTTGGATCCGGATCCGGATCCTCACCAAAATCCAATCAGTTCGTCCTTGTCACACACCGAACCTGTCCACAAAATTGAATCCAGATCCGTCGACAACTTTTTGAGATATCCTGTACACAGACAAACAAACAAACAGACAGAAAGGGGTGAAAACATTATCTCTTTCACCTTCTCTGGTGGAGGTAATGAATAGGAGGAAGTTTCGAGAGAAGGGGGGGAGTTGGGGAGGACTAGTAGTTTGAAAAACTTGTTAATGAAGTGTTTTCAATCTTTTGGAGGGCACAGCAAGAAGAACAGGATTTACAGAATCCAGAGACTGGTCTGGTTTGGAAGGTTGAAGATCAGCTACTCTATAAAGGGGCAGTGTTATTGATAGCTTTTATAAGGGAGCAGCATGATTTTATTCACAATTCACCATTTAATGTGGAGCCATTAAAAGCTCCATAAGAATGGATGCGATATGACCATACTTGCATAACTCCGAGTGGGTCCAATCCTAGTGGCATAACTTTGAATCAACGATAGATTATGAAGCGAAGTTTAAGGAAGACCAGTAGGTAGCAATTTGTAATAATCAAAGCGTGGGTTGCTTGAACAGACAAATAATCAAGGTAGGAGCTTCAGCTGATTGCTGCTTGCAAAAGGAACTGATTTTGGTAATTATGTTTAACTGTTACATTATGCATTCACAAGTTTTGTGAATATGAATATCAAAATTGTGTTGGGCCCACACAAAGCCAAATCTTTCAGAATGATGGAGCAAGAGTAAGTTTGTGAGGGCCCAAGGTCACTCATGGAATAGGATGTCGTTTCAGAAGAACAGATGAAGACTTGAATATAATAAGGTCTCTTTCGGTGTCAATTCGTTTGAGAAAGTTGCCACTGAACCAAAATTTAACAGTTAACAAATAAGATGAGAGAGAGGAATAATCAGTTTAAAATTTCCCATGTGAAAAGACATACTTGAAGCATTTAAAAGGTTAAACGAACGAGGCACAATAGTCTTAAGATGTGCCAATAAAGCATGACAAGAGCTACAGTGGCTTGCAAAAGTATTCACCCCCCTCCAAAGTTTTCAGATTTTGATACCACCTGAGATTATTTCATGATGCTTTCACATCAACGTTAATATACTGTATGGAGTCTTCACAAACTACTCCAAAGTGAAAAAGCTAAAAATATTCAGATAAAATGTGAATAAGTTAAATTACCAGAGAAAATGAGATGATTCTCAATTCCATACGTTTTCAAACCCTTTCCCTAATTAACTCCAAATCATTTCAGGAGCAAATTATTTGCTTTAAAGGTTACAAAACAAGTTTCACCTGTGTGTAATCGGTGGTTTAACTTAAAAATGAAGTTTCCCCACTTATCGAAGGAGTTTTAAGGTGCAACTCACTTGGTCAACCAACAAGGCAAACATGAAGACCAAGGAGCTTTCCAAAGAAGTCGGACATAAAGTGGTGGAGAAGCAGCGTTCAGGAGAGGGTTATAAGAAGATTTCAAAGTCAATCATTATCCCCTTGAGTCGGTGAAATCCATCATTAAGAAGTGGAAGATGTCCATCATTAAGAAGTTGCCCTGATGATGCCCGAATGACTGTGAAACAGGTTGGTAATTGCATTTTCCATGTGTTTGTGACAGCATCTTGAATTACATCTTTGGTAATTAGTGCTGCGAGATCACTCTTCCAGGTGCCGCAGAGAGAACGTGCATTGTGGCAGTGATGTCATAACATTCGTCTCAGGTCAGAGATTGACATTAAATATATATATATATATATATATATATATATATATATATATATATATATATATATATATATATGTACATATATGTATATGATATACATATGCATATATATATATGCATATATATGCATATATATATATATATATATGCATATATATGCATATATATGCATATATATATATATATATATGCATATATATGCATATATATATGCATATATATATATATATATATATGCATATATATATATATATATATATATATATATATATATATATATATATATACATACATACGCCGTTGTCTCTCTGTTTATTGTGCATGGCCACATCTTTTAAGTTCAAACTCGGGGTGCAAATACAACTTTGTACGAGGGGTAACATAGCATAGTCTATGTGGACACGGCCTCACATGGGAGTGTGTGGGGGAAGGGGGGGCATAAATTCTCGATGTAAATGAGTACCGTGTAGCCCCACCTGGTAGTGGTGGCAGAGGGTATTACAATTTCCTTTTTTTATCTGGGAAATGCTGAGTTTAAAGCACCCCACATGGGTAAATATATCCTCATTCTCCCCCCAAAAAACAAAAACGGAGGGCCTGTCAAAGCCTGTCATTGTGCGTGATACATTTCTAGGGGAAAGAGAGACATCAGAACGAACGGGGGGGGGGGGTTGGGTGGAGGGGGCAGGGGGAGAGAGCGGCTGAGTTCACAAAGTGATACCAATGTGACCGAAAGAGCAATTTTTGGCAAACAGGATGACTAATTGGTCCGTCAGCAAAGCGACAATTAGGCAATGCTAGTATATATATTTTGATTTAAAAATTATAAATAGGTTGCCTTGTCATTATCTTTTCTAATGATCTCGTTCACAGAACATTCTGAACACCCAAACAATGATTTTGATAAATCTGAGTATTATCAGCATAGTGGTGATAAGAAATGAAATGACTGCAAATGAAATCACCCAAATATTGAAGATACATAGCAAAAGTAAGGGGTCTGAGAATGTCATAGAAGGACTCCAAAAGAGATTAGATTTTTGGCTGAGAATACGAAACTTTCAAAATGACATATTCCTGCACAGAATGCTTGGCATGCATGCTCAGAAACCCCAGGAAGTGACGGTATTCGGGGCACTTTAAAGTATTCCATGTGTGGGAGATAAGGATTGTTACCTAAAATGGCTTACAAAGCTTCTAAAAGAAGCAGAAAATACTTGGAAAAGTTTCTCAGAGAAAGGACTTGGAGAACTGCACAACTTAAGATTTGGAGAACTTCCTCAGCTAGCTAAATGGGCAGCTGCTCGTAGTACAAACCAGTACAAACGTAGGTAGGTGCGAGGCCTGTGTGCATGCATTTGCTAAACAAACCCCCGACAGATCACTACCAGGGAAATTGGCAGTGTATCTGGATTAGGTGCTTCTGAACACCAATGAGAAGGACATGTCTGGGTCTTGTGAATGCACAGTGTAAGTTTAAAACGATGATATTAAATATTAATCATGTCTATGGGTGAGGGTGGGGTGTTGGGAGCTATAGGAGATGTGAAGGCTGTTATAAATATATTGTTTGTTTGGTTCCCAGGCCACAAGAGAAATACTAGATTGCACGGTGACCAGAACCTAGTCACTTTAAACGTACACAGAGTGCATGCGCAAAAGGCCTGGTTAAGCATCCAGGCGTCATTTTAAAAGTCCTGTATTGACGAGTAATATCGTGGCTGTATGTGTGGGCGGTCAGATAGGACTTGAAGCAGTTAGGGCAAAACCATTGATGCTGAAACAAGAAAAGAAGTAGTGGAGAAGTGAAAAGACAAGTCTAGCCAACACTGTAAATATTCTCTGACCAGCAGTCTGAAAGTTGACATTATATATCGTTATTGCTGTAGTTTCTGCACTATGGTCAATCTTAAAGCCAGATTGAGAAGGTTCCAGAATAAAGTGTCTTTTAGAAACGTGACAAGTTGAAGAGCAGTAACAAGTTCTAAAAGTTTAAATATTAATGTGAGTAATAAGATTGGTCTGCAGTTGTTGCAAAGGAAAATCTTGCAAATAAAATGGACGAAGTTCCAGCGAAACCACAAGTTTCAGTGAAGAGGCGCCTCAAACATTTGCATTCATGGAACTAAACTGGTGATCTAGTGATGCCCCGAGAACACATCGAAAGGTGGACCAAATTGGGGGCACCACGACTTTGGTTTGCGTTCCAAAGAGGATGGGGATGGGCCTGGCATCTGCCTGGGGGATGGCCATACGGAGGCCCCTGGAGTACTGCGGAAAGTGGACACAGCGACGCGCTGTTCTGGCACATGCTTCCATACCTGACCTGTCCAGGTGATCTCGGGGTGCCCTGATAGCACCAATTTTTGTTCTATAAACAGGGCCTAAGAGAGATGAGAAATTTCATAGCTGAAGGTTTGGATATTAACGCATTTTCATCCACGATAAGTGATCCATTGTGGAAGATCAGAGAATGTGCTCGTTATCATATCTCAATATCATGATAAGACATGACCAACATTGTGTCGTTGATTGCGTCGGATGAAATATATACAAAAACATATCGAATCAAACAACTTTTGAGGATTGAATGTATTGTTAATCCTACGATAATGGAGCAAACTTGGATGCCACTGAAACACCAAAAATGACATGGTGGAAATAGCACCACCTTTGGTGGTAGCCGGTATTACAAATTATCTTGCATTATCTCACGACGAGCAGGGATACCTGGCATTGCATGGTACTGTTGTAATCCCATTGACATTTTGAAGAAATCAAATCTTGATTTTTTTTTTATATTTGTTGCGGGGGCTAAAAATCACTTTCCCACACACCCACAAAGGAATGGGGTCAGGGATCATTCGATATGACCTCTCACATTGCTACAAAGGCTTTGGCAGTATAGAGCAATAAAAAAAATCCAACTTTTCTTTCAAAATTTTCAAAATATATTTTTGCATAAATACTCCCCTGCATTCACTGATGAACCGGTGAAAGTTTAACGAAGACCTGTTTGGCCATCTCCAAGAAAAATGGCAACACACAAACAGACAGACACACAAATGGCTCTGTTATAGTTTGAATATGGAGCACAATATGTTGTGATCAATAAAATTTATTTCAAAAATGACAAAAATTATAAAGTGAATTTCCAAGAATGTGCATTGCCCACCAAATGCGGTGTGTGAAGAGTACACCCGCCTGGAGGGTTGGAGTGTCTGCTAATAATGACAATGAGGTGACCAAGCAACATCGGATTGCTGAGGCATGTTGAAAAAGAGGACATGTGAAGAAAAATCGCTGAAAAATAAAGTTGTATTTTGTTTGTCTGGAGATGATAATTAGTTTTAACCTGAAAGGTGCCAGAATTGAGAGGTCCTGGTGCTCAAAAGGATGTATTTGGCAAGAGTTATTGTTAACCAAAAATAATGAAGTTTTGAAAGCACAGTTTGTGTAACCTTGAGATCTAGGCTTGTGGATAAAAAAATGAAGTCTACCTGAGCAATATATCCATCAGTAACGGGATCAGCACGAAGTGTAAGCGAAGTTTCAGACAGCCAAAATACAGTACATCTGAGTTATTTTCATTAATCATTTCAGAAAGGATGAGTGATTTACTAGCACGAAGTGATCATATATTTAAGACTTGTATTTATAGCAGCACTAGGAGGGGCTACTCGGTGCTACCTGGGAGAGGGGGAGGTAAGGAGGGAGAGGACCATACCTGCCATTGCCTGGCTGGTTGCAGACATTTTCCCCACAGTGGTTTCAGGATGTGTTGGACATTGAAAAGCTGTGGAGTTATTGGCCTCATGGTGGTTACCTATTGCCTGTGGGTCGATGACAGCACTGGTTGACCCTGCATCCCAATATACACTTTATAGTGGCCTCAAAACAGACATCAAGGCCTACATTTGGTAGCTTAAAACCTTGCCCAGCTTCTGAACTACCGACACACAAAATTTGGGACCTGCAGGTGCTACGTTTCGGCTGTGAGAGAATAATGCAAACAAACAAACAAGCAGTCATAGACTGGTACTTACGAAATCGTCAACTTGACCTCTGACCTTGTCTAATAAAATCTGTCTCTAGAGAAGGTAGCGACGCAAACCAGAAGTTTCTACGATGATTCTGTACCAAACCATCAAAAATAGAATGTTTGACCTCACTGTGTCCTTGACCTTTGACCGATTTTAACCAAAATCTAATCAGCACTAGCCACCACCCTCCTGAATCACGTGGTCTAATTTGACATTGGTAGCTTCTTCCGTTCTCGAGTTATTGTGCCTACAAACAAACAAACACACACACAAACAATCAAACAAACAGATGACGGAAGTCATCAATATACTTACGAACTCTAAAAACACACAAACACCTGAAAAGATTTATAAGATTTGGTTGAGCAGCAAGGGAAAGAAACAGCTGGATATGTTGACAAGAGAAAGACTCGGATTAATTGCCAGGATGGAGCAGAGCAGACAGTGCCCGTGGCAATGAAGAGGATAATGGTTATTAATATAGAAGGAATAGAGCTTGCATCAGTATGTTCTGGGGAGAACAAAAAAGAATGGAAGAGAACGGCGTTTGCTACGACTCCATCTTCCAATTCTGCAGGATGCATAAAAGGCAAAGACAGGAAAGAGATTGCCATGGGAGAGCAGGGGAATGCGTGTGGCTGAGAGCATCAACGAGGAATAGAAACGTCCATATGTCATTGACATCGGAGTCATATGGCTACTGATGTCCTTGTAAGTCATATAAAACTACACTTATTGCCTCCTAATATCCTTGTTCTACGTGTGATATACATGAACAAGCTCCTCTATGAGCCTTATAGCTGTCATAAGCCTGGGGGCATTTGCCTAGTGTGACCACTCCTCATTTTCATAAATGCCAAGGTGAGCCAATAAAAAAGCCAAGAATTCACAAGGTTTCGGAAAAGCGATGATAATAGAAAACCTATACGCCAAGAAAACCTAGAGAAAACCAAGACGCCAAGGTGAACAACGAATAGCCAAGATCTTGTGAAAAAAAAGCCAAGAAGTGGTCACACTGCATTTGCCACACCTGTGAGACCCAATGGACCCAATGTCGTTGTGAACTACTCAAAAAAAAAAAGAGCTTAGACGAGTGCCTCTGCTTCCCTAATGATCTCCATTGTCAGAATGAGCTGACGGTGCTTTGAACAACTTAGGTGATGAGCCTTTACAAAGGGGACGCGCAACTAAATTTCACAAAATATACAAATCTCGTCTTTACTTTACTCGTATATCTCAGCAATGTGCAAATGTATTCACCAAGAAGTGAGAAAATACCAAACAACTTCAGCTGAATGTTAAAACAGAATGAGCCAGTTATGCATGGAAAGTGAGCGCTGCGAAAGAGACTTGACTCGATGAATCCTGACAATGTTGTAGTCAGAAGCGAATTGTGAAGCTAAGAAGCTGCAAGAAGATTATAAAGCCTGGTAGAGAAATAATAATTGATCTTCTCCAAAAAAATCAAATAAAATGTTAATAAACCTCTTCCCTCCCCCCCCCCCCCTCCATTCTGTATACCCAGGCAGCCATGCTCAATTCTTCTCTGAGATCGTCTTAAAGAAAAATGGCAGGATGTTCATGCGGTGTGCCTGTGCGGTTGCCCTTATAATCTGAATATCTGTAAGGAAATGGAAATCTTACCACTTCTTGGCCCTTTCTTATTGGGCATCTGAACCGTGACAAATTATTTCTTTCTGAAGATAGGCATTCATGTGAACTCCCATCGATGCCCCCATCATATCATATGTGCAGTCGAATATCTCCAAGCATCCGTGAAATGAAACACGACTGAAGTGGGAAGAGAGAAGCATTAAATTGTCAGACATAATGTGTGCTTTGAGGGGATAGTCCTCAATATTAACTATATCTCATGAGTCACATGAATTCAGATTACATTTGGTAATTTGGACCTTTAGAATTTTGTCCCATGGCACAGCATCTGAAAGAACAACTGACGAGAGTGGAGATACAACAGAATATTTTGTGGGATGTACACTGTCCACAATCATGAATAGTTCAATGGTATCATCCTGGAAGTAAACCTAGTGTTGGCTAAACGATTAAGGTGCCCTGGCTGTAGATCGTAGGGTCTTGAATGTGAACCCCTGTCGTGCTGTTGAGATAACACTGGGTGATTTGAGTCAGTCCGTCATCCTTCCAAGGTTGGCAAAATGAGTTCCAGCTTATTGGTAACATAGGGCATTGCATCAGCGGCACAGCCATGCCTCCAGAAAAATGATGCAACCAGCAGCCACATAGGCTGAATACAAAACAACAACAACCCCTAAATGAGCTTGCACCCTGACTTGTGAATTATTGGGCCAACACCACACTCATTGGTGTAATGGTTAGTAGTAACCAATCATGACTGTATTTGCATTGTAAATTGTGCTGAAGGTCATGCGCTAACTGCTTGTTTTTCTGTTCTCAGGTTAATCTTGAGGGTTGAGTTTATTATGGATAAGTGGACACTTCAGCAGAGGGCACCAATTGTGGAGCAGTACTTCCAAAACGGTTGCGGCGTTGTGTGTGTGCAGCGTGAATTCCAAGGAGCACGTGGTGTGAGAATAGCTCCAACAGACAAAGCCATAATGAGATGGGTGACAGCATTCCGACAGACTGGTTCGGTGGCAGATGCAAAATGTTCAGGTCGTCCAAGGTCAGTGAGAACTGCAGCAAACGTTGTGGCTGTCCCGCAAGATGTTGTGTGCTCTCCGAGGAAGTCGTGCAGACGGCGATCCCATGAACTGCAGATTTCCGAACCTTCACCGTGTCGGATTATGAAAAAGGACAATGGGTGTTATCCATACAGAGTGCAAGTTGTGCAGAAACTGTTACCCACCAATGGGCATGCTCGTCTCACATTTGCTCAGCGATTAGAGATGACCAACAATGACGATAACCTCCTCACCAATCTCATAATGAGTGACGCTTTCATAAGGATGGCTTCACAGACACACACAATTGCAGAACCTGGGCAATTGGCTCTTCATGAGAAAGAAATGCACCCCCAGCATGTCTCAGTTTGGTGTGGGATATGCTCAACAAATGTGATTGGTCCCTACTTTTTCGAGGATGAAACTGGCGCAGCAGTTACTGTCACAGGTGACCGTTGTCGAGAAATGATCACCACATTCCTGGCACCTGCAGTGGAGCACGTGACCGTAAATCACCAAAAGCACCTTTGGTTCCAACAAGATGGTGCCCACCTGCCACACTGCAAGGGAATCAAGGGCTTGCCTCAGACAACTGCTCCGCAGCCGGCTGATTCCCCGGTTTGGAGACCTTCCTTTTCCCCCAAGATCTCCAGATTTACAAACCACAGACTGTTTTTCTCTGGGGCTACATGAAGGACAGGGAATACCGTACAAAACCCAGGACCTTACAGGAACTGTAGGACAATATTCGGAGAGAAATCCTTAACATTCAGTTGGAAACTGTTGGGCATCAGTGATGGAGTGTGTTGTGCAACAGGAACATTATTAAGGAACAACAACAGGAACATGTGTTCGGGATAATAGTTTGGAGTATGGCCCACAAAAGAGATGGGCTTTGTCCATTTTAGATGATATAGGTTAAGAATGTCCTGTCATGCATCTCTCATATTGAACCGGGCAAGAGCGATGCGAGAGGCAGGCTCTCCAGACGTCCTCCACATCCACACTGGGGCATGCCTTCCCAAACACAATCTCTCACACCATGGGGAAATTGAAGAAACACCAGCTGACAGAGCTCCCAGCAGTGAGGAACAGCCCCCCTACTCCCAACTCCCAGCATGGCCAACCCTAATTGGCAGCCAGCAAGGTGGTACACCATTGGACCATGCTGCACAAGGCCTGGGCACCAATGAGTTAAGATAATTGGCCTGCACCCCCTGACATTAATGGAAACGCCTTAAAGGTAACATAAGTGGGGGGGGGGGTAGAGGGTGAACCCTGAAAGATGGGGTTCTTCTCTGAGTTATCTGTTCTCTCGTTCTCTCGTTCTCTCGTTCTCTCGTTCTCTCGTTCTCTCGTTCTCTCGTTCTCTCGTTCTCTCGTTCTCTCGTTCTCTCGTTCTCTCGTTCTCTCGTTCTCTCGTTCTCTCGTTCTCTCGTTCTCTCGTTCTCTCGTTCTCTCGTTCTCTCTCTCTCTCTCTCTCTCTCTCTCTCTCTCTCTCTCTCTCTCTCTCTCTCTCTCTCTCTCTCTCTCTCTCTCTCTCTCTCTCTCTCTCTCTCTCTCTCTCTCTCTCTCTCTCTCTCTCTCTCTCTCTCTCTCTCTCTCTCTCTCTCTCTCTCTCTCTCTCTCACCATGCTCCAAACTCCTGGAGAGTACTCCGCAACCTCCTCCAGCATGCAATTCAGGGACGAACTGCCAGCCGCAAATTATGGTGTTCGATTCTTGGTGAATAGTCGTCATGTTTGTTCAGTTCTTTAGGGGGTTAGCTTCATTGGGTCATGTTTTTTTTGTCTACAGTCAAGGCTCATGAAAGAGCGAGAACACAGAATGGATCAAGACACAACATAATAAAAGGAACAGCATAAAGAGAAGGGGGAAATGCCAACAGCAGAGACAAAATAAATGGAGAAGGACAACAAGGGATGTGCGGGTAAGGATGAGGGGTAGGGGAGAATACAGGGGGTGGATAATATGGATACAGAAGCAAAATCTGTGGTGGGTGGTTTAACGGGTGTAGAAAATATCATGGTTTTGGATTGGGGATGATCAGAGAGGGTGGTGAACAGCTATCTCAAAAACCTGGAAGGAAGGATGAGATTGAAGAGGTTGTGGAAGTTGGTTCCACAGGTGGGGAAAAAAAGAGGAACAAATGAGTGGAGGTGAGCAATGATCCTGGATTTTGAATGTTTCACTAGAAGGAGGTTGCTGGTAGACCGTGTGTGCCCTGCAGAAACCTGGGGGGTGAGGGACAAAGCACAGCGAGGGCAGAGGGTGCAAGGCCTGAAATGAGGTGGAAGATGACAGAGACAACCGACCTATCTGTGATGGCAAAGTGATAGGCCCATATACTCAGTTTCATTGTGGGCGATTCCAATCATCTTGACGGCCATTGTTTCCATGAACATCAAGATGAGTAAGATGTGAGGCAAGGGAGCCAGCCCAGAGGAGAGAGGAGTACTCCATCAAAGTGCGGATGAAGGTTTAGTAGGTGGATAGGAGCTCGGGTGTGCTCAAGAAGGACTGAACGCTCTAGTCGGCAACTGGCTTTAGAGGCCAACTTTGAAATGTGGCTTGCCCAACAGAGATCATGGCTGAGAGTGAGACCCAGGAGTTTGAATGACTGAACCTCTTTGAGAGAGGTTTAAAGAAAGTAGATGGGAGGGTTTCCGGTGCGGTCCTTTCGGGGAGAGAGTGAGTGAGAGTTTGGGATTTCTCAGAATTAAAAGACATATTCCACGTGTTTGACCAGTTTGTGATTTTGTCAAGGTCTGAAGAGAGGGATGTGTTGTGCTTATTCTCTCGTCCGGATTCTTTTCCATATTTGGTATCTTATGCACATTAAATTATTTGCATATCTTGAGCCTGTTTGCACGTCTGGTTTCTGCTATTTTGCCTGCTCGACTGATTCGGCTTAATGGAGACTCCTGGAGAGAAAATAATTAATCCCTTCGGTTAATTGCAAGTGTTCCTCACGCCCGAGACTACAGGAAGAGGAGCTTTGCTCCTCGGGCGGCTCATGCTGTCCAATTTTAGCCTAAAGCCGGCTATCCACGGGATAATAAATTCTGCCACTTGCAGTTCCTGTCTTTACTCGGTTGAGGTTGTGGGTGAAGGCTGTTCACCCAACATTACTTCAACTCTGTTGCGTACTATTTATAGCACTTGCACAAGGAAGCAGCTTTGAGAGTCTCCAACAACAAAAAAACACTCTGAGACGTGTATCCCTGATCCTCCAGTGCCATTTTCATCTCGGGTCAGTCTCAGCACAACACGACAGTTTAATTAAAAAAATAAATTAAAAAAATCAAACCTTTTTACCTCCCCAAAAGCTGTGTTTGCATATCTTTTTTAAATAAGGAAGAGGTGACCAAATGAGGTTAGCATTCCATTTAAAGTGCGAGACGTGAACTGTTTACTGTCTGTTAGATTTAATTAGTTTCCTCGGAGGGACCTGAACTTGTGTTCATAAAAGGCTGAACAATGTGTGCAGATTAATCATCTTTCAGGGGATTTGACGATATCACGTATTTCTCGCATTAATGCATGCGCGGAAACCCAAGATGTCAGGATGAGCTAACTGGGAATAATTGCAACATTTCTGGTCAACGAAAACATCGAGGTTGTTCAGATTTGGAGATGTTTGGCTGCACCGTGTCGTGATGATTGTGTTCCAAGTTCATCCAGAAGGAAGAACACATTGGGGGCAAAAAAATTTTTTCATGAAAAATGTTTTAAAAAGACGTGTCCTGCGTTGGCTACAAACAACGTCCTAAAGAATTTGTACACTTCCACTACAATTAGACAAGTGTGTCTAAATCTGGAGAACACCTTGAAAAGTAACGTGACGATGTTTAGTTTAATATGAATAAAGGTAAAAACAAGACAGAGCACACCGATTAAACCGAGTTATTTTCAGGCAAGAATATGAAGTCTGGGCCAAATATGAAGCACCATGGGATGTGCAGCAACTTCACTTGAACTTATGTCCCAGCAAATGTTAGTATTGAGAGCAGCTTTGTTAAGCACTAATTTTGTGTGATATGCATGGACAATGCAAATTCTGCAGCTTGTGATCGCATGGTTACGATAAGCCATTTTGCCCATCATGCCTGTGCCATATCAATCCTCATGCTGACTTCTGCTGGGCTGTGCTAATTATTAAAATTGAACCTATGCAGGGAGCTTGGCTATAATATGAGCACACAATGCCTTACTTTTTCAGGTCGGCCATTGTGTGCTGATTCATCTGCAGTGGTTCCTTCCCATACATCAACTACCTTGGGTGTGTTCCGTTAGTAAGCAATTTTGTCGTGGTTGTAAGGAGGCTACTTCGGAACATAACTACCCCAAACTTTTTGGCAAGTTTAGTTATTCCGATTATATAATTCCCTTAAAATAATTTATGCATAAAAATTCGCAATTAAACCATTACTCCACGGGGTACTTGCGTACCAAGATAGTGAATTATTATGCATAAATTATAATATTAAGGGCATTACAATAAAATCTAGAATGGCACTCGGTAGAGCGCATAACTCTGCCAGACCGAACAGTTCACGGTTCACTGATGGGCAGAATCTGGATCCGGACATGAACAAAAATCTAATCGGCTTGTACTTGTCACCAACCCAACTCATCCACCTAGTTTTATCATAATCTGTCCAAAACCTTTCGAAATATCATGCCGTATATCGTTTTTGGCCCCATCTCTCAATGGTAAATAATCGCTTTAAAATAAATAAAAATTCTCGAATCCGGATCCGGATCTTCACCACAACTGAACCAATTAATTCTTGAAACACACCGAACCTGTCCAACAAGTTTCATTCAAATCAGTCCTTAACTTTTTGAGATATTGTGCGATACGGTACATCGGTTTTAGCCCCATTTCTCATTCATAGAGTCACATTAAAAATTCTCGTTTCAGGATCTGGATCTTCACCAAAATTGAACAAATTCTTCCTTGTCACACACGCAACATGTCCACCAAGTTTCATCCGAATCGGTTCTCAACGTTTTGAAATTTCATGCTACATATCAGTTTTAGCCCCATCTCTCAATGGTGAAAACACACTTCAAAATTATCGTATCTGGATCCAGATATTCACCAAAATCTACACATTTTGTCCTTGTTGCACACCCAACATGTCCACCAAATTTCGGCCAAATCCGTCCCCAACATTCTGAGATATCCTGTTCACAGACAGAGAGATTAACAGACAGACAGGGTGGAAACATAACCTCTGTCCACCTTTGGTGGCGGAAGTAAAAACCTAAAGTTACTGAAAGTAAACAAGAGGGAACGTTTAAACGAGTAGTTAGAGTAGAGTGCTGTACAGCAAGTGAAACTGTACAAAATGGTTATTACCGGTTGTATACATCCATAACGCAAACGACTCGAGGTTATTTATATGTACACTATATTAAACTAAACTTACCGAAAGTTCAGGGTAGTTATGTATGGAAATAGCCAAAGAACCATGACAAAAGCGTGCTCGCATCCATGATTCAATAGGAGGGAATTGGGATGGAATGTAATGACGTAAGACGTGACGTAATGTGAAAATTTGAAACAATGAGATCCGCTCCTTTCACATGTCGTTTGGGAAGCACAAAAATAATCCCATCCGGACTGTCGTTTTCAGTTTTATTTGATCCTCTTGTGACGAGTCCCCCAAACTAATTTATTGTGTTAGCGCCGGTTACAGAGTCCGAGAAAGAGGGGGAAACGATAAATAATTTAGGGGTTAGAAGGAGGACCCCCCCTGCCAACATACCATTGTGTGCATTTTGGGTCGGAAACAAGGGGTTTTGCATTTTTGTAGATCTTGAAGAGGAGGAGAAAAGATTGGAACCATACTCTGTGCAGAGCGTTGGTGCTACATTGGCAGTCTCCTTGGCTATTGGGCACAATCCTGGACCAGTCCCCACTCCGACACAGTATACCAGTATGCTGGCACTCATTTTTCCGACCACGGGAGGATGACAGGCCGAGTTAACCCCACCTGGTATTAATTCAACAGCTGAGCAGGATTTGAATTCGGGACCCTCGGACCCAAAAGCCATAACCCTAGCCATTAAACCAACACCAGGCACCAGGATCTTGAAGAATTAGGATGAAAAGTGGAAATAGCAATAAAAGTATGAAATGTACGTTGCAGTATTGTGTTGAATGACGTCATGACACAGTGGGGAGGTTGCGCATGCACATAATAAACGGATCCTGCTATGGCGTCCTTCCACGGTGTCTGTGTCCTTCACTTGGGCTGGCTCCTTTCCTGAAATACAGACATGAAGACATCTGTTCAGTATATAAGAAAACTGGTGACGAAGGTTGGGATCTCTAAGGTGATTGGATGTGGGAAGGCATATTCAAGACATGGCGGTGTTCGAGAATATTGGGCCTTTCGCCGAAAAAGTGGAGTTGTTTGAGGACTACATGGACAGATGAGGACACATTTTTGGTGGCAAGCTGGACTGATGAAGAGCTGCAAGCGAATTCATGTTTGGCTCTTGTGGGAGCAGACGTGTTCGAGTTAGTGAAGAACTTGTGTTACCGAGCCACGCCAAAATCGAAAACCTATTCTCAGCTGAAGGCGTTGTTACGAGAGTATTATACACCAAAACCCATTGTGATAGCAGAACGCTTTAAATTTTGGACCTCTTCCCACGGAGAGAACGACACTTTGGCCAACTACATCATGTGATTGAAGAAGCTCACGTCAAGGTGCTCATTCGGGGCCTTTCTGAAGGAAGCCCGACGCGACAAGCTGGTATCAGGACTCCATCCTAAAATGTATCGGACTGAGACTAATTTATTGTCCAAGGCGGGTTTGTCGTTTGAGGAGGCCAAGGTGAAATGTCTGTCGGACGAGTTGGCCAGTAAAGCGAACCAAGAGCACATGGGTCAGACGCCATCAGATGCGAACAGTGACTGTGCAACAGAGGTAAACCGAGTCCAGCATGGGGAAGAGAAGCTTCGTACAAGATGGGGGGGGGGAATCGGAGCACCCAACAAGCTGGCGGCCGGAGTCTGTTGCAAATGTTGCGGTCGGACAAATCATCGCACAGAAAATTGCTGACTCAGGAATGTGAACTGTCATACCTGCTATGAAAAGGGACCTACTGTATTTCCAAGGTATGTCCAGGGAACAACAACCAACAGGATCAAAGACAGAGGAAATTTGGCTTAAAATCTGGAAGTTCCACAAAGTACTTCTATTCAAACAATGACAATGAATCGGACACAGAACGAGACCACGAAGGATTTGGTTTGTACCAAAATGGTGATGACTTCCAATGAGGTTAAACCTATTAAGGTAAAGGTGGCTGTAGGACATTGTGATATCACCATGGATCTGGATACTCGAGCATCACGCTCAACGATCTCAGATATTGTTTATAGAAATAATCTGTATAAGTATCCTTTAATTGATACAAACATAACTCTTCGTAGTGACACGGGGCAATTAGTTTCTATATTGGGTTGTGTAAAGGTATCAGTCAAATACCAGGGGCACCCGGAGATGTTAGAACTTGTGTTGGTATAGGGGAGACGTCCATGTCTATTGGGGAGAGATTGGTTGAGTAAAATCAAACTTGATTGCAAAAATATTTTCTCAGTGTCAAGAAATCTCCAAAAACAAGGTTCCAGAATCAAAAGATTACCAAAAGATAATCAAAAGAGTTCAATAGGTTATTAGATCAGAACAAAGTACTATTCTCTACTACCGGTGCAGGGATAAAAGGGTACACAGCAACACTCAAATTAAAGCCAAATGCTAAACCAGTATTCCAGAAGGCAAGACAAATTCCATCCTCAATGGCAGACAAAGTAGGCAAGGAGTATGATGAACTGATAGAAGCAGAAATACTGTAACCAGTAGCAGTCAGTCATTTGGCCTCATCACCATCAGTTCCCAAACCGAATCAATCAGTCAGAGTCTGCAGTGACAATAAAGCCCGAAACGAGGCAATTGAGGATCAGAATTACAAACTACCAAGTACTCAGGATTTTGTTGGCCAACATAACACAGAATGGCACACGGCCAAAAGTATTTTCCAAGTTTTATTTAACAGGAACATTCAATCAATTATTCCTTGATGAAGATTCCTCCAAAGTCTAAAGTCTAAACTATTATTGCGAAACACACAGCAAGGTCTTCGAGCTCCAAAAAGGCTCAGTTTGGGTGTAAAAACAGCACTGTCTCAGTTTCAAGCAACCATGGACAAAATTATGTTAGGAATAGAAGAAGTCCATTGTGATATGGATGACATAGTGGGAGCCACTGAAACTGTAGATCAGCATGTGAAGATGTTAAAAAACAAGGACAAATGTGTCCAAGAGCCGCGTCGTAAAGGTTTTGTCTTCACCAGAAGAAGAAGAAGAAGAAGAGGAAGAAGAAGAAGAAGAAGAAGAAGAAGAAGAAGAAGAAGAAGAAGAAGAAGAAGAAGAAGAAGAAGAAGAAGAAGAAGAAGAAGAAGAAGAAGAAGAAGAAGAAGAAGAAAAAGAACGAGGAGCTCTCTTAGAGCCAGCGTTCGCAACATGACGCCGCTAATAAAAAAAAAGAGTTGTATATAAAAGAGCCGAGTCCTAAAGGTTTTGTAAGAAGAAGAAGAAGAAGAAGAAGAAGAAGAAGAAGAAGAAGAAGAAGAAGAAGAAGAAGAAGAAGAAGAAGAAGAAGAAGAAGAAGAAGAGGAAGAAGAAGAAGAAGAGGAAGAAGAAGTTTAGTCGTAGTTCCTACGCCGTTACAAACGTGTATGCTCAGTGAACTCCATGACAGTCACCCAGGAGTATGTCGAAGGAAGGCCATTCGTTTGGTAGCCAGGGCTCGAAAGTGACATAGAAGAAAGTCTCAGATCAAGTAGCAAATGCGCGGACGCTCAATTGGCACCAAAAGTTGCTCCTCTTTTATTCTGGCCTTGGACTACAGAACCGTGGAAGAGAATTCATGTGGACGATGTAGAAGTCAAAGGTCAAAAATTTTCTGGTGGGTGTAGACAGCTACTCTAAATGGCGAGAAGTCTTCCCTATGTCCAGCACAACCGCTGTTGGTTTGATTGCAGTCCTACGATCCTTATTTGCAAGATACGGGTTGGCTACACAGTTAGTCTCAGATAATGGACCACAATTTATTGCGGACGAAGTTGTTACATTTTTTGAAATCCAATGGTAGTGAACATTCCATATTCCCTCCATACCACACCTCTTCAAATGGATTGGCCAAAAAGAATGTATAGACATTCAAGAAAATGTTCAAGAAATCAGATAATTCATTGTCGTTATAACACAGGGTAGCAAAAATTCTCCTGAATTATAAGAACACACCACACATGATAACCGGGATAACACTCACGAAACTGTTCCTAAAACGCACTCCAAAAACTCGACGTTCGTGAGTGAAACCGTGTCTGCAACGAAAAGTCGAAAAGAAGCAGATTGCTTCAAAATTTCAACATGACGGATTCTACCCGAGCATTCGTCGATATGACATGCATCAGCCGGTACATGTTCAGAATTTAAGGGGAAGAAAAGAGAAGTGGATACATGGTACAATCGTATCCATGAAAGGTCTGAATACGTACCTCGTCAGGATTCCGGGAAATAACCGCCGATATGTACAGGAAGATCATTTGAGTGCAGATGACTCTTGAGAGCAAACACCAAGGCCACTAGAGAGAGATTACTGACCTGAAGTAGAACTAAGACGAGACATCCACTCGATTAGTCTCCCTATTAGTTTAGAACCTCCAAAGGAGTTGGTAAATCCAATACCAGAACCAGGAGATTTAAAAAAAAACTGTTGAAAATGAGAAACCAGCAATTTCACCCACATCAATATACATATTGTTGTGGATTTCAGAATCGCATCCGAGTAATGCACACAAACACCCAAATCGTCAGACAGTTATTTCCACAAATGCATGTTCATGTTCAGAATAGACCCATCCCCTTGTCTGGTGGGATTCTAACTCTTCAATGCATTGGAGAAGGGTAGAGAAAAGGTTCCCTTCCTCTCCGAGGAGATAACCTTTTCCTCTTTATGACGCATTCATGACGTATGATTTTACATCAGTTTTCATTTCTGCATGAGCGATATTCACCGTTAGCCCAATGGATAATCGTTATGTGAGCACTTTTTGTTTCCGCTCGTTTGTTCCGGCAAATGGCCGTTTTCTGGCATTCGTCCAGCGGCCCAAACATGGCATCATAAGCCAGGCCTGTGTTAATTGGGAGTTGCATCTCGTTCAATAGTCGGGAGAGAATGAGTGTGAGAATGGACGGTTGGAGGTCTCTTGCAGGAATGCGCCAACATGCAAGCTGGATTTGGTTGATGTCATGCTTGAGGCTCCACCCACACTAGTCGCCGGAAAAAAAAGGATGGCAGGACCGCCATGAAGACAGTTGGTGAGAGATCCTGATGACAGTTGCAACGATGGTTGGTGACAGCTACTGACAGCTCCTGACATCTCCTGATGGTTGATGACGGTTGAACTGTTCCTTCGGGTTCTGCTCAGTCGGACTGGTTCTTGGTATTACTGGTTCTTGGTGTTCCTGGTTCCTGGGAATGACACATGACATTGATTGGTATTCCAGCCTGTTTGCGGGTGGGTGCACGGCGAGGCAAGAGATAACAACAGAAACGAGCCAACCTGTGGAGAGCTCATTCAAAGAGGCAGACCAAGCCACACTTACACATTTTGGATCATTTTAATTGACACACAACGACTTCTGCCTTGGAAAGCCAAGACCAGATTATTTTTCCCCTTGAATGGTCTGATGAGCACCCATGTCTCATGTTTAATTAAGTGAGGCATCGTGATAAGCATCTGCTCTTTGTCCATTTTCTATAAATGCTTGTGAAATTATTTGTTTGATTAAGATTATTTTGTTCATTGAACATTTGATTTGAATTCACCCATTTAATCGACAAGGAAATAAAAGTCCTTCAGTGCATTTATTTTTCTTGTTCATAATAAATTCCTTGATGATGTTTCAACCTCTCCATGACTGTCATTTCCTTCCATTGGTCCAGCATTGTCTGAACCTAGATAGACTGGGAGATTATAATTCCCAAACTAATTGCCCTGTCATAATTGGCGTGCACCAGGGGTAAATGCTCGGCCACATTACTTACGATCTAATTAAGATAAGATTGGTGCATCGCTGAGGGTATGTTCCCCAGTCAGAAGACCACGTGACCTCCAGTTAAACGGCAAATTAGATGGTGGACACTGGAACTCATGGTTAACTGATTGGCATTCGTGGTTGTTAGGCAACGCACCACACCACAAAGTTAATTGTGAATGGTGGCCTCAGGTCTGGTTCTTCCGAGGAGAAACGGGGATTAACCTCATAACACACTCGGTGGCCGTAACTATACATACATATTGTTGTGGTTGACCAAATTCGCAAACCACCATTCAGGTCCCTTAGGTGAGATATCTCGGTGAGTATATGTGTAGTTAGGCCCAAACCCGTTGTCTAGTGGGAATACATGTCATTCATGCGTGCTGCGACTCTTCAGGATAGCCGTTTTTCTTTTACTATCTTTATTTTGGACCAACCGCCATTGTTACCACCACCAACCACAACATCAACCACCCACCGCGGCGCCGCTTCACGTCACACCTCGCAACCGTCGCATCGCCACCGTTCTTGCGCCGCTTGTGGGTACCGGTGTTGGACTCGTGCAGGGCGCGCGCCGAACAGCGTGTACAAAACCACGGATTTTCCGCTCCAAAAACGGATCAAAAACGACACACGCCCACTTTTGTTCCGTCCAATCGGTGAGCGAGGGGCGATTTGGCCCCGCCTCCAGGGCGTTGGAGGGCGGTCGCTATATGCAAATTCATGGATCAAAATGCATTCACGCCCACTTTTTCTCGGGCCAATGGGGAGCGAGGTGAAAGGTCGAAGGCAGGGGGTCAAAGGCGAAGCCACGGGGCTTATATAAGCGACCGCGTTCGTCAGTCAAGTCAGTTAAGACTTCGCAGTCGGTGGAGTTGGGAAGAAGAAGTCGTCGTTGGTTGTTGGTCGTCGTCGTCGTCGTCGTCGTGTGCGTTGGAGTCGGAGCGAAGAGGACGGAGCTGTGGAGAGGCGGCGAAGGCAGACGAGGGGGTGCTCGCGTCGTGCCGGGAGCTGCACACCAGGGGGGCCGACGGCGCGACCTGGTCAAGGTGGAGACGCTCGTCGCGGGACTCGAGACAGAGTAAAAATCCTCCTTCCCCGAGCATCAGCAACCCCCTCCTGTTTCCCCCCGCGCTGAGATAGTGCGACCAAGGGGGCCCCTTTTCCCACCCCCTACCAGACACTGTCCGCGAGGCCCGCGGAGTTGAGGCACCATCGCCGCTCCGCGTCTCATCACCAGACGGGTAGGCCCGACGCGGTCTCGGCCTCAGGCCCGCCTCATCCTTGAGGGTGTTCTTTTTCTTGGTTTTGGGTATGTGTTGGCGGCGCCGTCTGTGAAGTAGAATTGTATAAGTGTTGCCGTGTGCTCGGTAGTCGGATAGCTCTGCATTGTGTCTCCGCTTTTACATTTGCTTTTTGTGTAAAATTGCATTGTGTTTCTTTTCTTTTTCCATGTGCTTTTGGTGGAATTGTATATGTGTGCTTTCCGTTCATCGCGAATAAATGTGCTTTGTGTTGAACTGTTTCCCGCTTCGCTTCGTCATTTCTTTCATTGAATCCTCATCTTGCTTCACGTAAAGGGTTGGTAGTGGGCTGAATACGCCCGATAATTAATCGAACCGTCGAGGCCGACGATAACACCGCTCGGTTATCCCGATAGTACGGAAAAGGTCGCTTAAGTGGCCCGTGTCCGAAGTCGACCTGCGGCGAGGTGCGATCGCCCGGTCTACCCTCCGTGTGGGTACTTAGGTAGGTCGAATTTGGCGAGCAACCCTATCCCACGCGGGGGCCGATTGGCTCGATCGCGGTGAGACCGAAAGGTCCACCCGTGACTGGTTCCCGGCGTTAGTCCAAGAGGGTCACGACTGGATTGTCCATCCGGTGGGCGACATGCCGCGATTCGAGTTACGTGGCCGTCAGCACGCCGGCGGGCGCGAATCCGCAACACTGGTGTCAGGTCGTGCGATATAAACTCATCGCCCTCCTCGCGGCACTGGTATCGGAGAACAGGAAAACGGGCTCTCCTGTCTCCAGCTAAATTCACGGGAATCGGTCCAGGGGTGAGAGAAGCGACCCCCGATCCCCTCCAAATTACGAGCGAGCGAAATTAACCCTTCACGAGAAGCAAGATGGCGTCTCAAGGCGAGCGGGAGCCGGGGGTATTAGAAATGGATGTAGAATGTGTAGAATCCATGGCTCAGGATGAAATACCCGTGCAGGAAATGTTAATTGTACAGGAAAACGAACTCGCCCAACTGAACCCAGAGCCCGAAATGGGTGCGGCAGCGGCCGCGGTGTATGACACCTCCCCCCCTCTCCACCAAAACCCTTCCCCAACCCTTGCCGAAACGGCTCAGCTGAGTGCATCCGACATAGCCCAGCTATTCGCCATGCTGACGGCAATGACAGCGAGGATGGATGCGAATACACAAAAGATGGATGCGAATACACAACAAATAAACGAAAAGATGGATACAAATACAAATGAAGTGAAAACGACGATGGATGCGAATACACAGCAAATGAAAAAAGAAATGAAAGAGCTACGGGGTGAGACGCAGAACATGGGCCGATGCCTGCAGGCGGGCATGAAGGCCGTGACCAGGGAGCTGGGAATGGCGACTCCACGTGTGGGAGCAAACGAGCTGGAAGGGGGTGCAACGGCTGACAGGCCCGCGGTGGAGGCGGGTAAAAAAATAATTCGGGGGGCGTGTTGGGCGAGGGTCGTGACAGAAGAATCGACGGTGACCAAAAGGGAAAAATTAAATGGGGAGACCAAAACGTGTGAGACGAGACACGAAATGACGACAACAGAAACTTATAAATGTATAGAGACACGGGAGATAGAGGGTGAATTGGACGGGGTAAGTGACGCACACACACACACGGAGGTAGTGGAGGACAATGGGGGTGAGCTCGCGGAGCGTGTAGGGACCCAGTGCGAGCAGCTGGTTGGCCTCCTCCAGGAACGAGGGGAGGGAGTATGCCCCCTTGAGGCGAGTCACGACCAGGTGAGTTCGGTCGTGCTTTGCGAGGTCGAGAGGAGGAGTGCTGCGAACGGGTGCACGGAGAGCTTGGGGGGTATAGAGGCCCCGGAGACCCTTGTGGGGACACGAATCCCCAGTGTGGTTGTCCCTGTGTGTGTGGTGCAAGGTGTGAGTGCGTCCCCGTGCGTGGAAGCGACCCCGTGTGTGAGTGGTGTGGTGGCGATGGTGCCGGAGTACGTGCTTCCCAGCACGCCGTGTGTGGGTGAGGCACCGTGTGTGAGAGAGGCCGTGTGTGTGGATGAAACGGCCAGTATGAGTGAGGCACCGCGGGTGAGTGCCCCCGCGTGTGTGGGTGAGGCACGGAGTGTGGATGAGGCACCGCGGGTGAGTGCCCCCGCGTGTGTAAGTAGTATGGTTTGTGTGAGTAGTGAGGCACGCGTGAGTGAACGGCCGTATGCAAGGGAGACCGTGTGTGTGAGAGAGCGGTATGTGAGGGAGATGTCGGTTGGCATGCGGGAGCACGCAGCCGCGTCTCCCGGTGTGAATGTGATGGAGTGGACTGTGTGCGTCGTAACACGCAGGTGTGCGTGGGTGGAATGGCGACGACGACGACAGAGGAAAGAAAGCCGAGTAGCGGCTGTAGTTGTTTCGGGGACCGTGCCGGGTTCACCCAGCAGTGAGCACGAGGTCCGTGCTGTGCAACGCACGAGACCACCACGTGCTCGCTTGCGAGAGTGAAGTCCCGGTCCGGAAACGCACGCGGTGGATTTGCCGATCCCGCGGACGGACAAAGTTTAGGCAGGTAAATGGATTTGGACCCGACGGGTTCTCCACGCGATCGTGTGTTAAGCTCCAACGGGCAAAGCACATGTGTTCGCGTGGGGAACCCCTCGAGACGTGGGGCTTGTGTTTTTTTTATGCGCACGGTGACGCCATGGCTGCACGTGGGGTTGGAATCCGGCAGGAGGGGTATCTCTGCCGGATGGTACCGTCCAAGGAGGGACGAGGAACACGTGCAGCTGCATGACGTCACGGGCAGGTGCAAAGTGCGCGAGTTGCCGCGCTGGTGATGCGCATGGAAAAAAAGAAAAAAAAGAAGCAAGCCTCACTTTTGGGTGCACAGGATTCCTGGGCAAGGGGTGGAAGACCCCCTTGACCTAGGGCACAGGATGGAAACTAGTTAGGGGGAAGGGTTAGCGTAGTTAGACCGACTTCATGGGGCAGGGGTAAGTCCTCATGGAGTCCGTGGAATGGATTAGTTAGAGGGATTGTAGCCAGATTTAGGTTGGGAAATTGATTTTTGGGACATTTGAGGACAGTGACAGACTTGTGGATGTGTAGTGGGGACGTAGCTTAGCTACGTAGGTTAAATGGAACGTGCTATAGTGTAAGGGACGACGTGGGAGCACGAGTTAGTTAGGGGATGTAGTTAGGGGGGTGGCAGAGTTCAGCGGTGTGTGTGTTGAAGAGTTGGTGAGTTGTGAGGTGAGTACTTGTTGAGTGAGTGAGGCCAGCGGGTCTGTGTGTATGGAGCGAATGGGGAACACCAGGTGCGATGAGTGATTGGGGGGAGGAGTGACTCCCGCCCAAGGGACCCCGGGGTCAGTATAAAGTGAGTTAGGGGGTTAGTTAAATTGAAAAATGGAGGTCGTTTTGTTGTTGGTGGGAGTGTAGGCTCGAAACCCATTTGGAGGGGTGCAGGAGCCCTGTTGACGGGCTTGGGAGCGTGGCTGCGAAAGGTGAGTATCGCTGAGTGGGTACCCCGGGCACCAGGCTAGTCGGCCGCGGTAGGCCATGGGCCCATGGGGGGCCGGGATAGAGTAGTGGGCACGGGTGCGCCTGCTTGGTGCGGGGGCCCGGGGCGCCATTAGCCGCGTGGGCAGTGTTGTGGGCAAGGGTGACCCTTGGAAAGGGGCCTGGGAAGCCAGCCTGCCACATGTGCGTTTCAGGGGAGGTGCCATGGGGGGCACTCCCCGGTGTTAGGGAGCTGGTAGGCTCGGAGGCAGTGTAGTGCCCGGGGGTACCATAGCGGGAGATTCGGCAGAGGGTCGTGCCTGCCAAAGGGAGCCACGTGTCCCAGCCATGAGACCGTGTGAGGGCACGGAGAGAAAATTGGGGGGCGAGGCCCGAAATTGTGAGGACACCAACACAGGCGACGGGAATCTGGGTTTATAGAACCAATAGTTTAAGCGAGAGGCGCTTGTTGAAAGCCCCGGGGTAGTTTAACAGTTAAATGGTTAGGGTAGATGAGGAGATGTACCCCTCCGCACCATCCATCCCCTGGCTGTCGTTGTGGGCCGCTGGACCCACTTTGGTTATAGATCGCTGAACTCTGGGGAGGCCATCCTGAGGCTTGAATTGGGCCTCGACACAGGACGTTAGCTCTCCCTTATTCCCCTCCGGGAAGGGAACGTAGGGTTTGGGAGTAGGCTTGGTGACAGGATAGGTTAGCCGAACAAGGACAGTACAGGGGGTTAGGGGACGATTTATAGTGGGGAAGTAAAAAAAAAAAAATAAGTTGGGGCTAAATTGGGGTTTGACAAATTAAGGGAGTGGGTATGTACAGTGACAGGCAAAGGCGATAGGTTGGGAGGGAGACAGGTAGGTAGGTCCGAGCCCACCTTCCAAGTGGCCAGCACCACCGCACTCCCTCCACCAACCTCCACTGAACGGCAAAGGCTGGCCAACTTCATCGGCTGGCCGTGTTTTGCTTCAAGGCGGAGGCCGGCCCACTTCATCTGCCGGCTGGCTGTTTTTCTTCAAGGCCTGTGCCGGCCCACTTCATCGGCAGCTGTTGTGTTGCTGCAAGGCCTGTGCCGGCCGGATCATCTGCAGCTGTGGTACTTCAAGGCCTGTGCCGGCCAGTTCATCTGCCGGCTGTGTTTGCCTGCAGCGGCCTTCTTCTGCAGGCTGTGTTTGCCTGCTGCCTTTGCCATGCCATGCCCACTGCCCCTGTTCACCAGCCCCGTTCAATTTTTGCTTTGCCACCCCCCCCCCTGTTCATTGCCATGTGCGCCAGGATCAGAAAGCAACAGTTGGCAAGCTGCAAGAACTGCCCTGTTGGCAGCTACAACACGGGCCTGCAGTGGCGGCCCGTGCACCGTGTTTGCATTCATCTATCCATTCGTTGTGTTCATTGCGTGTCCCACTTGAGCTGGCACGGAGACTACGTTTGTGCAGCCCATGCACCGTTGTGGTTCACTGCGTTCAGTTCAAAAGGGAAGGCCTTGGACTGCGTGTGAGCAGCCAGCCACGTTCCCTGTCACCTGCATTGTTTTGAGCCAGAGACTGCATGCGGGCAGCCTGGCTCCCTGCTAACTGTTTTCTTTTTGCAGAGTTCAGTGATCCTGGGCCATGGTTTAGTGTAAAATTTGTAAGTTAAGGTTAAGATGTACTGTACATATGAGTGCGCCCCCGGCATGTCTGTCCTAGCGCCGGCAATTTTATTTAAGTCGTCCATGTGAGTGAGTTTGTTTAGGTAGTTACGCAGCCCTCAGGTTATTTATTTTGGGGACACGAATACCATGAATGTCGCACTCAGGGATCCGTAGGTAAAATGTACTAGGGGAAAACTACACATGATGGCACACGAAAATTTGACGACTCGGGACGAGTCTGTAAAAAGGGGAGGGGGTAGTGTTGTGGTTGACGAAATTCGCAAACCACCATTCAGGTCCCTTAGGTGAGATATCTCGGTAAGTATATGTGTAGTTAGGCCCAAACCCGTTGTCTAGTGGGAATACATGTCATTCATGCGTGCTGCGACTCTTCAGGATAGCCGTTTTTCTTTTACTATCTTTATTTTGGACCAACCGCCATTGTTACCACCACCAACCACAACATCAACCACCCACCGCGGCGCCGCTTCACGTCACACCTCGCAACCGTCGCATCGCCACCGTTCTTGCGCCGCTTGTGGGTACCGGTGTTGGACTCGTGCAGGGCGCGCGCCGAACAGCGTGCACAAAACCACGGATTTTCCGCTCCAAAAACGGATCAAAAACGACACACGCCCACTTTTGTTCCGTCCAATCGGTGAGCGAGGGGCGATTTGGCCCCGCCTCCAGGGCGTTGGAGGGCGGTCGCTATATGCAAATTCATGGATCAAAATGCATTCACGCCCACTTTTTCTCGGGCCAATGGGGAGCGAGGTGAAAGGTCGAAGGCAGGGGGTCAAAGGCGAAGCCACGGGGCTTATATAAGCGACCGCGTTCGTCAGTCAAGTCAGTTAAGACTTCGCAGTCGGTGGAGTTGGGAAGAAGAAGTCGTCGTTGGTTGTTGGTCGTCGTCGTCGTCGTCGTCGTGTGCGTTGGAGTCGGAGCGAAGAGGACGGAGCTGTGGAGAGGCGGCGAAGGCAGACGAGGGGGTGCTCGCGTCGTGCCGGGAGCTGCACACCAGGGGGGCCGACGGCGCGACCTGGTCAAGGTGGAGACGCTCGTCGCGGGACTCGAGACAGAGTAAAAATCCTCCTTCCCCGAGCATCAGCAACCCCCTCCTGTTTCCCCCCGCGCTGAGATAGTGCGACCAAGGGGGCCCCTTTTCCCACCCCCTACCAGACACTGTCCGCGAGGCCCGCGGAGTTGAGGCACCATCGCGCTCCGCGTCTCATCACCAGACGGGTAGGCCCGACCCGGTCTCGGCCTCAGGCCCGCCTCATCCTTGAGGGTGTTCTTTTTCTTGGTTTTGGGTATGTGTTGTCGGCGCCGTCTGTGAAGTAGAATTGTATAAGTGTTGCCGTGTGCTCGGTAGTCGGATAGCTCTGCATTGTGTCTCCGCTTTTACATTTGCTTTTTGTGTAAAATTGCATTGTGTTTCTTTTCTTTTTCCATGTGCTTTTGGTGGAATTGTATATGTGTGCTTTCCGTTCATCGCGAATAAATGTGCTTTGTGTTGAACTGTTTCCCGCTTCGCTTCGTCATTTCTTTCATTGAATCCTCATCTTGCTTCACGTAAAGGGTTGGTAGTGGGCTGAATACGCCCGATAATTAATCGAACCGTCGAGGCCGACGATAACACCGCTCGGTTATCCCGATAGTACGGAACGGGTCGCTTAAGTGGCCCGTGTCCGAAGTCGACCTGCGGCGAGGTGCGATCGCCCGGTCTACCCTCCGTGTGGGTACTTAGGTAGGTCGAATTTGGCGAGCAACCCTATCCCACGCGGGGGCCGATTGGCTCGATCGCGGTGAGACCGAAAGGTCCACCCGTGACTGGTTCCCGGCGTTAGTCCGAGAGGGTCACGACTGGATTGTCCGTCCGGTGGGCGACGTGCCGCGATTCGAGTTACGTGGCCGTCAGCACGCCGGCGGGCGCGAATCCGCAACAATATATATATATATATATATATATATATATATATATATATATATATATATATATATATATATATATATATATATATATATATACATACATACATACATTTATATATACACATATATATACACATACACATTGACAGAAACTGGATAATAAGCATATGCGGCTATTTTTAGATTTAGTGGAGCACATATGCTCTTATTTTCTGTTTGTGCTAATATTCAAAAGGCCATGGCATGTGCTTGTAATGGTAAATGTTCTTCAGATTGGCTGCATAGATGCCACTTTTTACATCATTGCAATTTCAATTGTCCAAACCTCGGAAAAAAATTCTAAATACACTTTCTTTCAGTTTTTGAGCACGTATCCATTTAAACTCCACAACAAGCTCATTTTCCATGTCTGGGTAAGCGGCCCATCTTCCGTCCCCGATCTTCTTCAAACCTTTTACACTCTGAACAATTATTTCCTCATTCTTAACCATGCACATAAAAGTCCTTGTGTTAAGTCCGAATTTATTACACATCTGATACTGGTTCTTACACGACTTGCAAAATGCAATGATCTCAAACTTCTTTTCATGGATGTATGATCAACGCTTCACTGCTGTGTCCATTTTGATCGTGATGAAAAACGTTATTTTACGACTCTATCATAAAGCGTCGTAAACACCCCCATTACCACCCTTGGCGTAAAACACACTTTTACCACCCTTGGCGTAAAACACCCCATTACCACCCTTGGGGTAAAACACCCCATTATCACCCTTGGCGTAAAACACCCCATTACCACCCTTGGCGTACAACTCACTTTTACCACCCTTGGAGTAAAGCACCCCATCACCACCCTTGGCGTAAAACACACTTTTACCACCCTTGGCGTAAAACACACTTTTACCACCCTTGGCGTAAAACACCCCATTACCACCCTTGGCGTAAAACACACTTTTACCACCCTTGGCGTAAAACACACTTTTACCACCCTTGGCGTAAAACACCCCATTACCACCCTTGGCGTAAAGCACCCCATTACCACCCTTGGCGTAAAACACCCCATTACCACCTTTGGTGTAAAACACCCCATTACCACCCTTGGCGTAAAATACCCCATTACCACCCTTGGCGTAAAACACCCCATTACCACCCTTGGCGTAAAACACCCCATTACCACCCTTGGCGTAAAACACCCTATTACCACCCTTGGCGTAAAGCACACTTTTACCACCCTTGGCATAAAACACACTTTTACCACCCTTGGCATAAAACACCCCATTACCACCCTTGGCATAAAACACCCCATTACCACCCTTGGTGTAAAACACCCCATTGCCACCCTTGGCGTAAAACACCCCATTACCACCCTTGGTGTAAAACACCCCATTGCCACCCTTGGCGTAAAACACCCCATTACCACCCTTGGTGTAAAACACCCCATTGCCACCCTTGGCGTAAAACACCCCATTACCACCCTTGGTGTAAAACACCCCATTACCACTCTTGGTGAACAACGTTGTTTTGAACATACGACTCTTGTAAGTACCAGTCCCAGACATGAAAGAAATTCGGACTTAAAGCTTATGTACCAATAAAACACGTAATACTCTGATGTTTAAGTTGATTTATATTTTCAATTTTCAAAGACTTACAATGACGTTTTTATTTGCGCTTATTTTTTTAATGGAAGAAGCAATTTTGGAGGCCCACATGCGCTTATTTTTCACATTTGCTTGTATTCAAGCATACACTTATTATACACATTCTACTGTATGTATATATATATATATATATATATATATATATATATATATATATATATATATATATATATATATATATATATATATATATACATATACATACATAATGCATGAACAAACTTTGGTAGATCATGGGTGATGAAGGTTTTGGTCAAGTTTCATCGAAATTGTGTGTGTGGTTTCAGAGAAGAAAGTAAATACCTATTTTGGGGGGGCAAACCCTTGCCCCCCACCAGAGGAATTTTCAGTCCCTGTGTTACAGTTGCATGCAGAGAAACCGTTCAATGTCAAGGAGGGGTGCTTCACGCTTCCCTTGATTGCTGCAGGAGTCTCTGCTTCTATCAACACTGCCGTTGCATACAGTACCAATCAAAAGTTTAGACACACCGATTCATTCAAGGGTTTTTCTATTTTTACTCTTTTCTACATTGTAGAATAAAAGTGAAGACATCAAAACTATGAAATAACACAAATGGAATTATGTAGTAACACAAAAAAGTGTTCAACAAATCAAAGTATATTTTATATTTTCGATTCTTCAAAGTAGCCACCCTTTTGGCTTGATTACAGCTTTGCACACTCTTGGCATTCTCTCAACCAGCTTCATGAGGTAGTCACCTGGAATGCTTTTCCAACAGTCTTGAAGGAGTTTCCACATATGCTGAGCACTTGTTGACTGCCTTTCCTTCACGCTGCGGTGCAACTCATCCCAAACCACCTCAATTGGGTTTAGGTCAGGTGATTGTGTAGGCCAGTTCATCTGATGCAGCACTCCATCACTCTCGGTCAAATAGCCCTTACACAGCCTGGAGGTGAGTTTTGGGTCCTTGTCCTGTTTAAAAACAAATGAGAGTCACACTAAGCACAAACCAGATGGGATGGAATGTTGCTGCAGAATTCTGTGGTAGCCTGGTTAAGAAACCGTCAACGCTGGTTCAGTATGCCTTGAATTCTAAATAAATTGCTGACAGTGTCTCGGGCGTATCCAGGCTGAGGCAGACGAGGAAGTTGCCTCGTCGCTCATTTCCTGAAATATGATCTGGCCTGAGCCCTCTGGCCATCTGAGCTCCCTGTGGAGTAAACTATCAAAGCTACCCGGCAGTCCTCTGAATACTCTTATCTCCACTCCTATCACAATACCTAAATGGGACAATACCCCCCTCCCCCTAATATTACACAGGAAAATAAAATAATCCCTATGTTTACTTTCTTATTGTGCTGTGCGCACCGCCACATCAACCAAGTTCACCTCTTTTCGCCTCATTGCTTTTGGACCTCTGGCTACGCCCTTGAGTGTCGCCAGCAAAGCACCCCCACACCATCACACCTCCTCCTCCATTCTTAACAGTGGGAACCACCCATGCAGAGATCATCCGTTCACCTTCTCTGTCTCACAAAGAGACAGCAGTTGGAACCAAAAATCTCAAATTTGGACTCGTCAGACCAAAGGACAGATTTCCACCAGTCTAATATCCATTGCTCGTGTTTCTTGGCCCAAGCAAGTAATAATAATAAAAAATAATTGGAAGCATGCTCTGTACAGAGAGTGTCGGTGCTGCCGAAGCAGTTTCCTGGGCTATTGGGCACAATCCTGGATGGGTTGCCACTCCGACGCAGGATACTCGAATGGCTCAATTATCCCAGCAAGCTGGTACTCAATTTTCCGACCTCAGAAGGATGACAGGCTGAGTCAACCCCCTGGTGTATTAATTCAGCGGCCGACGGGGCTTGAACTCAGGACCATAGGATCCCAAGCCGCCACCCTAACTGCTAAGCCAACACCAGGCTTGCCCAAGCAAGTCTCTTCTTCTTATTGCTCTCCTTCAGTAGTGGTTTCTTTGTAGCAATTCGACCATGAAGGCCTGATTCACGCAGTCTCCTCTGAACAGTTGATGTTGAGATGTCTGTTACTTGAACTATGTAAAGCATTAACTTTGCCTGCAATCTGAGGTGCAGTTAATTGGTGATTTCTGAGGCTGGTAACTCTAATACACTTTTCCTCTACAGTAGAGGTAACTCTGGGTCTACCTTTCCTGTGGCGGTCCTCACGAGAGCCAGTTCCATCATAGCGCTTGGTTGTTTTTGTGACTGCACTTAAAGAAACTTTCAAAGTTCTTTAAATTTTCTGGATTGACTGACCTTCATGTCGTAAAGTAATGATGGACTGTCGTTTCTCTTTGTTTCATTGAGTTGTTCTTGCCATAATATGGACTACTGCAGTACAGACAAAATAATGGTATTTTACCAAATAGGGCTTTACTTCATACCAACCCGACCTTGTCACAACACGTGCCTAATGGTTGAAAGGTTTGCATTAGCAGGAACAATTGCCTGGGTGGCAGATGGATGGTTGTTCTGTGCGGATTATGTGGTTTTACCGTGTGTGACATAATCCATGACGATGCTCACCGTAACAATCAGGAGGTGCGTCTGATGTATAAATGACGAATGTGGTCATCATTGGGTAGATATGATGAGGATGACCATATAATCTTTGTCTCTTGGCCAAAGCCTCTGTGTTGGAGGTGATGCTTTGGTGTGGACTGTCCAATGGGGGTTAGTGGAGTGCTCATCACACTCCTCATGCACATATATATATATATATATATATATATATATATATATATATATATATATATATATATACATACATATACATATACATACATACTGGAGAAGAAGATATATCATTCAGTTTGGTAGTGGTTATCTTTATCTCTCTTTTATACGTGCATGTGAAGCGGAAAGCATGGTTAAGAAATTGCTTCACTTCTGTCTGCCCATAGAAGTCAGTTTATGATCGAGGAACTTTTATTTTGAACACTTAGTTTAAATTTAATGTTATGCAGCATTTCTAACAAAATCAGAAAACGAACCTGTACGCCAGCAGTACTTCAGCTTTGAATTTGGCCTGATTGCGCATGTGGAGAGAGGAGCAAGATAATTATTTTTTTTTGCCTGTCTAGCAGTCAAACGAAATTGAAAATTATTCGAAACAGAAAACTTCCTGTTTTATGAACATCATATAAAGGACACAAACCACAAGCACAAAGAACAAATTGTGAAGTGTTGGATAAGGTGGTGTAAAAGAAACCGTCAACAGTGGTAAACTTCCGGAATTAATTTTTATACAACCTTTGCAATCTTTATTTTATTTAAATTTAATTATATACCTGAACACTGAAGACCACGAACAGCCTTCCTTCCTTCCTTCCTTCCATATAAGTGCTGCTTCATCAGGATTGAAGCCTTGCTATTGCTTCCAAAAACCTCCAGTTTAGCTATACTTTGGCCGGTACGAGCTGTTATGTAAAGTTGTTTTTGTGTTCTTGTTTGTTTGTTTGTTATGCTTCTCCTACAGTTCCAGGCTGATTACTTCCAGACTTGCTACAGAGGATCAACATAACCCTAATTCATGTATCGGGGTGTTTTTTTGTTTTTTTAAAATATTTGCTGGTGGTTATGGGGGTGGACGGAAATTCTCTATGTAAATGTGTTTCGTGTAGCACAAGCTCCACCATTTACAGTACAGTATTCCTGTCCTCGCATTTTCCAGTATAATGAGGCGTCTTGAATTCTTAGCAGCAGGTATGTTTTTGCTTCATGCATGTAACCCGGGTTATTTTGGAGGTTTTTTGTCTATATGTAGCTGTCAGTTGCCGATACACTGCCCAAATAAAAGGTATGCGTCAGAATAACATGTCGCATGCTTGGAACAATATCGCCTGTAGGGTAGTACTCTGCTCCTTTACCTGTAGACTGCGTGGGTTAAGGTGTTCTATGAACTCTCTCGTTCTCTTTTTTTTCAAGGATATCAGACATTTACAAAAAATATTTAGCACATTACCCATGTTTCATTTGAGGAAAAGCATCTGTCTAGCTGAGTTCTGCATACATTTTACAAGTAGAAATCGAAAACAACTTTCAGGATCGGGTGGAGGATCAGAGGTCAAAGCGTCCACCATATGATTTTGTGTAAGTAATAAAGAGATGGCCCCTAAAGAGTCGACCTACTATATGAGCTTCTCAGTTAAATTGTGTACGGTTATCAAAGTGCTGCCCACACAGTAAGCCTTGCAAATATCAATGAGAATGAAAAGAGGAATAAAAAAACACATGTGGAAGGTGATGATGAGTCGAGTATTGCGTTAGCAGTCAATATTCTTCTAGGGTAATGCATATTAGACAAGGATTAAATAACAGACTAGAAAGCATTTGAAAATGCAAAGCCTGTCCGCTTTGTATTCAGACTTCTTCTTTTGTCTGCGAAGCGGTGACCTTTGACCTTTTGACCAAGTTCTTAATTTATCTTCTCTATATTCTCATAATAAAGTTTTGTTAAAGTTTGGAAACAAAAGCCAAAAAATAATTAAAATTTCGGGTCAATTGGATGAAAATTGATGATTTTATCTGACGGTGACCTTTTGACCTTTTGACCAAATTATTAATTTGCCTTCTCCATATTCTCATAATGAAGCTTTGTTGAAAATTTGACAACATAAGCTC
>NC_140966.1:94141184-94226184 GCF_056783735.1 Eptatretus burgeri | reverse complement strand
GGTACTTACGAAATCGTCAACTTGACCTCTGACCTTGTCTAATAAAAGCTGTCTCCAGAGAAGGTAGCGACGCAAACCAGAAGTTTCTACGATGATTCTGTATCAAACCATCAAAAATCGAATGTTTTGGATGTTTGACCTCACTGTGACCTTGACCTTTGACCGATTTTGACCAAAATCTAATCAGCGCTAGCCATTACCCTCCTGAATCACGTGGTGTAATTTGACATTGGTAGCTTCTTCCGTTCTCGAGTTATCGTGCCTACAAACAAACAAACAAACAAACAAACATACAAACAAACAAACAGAAACGGAAGGCATCAATATACATCCGAAATCTTTAGATTTCGTAAGTAACAAAGAAGCAGTCATAGACTGGTACTTACGAAATTGTCAACTTGACCTCTGACTTTGTCTAATAAAAGCTGTCTCTGGAGAAGGTAGCGACGCAAACCAGAAGTTTCTACCATGATTCTGTACCAAACCATCAAAAATTGAATGTTTGACCTCACTGTGACCTTGACCTTTGACCGATTTTGACCAAAATCTAATCAGCGCTAGCCATCACCCTCCTGAATCACGTGGTGTAATTTGACATTGGTAGCTTCTTCTGTTCTCGAGTTATTGTACCTTCAAACAAACAAACAAACAAACAAACATACAAACAAACAAACAAACAAACAGAAACGGAAGTCATCAATATACTTACGAAATCTTTAGATTTCGTAAATAACAAACAAACAGAAACGGAAGTCATCAATATACTTATGAAATCTTTAGATTTCGTAAGTAACAAACAAACAGAAAGAGGTGAAAGCAGTAACCTCCGATCTTCGATGGCGGAGGTTAAAAATAACTTGCATCAAAAAATTTAACATTTTCACGCTCACGCTAACGCTATCGCTCACGCCGGGGGTATCGCTATAGCTCTCTGTTCTTCGAACAGGCGAGCTAAAAATGTATAAAAGTGTTGAATTTACCAAAAGCACGAAATCGGGACAGTCCATTGCGGGTGTCGACAAGGAGGGGTAGAGCTCAATGTGTTCTCAAATCAATGACAATGGAATTTTTCTTGACATGATGGAAGAAAAAAAAAACGTTGCATGCATGCAAGAAAATTGTAAAGATTACCATCATAATGTATGGACCACATATTGTGCAGAACTTACAAACGATTTCAAATTCAACAGTAAAGTGTAAACGTGGCACAAGCAAAGCGTCTCGTGTTTGTTCTGATGCACATAGACATGACTCCCGAGCCTCAACACCCACACATCATCCAACCCACCAATTTCTTCTGAATTCCATTTATTGTGCAGCAATGATTCTCCTCCAGTGACATAAGTGGATGTAAAAAAACAAAAAAACATTTTCATACCTTTCATTGTAATTTCTTACCCCATGCATGCGAAGCGAAAAACAGGGTTAGGTAATTGGTTCAGTTTGTCTGTCTGTCTACAAACGTCAGCTTATGATCGAGGAACAACTTAATTTCACTTGAATGTTATATGTTGAACACAAATCGGTAAATGAACCTGTAGTTTAGCGGTACTTTGTCTCCGAATTTGTTGCAATCACACACGCGAAGAGAGGAGTTGAGTAAGCTACACGTCCAGTGGTCTGCCTGTCTCTGTCTGTCTGTCTCTGTCTCTGTCTCTGTCTCTGTCTCTCTCTCTCTCTCTCTCTCTCTCTCTCTCTCTCTCTCTCTCTCTCTCTCTCTCTCTCTCTCTCTCTCTCTCTCTCTCTCTCGTTTTTAAGTTCATCATAAAGGACACAAACAACAGGCATGAATAACTAATATAATGTGTTAAACAAAGTGTTGTAAAAGACACTGCATCAACGACGATAAACTTCTGGAAATTATTCATTTACGCAACCTTTAAAATCTTTATTCTATCTCAATTGAATGATATCCTGTACTTGAACACTGTAGAACCCAACGTTTTTTTTTTGGCACTTTCAAAACCCTTCCGTTTAGCAGTACTTAGATATTAAATATTACGGCATTTTATGTCATTACGACCAATGAAATTTGTCGCTCGCAGAACCTGTGCATGCCCTTGTTTCTCAACACTGCGCAGGGTAAGGTGTTTTCTGAACCCTCAGTTCATTTTGTCATGTTTCTTGATAAGGACATGACGATGTGACAGTCTGAATGATCAAATATATTTTTTTCTGTTGTGAACGAGTTCCCTTACAATTAACGTCAATGTTAAATCATCGAAATCGCAAATTAACAGACATGTTCACAATGCCTGGATTCAAACTGCCACACCTGACAAGCATTATTTAATTGTCGGGCCCAGGATGTATTAATCTTGAAGAAAACTAGGCCTCTCAACACGTGAATCTACTACCATTCCAAGACTGAAAACAGGCCACTCTCTTTCACTATACTACAAGCGTGTACTGGCACTGGATTTGTCTGACAGAATCTGACAACCATACAAATTGCCATGGATTAATTGAAGATTTGAATCATTTCATGGCTGAATGTCCAGCAAACGCTCAAGCAGGAGTCGACGTGTTTGGAACCTACACCCAAACACTGAAGGACGCGTTGAAGGATGCAATCAAGATGCTGGCTTTCCTAAAGCGGCCTGCTTGCATATAATTGCAGCTCCCATGTTATGTATAATCGATATGATGGGAAGCTGAAGAAGAAGAAGAAGAAGAAGAAGAAGAAGAAGAAGAAGAAGAAGAAGAAGAAGAAGAAGAAGAAGAAGAAGAAGAAGAAGAAGAAGAGGAAGAAGAAGAAGAAGAAGAAGAAGAAGAAGAAGAAGAAGAAGAAGAAGAAGAAGAAGAAGAAGAAGAAGAAAAAGAAGAAGAAGAAGAAGAGGAAGAAGAAAAAGAAAAATAAGAAGAAGAAGAAGAAGAAGAAGAAGAAGAAGAAGAAGAAGAAGAAGAAGAAGAAGAAGAAGAAGAAGAAGAAGAAGAAGAAGAAGAAGAAGAAGAAGAAGAAGAAGAAGAAGAAGAAGAAGAAGAAGAAGAAGAAGAAGAAGAAGAAGAAGAAGAAGAAGAAGAAGAAGAAGAAGAAGAAGAAGAAGAAGAAGAAGAAGAAGAAGAAGAAGAAGAAGAAGAAGAAGAAGAAGAAGAAGAAGAAGAAGAAGAAGAAGAAGAAGAAGAAGAAGAAGAAGAAGAAGAAGAAGAAGAAGAAGAAGAAGAAGAAGAAGAAGAAGAAGAAGAAGAAGAAGAAGAAGAAGAAGAAGAAGAAGAAGAAGAAGAAGAAGAAGAAGAAGAAGAAGAAGAAGAAGAAGAAGAAGAAGAAGAAGAAGAAGAAGAAGAAGAAGAAGAAGAAGAAGAAGAAGAAGAAGAAGAAGAAGAAGAAGAAGAAGAAGAAGAAGAAGAAGAAGAAGAAGAAGAAGAAGAAGAAGAAGAAGAAGAAGAAGAAGAAGAAGAAGAAGAAGAAGAAGAAGAAGAAGGGACTTCAATGCAGGAGGAAACTTTCTTTGAAATGCTGGGTTTCAAGCAAGGAAGCAGCAAGTACCATGTTTGAAGTCTTCGGCGTGACCTCAGTCGGGGTCAGGTTCAAACCACCGACCTACCAGACAGACTTAGAGTGGACGCTCCAAACATTATGCAACCAATTATTGTTGTATTTTTACAATTTTGTTTATACTTATATTAATTAACTAATTGTATAACTATTTTTTTCCCAAAAACGCATGTATTTATTGCATTGTGAACCTCAGCGCAGACACAATCCAAGAGAACACAGAGAAGTGAAGCGGCATCCACGGTGTCAGGTTGACATGAAAATCGACAAATGTTCCATCGCCTCCTCATTACAGAAAGCACAAGTAACTTTGGTTTCCATTCTCCTTCCGCTTTCCTCAGAGGTCACTACCGCTATCCTGGTGAGCAATGTGCACCTAATGGATGTCTTCCTGCAATACTCCTTATCTGGTGCCCACTGTTAATGGCAGAGCTGACATTTAATTCTTCACATGCCAATTCTCGTCGATAGAGATAAGGTCAAGATAGGAAATCTACGTCATCTGTGAGTAATATGGATTGCCAGACTTCTGTCCGTTCTCAGAAGGGCAACATGACTGTATGCGAACATGAACACTGCGGGGATAAAAAGCCACTTCATCTGCGAGAAGCTGTTCGCCTATTTCAAATAGAAATTCATGAGACATTACAGAGCGGGAGAGGAAACCGCAGAAGAAAACTATTCTTTGCATTATTACACCATCAACAAGAAACATCTCCTGACAAGATGGCCAAATAGGTTGAGCCTAAAGTTTGGAGACAAATATTAAACAGAAAAAAATCCCCTCTGATCATCGCTCTTCAACAATGAATAAATTCTGCACACAACATACAGTTCATCATCTTTTGCTTTGTCGTGAAACTGATAGCAAATGTGGGCAAAAATACATTGCAACCGCTTCGTCGACTACAAATGGTTCACCATCTGGTGTCGGACTGTCAAACTGGAAGCCTAAAGCTCCCAATGTTAGTGACATCTCCTGTAATGAGGACGATGTAGAAAGACTGTTGTTCCGACATCACAAACAGGTCTGTGGCCTCTCCGCTTTTTACCTCCTCTCCTCCGGTGGAGCTCCCTCTGCACTCTCAGGCCCTGACCCTCCCCCAGCATCGCTGGGATGCACGCAAACCTTTTGTAGTTCTTCCAGTAAACCCCTCCAGGTTAAAATCTCAAAATCCCGGCTTGCCTCCACTCGTTTGTTCCTCTTTTCTCCCGTTTGTGGAATCTTATGAGGTTAAATCTCACCCTTCCCTCCTGGGCTTCAAGCAGTTGGTGTACTACCATTTCCCATCAACCCCTTCCCTGTCCACAGTCCTTTCCATCCCAAATAACCTTACCTCACCAAAGGTTACTGTCTCCTCTCTTACTCTCTCTCTCTCGATTGTTTTCTTTTTCGTTCATTCCCTTGCTTATTATGTCCCACGGCTACCCCACTGCTGAACTCTCAGTTTGTTCCCTTTGATTTCTCCGTCATCTGCCACTTTAATGAGAATTGCATCAGTGACCACGTGAACACCATTGGGATTCTCCTGGTTTGCATTCCACATTTGAGCAACAAGCTCATGAAACTGTCCCCATAGTTTTGAATCCCATATGTACAGCATCTAGTCGGCAAACGTCTCCGACTTGTCCAAATGAGGTTGTCCGTATTCCACTCGTGCATAGACATTATGATTTTGAACCCAAGGAAAAGTCATCCCCATATCTGTGATGAGTGCATAAGCTGCACTGGCCCTGAGCCTGAGCTGACTGTCAAAAAATGAGACTGGAGGATTTGGAGAAGGTCAGACGGCAAAAACAGCAGAGTGCAAGCCTGGGGAAGGGGGTAGAAGAAAACCCTGTGCTCTGATTGGACATGAAGCCAGGTGTGGTCCACAAAATTACCCATATCTGATCGGTCCTTATCTCCATGCTTTGTGATGATGTTTACAATGCTCTTTCTTCAAGGAAATACAACTTCCTTCTACTATTACAGGGACATCTATGAGTTACATCAACGTACGCGAAGCACAGCATTTGCACTTTAATACACCATTGCAATATAATCTATGGACAAATACAACCTGCTTTCATCTGGCAGAATCCACTTAATCAATGGTAAAATGGAATGCTTCGGTTGTAGAACGTTCATCAAAATGATTATGCTTAATTTTGTGCGGATATCGTTTTCGAGGCAAAAATAATTCAAGCGACTTCAAAAAGCCGAATGAATAGTGGATAAATTCAAGGGGAGACTCTGATGCTTCTCAATGTATAATGTGTGCGAAGAAATGTGATATTTCTTGCATCTGGAGGACAGAGTACAGTGAGGTCATAAGAATGCAGATTTTAGGATGAAAGAAGTCCCATAAAGGTAACAAACCTAAATGAACTGGAGAGTTCATGGAACTCCTTTCCCCGCACAGTGTTGAGAAACAAGGACGTGGTTCAACTCTTGCTCATTGGGTTTCTGAACATTAGTATGTCAGCTTTGTTCATGAACTTTGAATAACAGGTGCGACGGCAACCACATGAAGCTGATGGATCAAACGGACCAATCCAGAGCTGAAGCTTCTGCCAACTCTTCTCTTTGGAACAATCTTTGAGAACAGGATGCACTAACCAAACAGATCTTTTGGATGAAGTTAGCTCTGTGGTTGCATCGCTCGGCACCGCCACTTTGTATGAATCCCGCTGGTACTCCGCCCTCAGAGCACGCCGTAAGTTTGAATGGTCAAGACGGCGTAAAATTGTGCCCAAGTAGTACTAAACTATGGGGTTTTGGAAGTACAAAGAAGGTGATTTGTGTTCTACAGTCTTTAACTATATACAGGTATCCCACACTTAACGAAGGGGTTACATATCTTGATACCATTTCGTTTTATGAACCTTCATAAGGCGGGAGCTCGTTTTCCATCATTTATAATGAGGAAATTGCACTTCCTTTCCCAAGCCGAATTTTTTGGTCCAGCAGTGGAGCTATTTCTCAGGAGTGGCTGCCGTCTGGCCACTCTCCCATAAAGCCTAGATTTATGAAGTCCTGCAGAGACTGTTGTTCTTCCAGCAGGTTCTCCTATCTCAGCAAAGGAACTCTAGTTCTGTCAGAGATTCATTGGGTTGTTGGTCACTTCCCAAACCAAGGTCCTTCTTGCCAGGTTGCTCAGTTTGGTGGAGCAATCAGCTCCATGAAGAGTCAAGGTAGTTCCACATTCTTTCCATTTCCTAATGATGGAGCTCACTGTGCTCTTGGGAACTTTCAACACTCTATAAATTGTGTTGCACCCTTCCCCAGATCTATGCTTCCTCACAATTATATCTAGGAGTTGTATGGACAGTTCCTTTGGACTTCATGGTGGAGTTTCTGCTCTGACATGCACCGTCAACTGTGGGACCTCATATAGAAAGGTGTGTTTCTTTCTTAATCATGTCCAATCAATTGAATTGGCCACAGGTGGAGTCCAGTCTGGTTGTAGAGACATGTTAAGGATGATTTGTGGAAACTGGATGCACCTGAGCTCAATTTGCAGCATCATAGCAAAGGGGTTCAATACTTATTGACACGACACATTTCAGCTTTTCATTTTTAATTATTTTGTAAAAATTTCTAAAACCACGTTTGCAATTTGAGATTTTGGGGTATTTAGTGTCAATCGGTGACAATTTTTTTAATTCAATCCATTTTTAAATTCAGGCTGCAGCACAACAAAATGTGACAACCATCGAGGGGCGTGAATACATTCTGAAGGCACTGTACGTGTAAACCTCGATGAGAGTGACACACTGTTTCTCGTTAGTTATACAATTAGATACCCCTGGGCCAATTGCCCCAAAATTTGCTGCACAACATTATTGTAACACGTTAGGTCATCACATTAAAAATAGGGGCAATACTCCTGGGCGCTCACTTGGTTGCGGCGAGATAAGATAACCAGGCAACCACTGGTAGGCATGGTGACCCACAAAATATATAATGGAGAAGAAAGTACATAGCTATGGATGTATTTTTTTATGCCATGAACAAACCTTGGTATATCACAGGTGATAAAGGTTGTGGTCAAGTGTCATCGAAATTGTGTGTGTGGCATCAGAAAAGAAAGCAAATAACTCTTTTGGGGGGCAACCCCTATGTAGAATCCTTTCGACCCCAATTTAATTCATGTTGTGAACAAACTTTGTTACATCACGAGTGTTGAAGGTTGTGGGCAAGTTTCATCAGAATTGTGTGTGTCGTTTCTGAGAAGAAGTAGCAAGTACCTATTTTGGGGGGCAACCCTCGTAGACCCCCTTCGGGCCAGATGTTTTTAAATCTCATGAACAAACTTTGGTAGGAACATACACGGTGATGAACACTGTGTTAATATAAAGTTTCATCAAAACCATGTGCAGTTTCAAAGAAGAAGTGGCAAGTATTTGTGGACGGACAGACGGACGGGCAAATTGACGTGCCATCCCATATGCTCCCCAAAACTACATTCCAGGTGAACTGAAATTACAATTCTTAATCAAACTACAGTATGTTAAAGCAAAAAATAGTGACGCTCTGGGTGATCGAGCATCATACGTTGGGTGCCCCCCTCGTCGGTGAGAGGGGCGAAGCTTGGCATACTTGTCGGGTGAACTGTCGCCTTTGAAGGTGAATTATTTGTCTGGAATCCAACCAATCACATTTAAGTGTTAATATTCCCGAAACAGAATGAAAATTAACATACAAAGGGTCCACAGTCGCTGAGTGTAAGTAGTCATCACACGATCCTGTGCGACCTCAAAAAATTCAACGAGACCACCTGATCCGTCACTGCCGTGGCGCACCCCCGGGTTAATTTTTCTTATGGCTTTAAACATCAATTTCTTGATGGATTACTAAAGTCTAAGCAACCAAATCTTGATCGGGTGACCCAATGTGTCTGTGTCTGTGCGTGTACGTGTGCTTTGTGTGTAATTTCCTTTTCGCCGAAGTCCAAACCCCATAAAAGCCAGAAACACATTTTGTCATAAAATTATTAATTACTGAATAACAATAAAAGGGTTGCTCACCCTGAGAAGCTAGATGCTGAAGATTTCTTGTTTACCCAAGATTTTCCACCAGCCTCCAGTGGTTCCCTGTTTGCTTTTCGAACAGTCTCTGCAACATGACATGTGCGGTTATCATGTTAACCTGTGTACATTACAAACTAGGCGTTTTCACTTTCTGAGAACTAACATGAAATGATGAGAATGGGAATGTGATGAGACGACATGATAGGATCTATAACAAGATGAAATGAAACCAATTTCCTCATGGAGTGAAATTGTTCCTTTAGCTGTGGTTGGGGGTTCAAATCCGGCTGAAGGCGGCAGTGTTAAGGATTTGAAGCTTCTGGGAACCAAACTTGCCTCTGGAAATCACCATTAGTGAAAGGGGATTGTTGGTGAAACCAAGCTGGCTCACGAATGACCCAGGGAGTGTGTACCATGCTTGTCTTGCCTAGTCTGATCACCAAATGCTCGGACAGCTCAGAGGAAGCATTCTTTCGCCTCTGTGCAAACTAGTCTGGGTTTCATTCACAACCCGAATACAAACCATCATCCTGGTCCTTCACAGGGATGACGGTGCATCAATCAATGAGCTTCCTGTCCCTTTGGTGGGTAGGTTAAGCCGGTTGTCCATTCTCAGTTGTGGGAAATTAAAGATTTAATGGTACTTTTTGAAAGAGTAGGCCATTGTGTGCTGGTATGGAGGTCAAGTTACAAATGCCTTCCCTGGTTGAAGGCTCATTTGGCAGCATCTTGTGATGGAATAGCGACCTCTTCAGGTAAACTATTAGTCACACCTGATACTGGGAGAGTGGAGTGACAGTTCAATAAATCGATAAATTTCTTATCTGCAACTTTTCATTTCGTTCAAAAAAATCTCAAAGTGTTTTACAAAGAAAGAAGACGAAGGAAAGCAACTGGAAAGGGTGATATTTTAAAAGAGATGTAAATGCAGTGATTGGGGAAGCTTTTATTTATATATTTATTTATTTATTTTAAGCAGAGAGCTCCACAGTTGACGATGAACCCGAAGAATGCTCGATCACCAAAAATGTTATCATAATGCGAGGCACCACCAAGAGATTGCTGTTGTTAGACGGTCGTTGTCTTGCAGAGGTGTCAGGTGTAACTTGGTTAGAAGGTCAGGTGGCAACCGATTTATATTTGCCTTTGAAGGTTCCCAGTAATATTTTAGAATGTATTCTTTGGTTTAGTTAAAGACAGTGAAGTGTCTTGAGAATTGGAGTGATGCCATCAAATTTGAGTGTTTGAAGTACGAGTCTGGTTGGCAAACTCTCTTAGAAGAGTTTGAGAGAAAGAGAGGGGCAGGTACACCTGCCAACAGTGAGTTGCAGTCATCCAAGTTAGATGTTTCAAGAGTGTGAACCAAAGTTTGAGTAATCTTCCAAATTAACAATGAGTGGATTTGAGAAAGATTGTCCGGATGGAAGGAAATAGATTTACAGATTTTTTTTTCACGCAATTATGCATCTAATGTAGAAAAGGAGCTCAGGCTTGGTGTGCGTGCGTGCGTCCGTCAACGATTGTCCTACAGGGGCTACCACTCATCAAGCAATAACTGTACCCGCAACACAATTGACAACAGAGCATGCACATACGTGCGCAGCACAGCAATACACGCATATACACGCACACAAACATACGTACACACAGCATATAATGTGCCGCACATACACACGCGAGGAGAGTTTGTTTCCTGGCATGGCCCGTGTCTAATACGTACATACCCCAGACAGTTTGATCAAAATAAGGAAGAGAGGAGGAGGGGGAGGGGGAGAATTTTTTAAATCTTATTTTGATCTTCCTCTTCGTGTGTTGTTGTGTATTATTCGGAATTCAGCAGAAACAGGTTGGGATGAATATCCCATGAACACTCTCCCTTCCTCGCTCCCTGAGTGTAGAGCTCGGCCGCTTTTCTACACCGCCTCATTATATTTTTTCCCATTAACAACCGTTTTTATGCCTCCACCGACAAAGTTGCTGGTGGTATTATATTTTCGGGTTGTCCATTTGTACGTACTGATATATGTTCATGCTCATGTTCTCTTCTTTTTTTCTGTTTTTTTTTTTCGCAATTACGCAAATATTGGTATTCCCGTCAGCGAAGCAATTTGGTCTTACATCCCAGTAATCAAGAAAATAAATTGGGTCCATTGTGACACCCATGTTGGAAACAGGAAAAGCAGAGATCACGTGCTGATCACAAGTTTAGTTATCTGGGATTGAAGCTTATCTTTGGATGGTTAGGGGCCAAGGAGTCCTATCCCGACAGGATGGTGCAGAGGTAGCGCCTACCTTGAAAGCAAAACCCAAATGGAACATTTCTTTTTTCTCCTGAAAACCACTGAGAATCATTAATCATGGTCTAATTTGAAGGGGGGGGGGAATTGAATTTTTTTACCAATCACAAAGTGTTGAAAAAAGCCCGAGAGTGTTGATTTTCCCTGAAAGGTGTTGATGTCACCCTGAAGCCCAATTGATCCGAACGGCGGTTTACATGGAGAAGCAGCGCATGTCGAACCCAGATTCCAATATTGATTCCACCGTCATAGGCAACTCTAAAGGGTCTCAGTATGCTGAAACTGATCAGTGGGATTTTGAAGAAACTATTGGAGACAAAATTGTGGAACTGAATCGTTTTGAGCCTTGTCCGAGCGGTTTAGAGGAAGAAGGCGGTGTTCATGAAGATAGAAATGCAGGTCACATGATCACTTCAGCTCAGTAGGGTTTAATTTTCCGTTCAATCGTCGGTTTATACCTGGTGTTGGCTTAATGGTTAAGGTGGTGGGTTTGGGATCCAAAGATCCTGAGTTCAGATCCTCCTTTTCTGTTGAATTATTACCAGGTGGGGTTGACTCTGCCTGTCACCCTTCCGAGGTCGGCAAAATGAGTGCCAGCTTGCTGATATCTTGTGTCGGAGAGGCGACCCGTCCAGGGTTGTGCCAAATAGCCAAGGAGACTGCTTAGGCAGCACCAACGCTCTGCACAGAGTATGATCCCGAAGGATGGATGGATGGATGGATGGAATAATTGGTTTATGAGGGAGGGATTTTGTATTAATTGATAAATTGGTTTATGTATGACTTGAGCAAAAATATCCATCATCACCCAACAGCACGGGCACTGCTCAGGTAGACTCAGACACCGTGGACAAAATGGGTGAGGAATACTTTGTCCCACCGTCACAGGCTGGCAAGATGTCTTGTATGTTATGGGATCGTCCCGTTTCATACTTTTCCCAGATGCCATTTGTGTCTGTGCCATGTCCATAAGGCGTCAATGTCTCTCTCAGTGGATGGAGGATTCTGGAGGGTGAAAGAGGGTGTGGGATGATGGTGGATATTGAGTGGTGTGTGGGATGGTGGTGGGTATTGTGGGGGTTATGATTGATGGGAAGGTGGGAGGATGGAGAGGCGGGTTGGAGGGGGTGGTATCCTGAAAGTTTTTAGCATCCCCGGTGAAATCCTCGAGTAGGAGTGGATGATACATACACACTTTCTCTCCATCTAAATAAATGGTGGTTCATTTGATTTGCAGAAATTTGAGGTGATAATAGATAATTATTTTCAGGTACTCTTGAAACTGCCAGGCAATGGCAACAGGTGTTTGATTCACCACTCAAATCGTCCGTGTACATGTGCTGGTAGCTCAGTGGAGATGGTGTTAGTTTGGAGTGACGGCTGTTTCTTCCGTTTAACCGTAGAGGTAGCATCATCTCTTCTCTCAATCATAGCGGATAACCACAAGATCTCGCCATCTCTGATTCATAACAGTGCTCTGTAAAATGTTCTGAGCACAAAAGTGAATAGAACATTTTGTTGGCCAACTTCTGGCAAACTTAGGGTGTTTCGGCCATTGGTGTATCATGAGACCATCTCGGTTTGTCTTACTACAACCACCAAGGATGCATCTACTCAGCATCTTTGTGGAAAATCAAAAAATTATTCACCGTTTGAGTTCATTCATCCCGCTTTGTAGCTCGGACACAGTACACATCTGGTGATCTACTTCTGTGTGCGACGTCCTGGCTAATTTGAAGAAAATGAAGATTCCGACTTTACCGAATTTATCATTCTGAAATTGGAAAAAGACACATCATTTCTATTTTGTAGGGTATCAAGGGATAGATTCACATCAAGGTGGTCCGAGCGTTTGGGTTCCCCTTTAAGATGCTTAATCTGGGTTTGATTCCCAACCCGACTGTAAACAGTCAGATATGTGCTTCAAATGCAGAGCGTTACATCGCAGAGTGTGTCATCCCTCGGATGGGTGTTCATCTGGGTGTCTCATCTCTTCGCAACTGTTGGTGGAGATTAAAGAACCCACAAGTATATTTTCCAGAAAGTGGATGAGTTATCGCCGACATGCTGTACAAAATTCCAAAGTCCTCTCCAAATCGTGCTGTCTGTCCATGCGTTCAGCTGTCTCCCGTTTCCGGTGGCCGCTTCCCAAGCTGTGTTTGAACAGCAGACAAAGCTCAACATTTAACCAGAAGAAATGCATGATACCAAACAAGATATGGAACAGTGCGATCACTGTGCGAACAGTGCGTTAAGATGCAACCTGGGCTAACAGGATGGCCCTTGAGGTACAGGGTACGCACACCCGCCTTGAAGCTGTATAGCAGCTTTGAATCCCGACCCAGCTATAAACTGTTATCCCGTTGTTTCACAGACAAGGTGAATCATCAATGTGTGTGCCATCCCTCCGATGGACATTAAACCGTGCGTTCCGTCTACCGGCATTAGTTGGTGGATGTAGAAGATCTCCATGATGTACTCTCGCGAAGAGTAGGTGAGCTATCGCCGGCACCGTGGCCAAATTCCTGCCCAAAGTACTCCTGGAAAGGCAATGGCAAACCACTCAGTATAACCCTTGCTCAGGAAGCTGCTTCAGTTGCACCGATGTTCTGTGAAAGAGGATGAGGATTATCACAAATGTCTGGTGTTGGCTTAATGGTTAGGGTGGTGGGCTTGGGATCCAAGGGTGCTGAGTTCAAAACCCACTTGGCTGTTGAATTAATTTCAGGTGGGGTTGACTCAGCCTGTCATCCTTCTGTGGTTGGCAAAAAGAGTGCCAGCATGCTGGTATACTGTGTCGGAGTGGCGACCCGTTCAGGATTGTGGCCAACAGCCAAGGAGACTGCTTAACAGCAACAACACTGCACAGAGTATGATCACAATGGATGGGTGGATTATCACAAAGATGAACAAACCATGTGAGCATTGTTAATAACAGCAGCCGGAACTGATAATCAATGAACAAAGATTGCAGTGCAAAGCGATCAATTAAAGGAAAACCTACATTTAGCATTGTGACCTAATACTAACGTTTAATAATATACTGTACTTCAAAGAGGACCAAAATCAGCTTAAATTTAATTCTCGATGGACTCAATGACATAACTTTGTTTGTCCAAATCTCCCTCTATTTTATCCTTCAACTGCACTGTTGGTGTCCCAACACTCTCACAACTGTCCCTTTTGTCCTGATCCGTTTAGTGTTCTCACTCTTCCATGAGCCCTGACTCTGTGTACAAAAAACTGTCATCGGTTGGCAACCATGGTGTAGACTTGATGGGGCCTCATGGTCTCTTTCTGTGTTGAAATTCCTCGGACGGGAGGTCATTACCTCTGCCACCGAAGGTGGACGCAGGTTATGTTTTCACCTCTGTCCGTCTGTTTGTTTTTGAACAAAACATCTCAAAAGGTTGTGGATTGGACTAAATTTTGTGGAGAGCTTGGGTATGTGACAGGGAGGCAATGATTAGATTTTGGTGACGATCCGAATCCAGATCTGGATGTGAGAAATTTTTAAAGTGATTCTTCACCATTGAGAGATGGGGCCAAAAACGACATATAGCAGGATATCTCAAAAATTATGGACGGATTCTGGTCAAACTTGGTGGATGAGTTGGTTAGGTGACAAGAACAAGCTCATTAAGTTCAGATGTGAATACAGATCCGGCCTATCAGTGGGATACAAAACTTAATAGTAGGATGAAATAAACAGCCTAAAAAAAAAATTGCAAGAAAACGTTTTATCATGTTTTTCTGTAGTACTTGGTCCAGAGAACAACATATCAAAAGTTGGCCGAAATCAGACAATCAGAAAGGGTCAAACTTTGACGTTAAAAAAAAGATGGCTGCCACGATTAAAAAGTGCCTCATTTCTTCTCATATCCCATCATCTTAGTTGTTTTTACACATATAAGTGTAAAAATAAATAGTTTAAAACTGTTCAAACCAGTATCTCAGTGAATTCGCCATTCTATATTGAACATTGCATACCCAAGTGATGTCATGAGGTAATCTATGACGTCATGACATGACTTTTTATTATTTCACAATTATGTGGAAAATTGATGATGATGAAGATTTTAGATGGTATTACTGAAGGCATGTAAGTTCATTAATTCTTCCCGATCAAGCACCTATAGTTACAGTGCTGCCATCTACAAACATCTTCAGAATATTAAGACAAAGGATTCCAATCAGCTTCAGATTTTTCCAAATTTCACTTCCATCAAAATGTTGAATTATGACATAGAAAATGACAATATTGTTACGGTTCTGGAAATTCACAGAACACCATACAGGTTCCCCAGAGATCAGTTATGTCGATAAGTGTGTGTTCAGATTAGATTTCCCCACCGATGTTTAAAGGGATTTATTCGTGTAACCGGGCTGTGATCTTTGAGTCAGCCGTTATTCTTTTGCTATCGTTATTTTGGAACAACCACCTTCTCCACAACCACCTTTCAACAACCACGCCATCCCCACCACAAAGCAACCACAACATCGCCTCACCTTCATTTCCACAAACGCCGCCATCTTTTCGCCAGCCACGGGAAATCCTACCAACAAACAACATCTCTGCCACCAGACGCGGGGACTCCCTAGTTGGGGCGAGGGCCGATGATCTCTGCAATGTCAGCATGGTTGATGATTTCTACCACGTCCGCTCTTTCCCAACTTCGCATCAAAATCAGATCAAAAGATCAAAAGGGGCGGATCCAGTGAGGGGTGAAGGGTGAGAGGTCAAGGATCAGACCTCACACACGGACCCCATAAAAAGGCGTGCTGGAACACCAAACGAGTCAGTTAAGGAGTTAAGGTTTTGCCTGCGGTCGGTCAGGGAGCTGCAGTAGTTGAGGATCTGGGTTCGCCGTGAAGTTCAGTCGGAGAGAGCCAAGGAGGCTGGAGCTTGAAGCCAAGGAGTGAGTCCAGCAAAGGGCAGTCGGAGCTTGGAGCGCAGCCAGCCTGCCGTGCCGTGCGGAACTGCGGGTTCGTTTGGAGAAAGCCGGAGAGAGGTCGCCAATGCTGAGGAATGGACGGGCTCTTAAAAGAGCATCAACTCTCGAAAGAGCAAAGGCCCGTTCGCGTAGGCCGATCTACCAAGGCCGCACGGCGGGGCCTGGACCAACCGAGCTGCCGTGTTCCTGACGATACGTCGAGGGTCGCTCAGTGAGTCACCACGAGGGGGACAGGTAACCAGCCCAGCCTCTCGGAGCTCCTGCGGTCTTCACAGCTCCGTGAACTATAAAGACCCACGAGGTCCAGTTCTTGCCCTTTCCTTTCCTGGGGTTTTTCTTTGTATGAGTGTTGTGGCGCTGTGTCCTTAAGTAGAACTGTTATAAGTGTACGTAATAAATTGACAAATGGTTGTAGGCTTTGTTACTCGTGTCCTCTCCCTTACCCCATTGCATTAATTGCTTTGATTACATACGTGCATGATTGCATTCGTGTTTGATTGCATACGTGTGTAATGAATAAATGTCATTGTGTAAATGTTTACCTGCTCGTTGCATCCTCTTCCCTCAATTGAACTGCCAGAGTTAAGTTCGGAATATTAGCTGGCTTTTTAATAGCCGATAAAAGAATCAGGTCCAACGGGGCCTCGCGATAATACACCGCTCGGCAAATCGCAAACGGATGAGCTGCTTAAGAACGGCTCGTTTTCGTGCAGGCTCCGTCGAGGTGTAAATTCCCGGCATTTCTATCTGCGCGCATTCTTAGGTAAATCGACAATTCAGCGATCGGACCCTGTTGTGCATGGATAGAAGAGTTGGCTAATTTACGGTGTGATTAAAAGCACACCCATCGCTGGATTTCGGCGTTTATCCGAAAGCTGCGACTAGGTTTGCCCGTCCGGTGGGCGAGTGCGGCCGCGATTGGTTAAAAGCGGTCGCCCGCACGCCGGAGAGGAGGAAAACTACAACAATATGTTTTGAAACTAAAGAAGATCACACACTTAGATGAGGCGATGAAGTACGAGCTTTCGCCATATCCACCCTCCTTATTCGAAGCTAAACATCAACTACGGAAACCAGACAAACCTGCGCTTCTCGAGACTATACGGAACCATGCCACCTCCGTGGATGATGCTGTACTTCAGTCTATTCCCAAGATAGTGGGACAAATAACAGCAATTTTTGAGAGGAATCGTGCAAATGATGATACAAGCATCAAATTTGGCACAATTGTTCTCCAGGGGATTCTAATCAAATCTGCCTGATTGGCCATTTGAAAATCCAAATTTTGAAAATAAATAAATAAATAAAAACTTCAAAAAAGTCAAGATCATGAATCAATGCTGGATGCTGGCTGAGATTGGTGAATGTTTCAGAAACATCATCAAAGACATTCTAAATCTGCCATGCAGTTTTCTTCCCTTTACCGCGGAAGGCAGACACGACGTCACATCCAGTGAAGGCATGGAAGTATGGGATCCCTCTAGCTTTCTCAGGCCCGGTTGCAGAAACTACCTCATGGACTGGAATCCATCGTGCCTTGGCTCCTTGGCCAAAGGCAATCCACATGTTCTCAAGACCTAGTTCCTGTAAGGATGGCAGTACAGATATTGCTATGACTAGTACGTCCGTGTCATTAGCCTTAATGATAATGGACTTGATACCATCCATCGTTGCATCCCTGGCGTGTACAAATATTTGCGTGTCAGCTTCTTCATGACAACATGGAGACACAGCGTCCAGTGACTTCCTTGTGTTGCTAATGGCATCTTCTCCTTTTGTGACAATGACTGTGCTTGTCGTCTGTGCTTCACACATCTTTTCCGAAAGGAAGTGAAACTGCTCAGTCTTGTTGCTGTCATCTCGAAGAAAGCTTCTCCAGTTACTTGGGGTCTTACTGGTTCCTGTCACTCTTCTTCTGATTCCTTGCCACCTTTTCGACCTTGCCTTGGACTTCAGACTTGACTTCTTGTACACATCAAACACTACATCAGTAGGGTGAATATACTGATTCTAGCTCACTTTCCCCCATGTTAATGAATGGGGGATTCTCAGCGATTCATTTTTTTTTCCCTAAAAAATGAACCCCCTTTTTATCCCAAGGTATATTTATTTGTCTCCCCTTTTAACGTAGGAGCACTTTTTTTCAAATAACCAATGCATATTGTTTAGCTCACTCATTGAACCTATAAATATTTGTTCAAGTAGTAAAGTAGAAGGGTGAATATACTGTGATTTGTTAAAGGTGATTCGAAAGAAATATCTAAAACATGTAAGTGAATGGAGATTTTAAGAGCCTCCCCTTTTAACCTAGGAGCACTTTTTTTCAAATAACCAATGCATATTGTTTAGCTCACTGATTGAACCTATAAACATTTGTTCATTCTCAAATTCCTTCAATAGTTTAATTTTCTTTGCACAATAATCCCCATCTAAAAAAAAAAAGACTGTGTTTGGCGAGGGTTGGGTTGGGGTTGAGATTTTGAATGTGATGGATGGGGGTGGGGGTTGAGATTTTGAATGTGAGGGTTGGGGTGAGGGTTGAGATTTTGAATGTGAGGGTTGGGGTGGGGGTTGAGATTTTGAATGTGAGGGTTGGGGTTGAGATTTTGAATGAGGGTTTGGGTTGAGATTTTAAATGTCAGGGTTGGGGTGGGGGTTGAGATTTTGAATGTGAGGGCTGGGGTTGGGTTTGAGATTTTGAATGTGAGGGTTGGGGGGCGGACACACACACACACACACACACACACACACACACACACACACAGACACACACACACACACACACACACATCAACAAACAAAAGTTAAGCCTTGACTATTCAGTTGAGGATTCTGTGTTTTGGGTTCACAGATCTAAGAACGTCCCCCTTGACACACATTATATATATTTTAATTTAACCCTCGGCAGATGCCACCTGTTATACACCTCGGATTTGGCCCTCGAATGTCCACAATGGTCTATAGTGGAGGGGAGTGAAGCGCCAACCCATTGCTCCCATGAGTATTATCTGCCTAGTTTTGTTTTGTAATTCCTGTGAATAAAATGAACCAAAAATCTCTTCCCCTTCTAAATCATATATCTTATAAGTCCAAGGAACCGTATCTATTACATCAACAATTAAAAAAGTTCATTCATCCATCGCTTTGTATAACCCTTTTCAAAATGAGATTTCCATCTATATATTCTTACGATATCACCAATTTTGAATTTAGGTTTTCTGACATTAATCTCTTTTTCATATTCTAATTTTCTAAATGTTTCTGATGGTTTCATATTCATTGACATGTGAATCGTGTCATTATACTTATCCACAATATCCTGAATAAAAGATGACCATTGTTGAGAACCGAGTTGTGTGAATTTTTTAGATAGTCTCTCTTTTGATGTACGATTAAAACATTCAACAACAACGGCTTTTCCTTCATTAAAGGTACTGTATAATGTGATGCTGTTATTTTTTTTAGAAAATTCATAAATGTCTTGTTATAAAACTCTCTACCCTCATCAGTCCACAATTTTTTTAGGTTTTCTCTTACTTTTATTAAATATCTGTTGAAAGGCTAACATAAGAGTATTACCTGTTTTGTTTATTAAAGGGACAACCCACGCATATCTACTCCTCAAATCAATAATGGTTAAAGCATAGTTGTACCCCTTATCATTATTGAGTTCAATCAAATCAGCGGACCAGATAAAATCAACAACCTTGGAATAAACCTTCCTTCTATGAAACTTTGTGAATATTGTTTATGGAATTCATCAGCGAATTGCTCTTCAATCTTAATGACATCATCAGAGCCTAAAAGTTTTTTGAATTTCCAAGTCCAAGTTTCAATTTAGCACTTATCATCTTCTTCACGATGAACCTATCAACTTTTTCTCTCAAGGTTGGATTTTGTATCAGAGACAAATTATACAACATTTCTCTATCGGCTTCATGCTTCTCTTCCAAAGTTGTGGTATTCCCATAATCAATATCGTGTCTCATGCACACTTCATCAACTCTATTGATGGGTTTACTCCATGATTTAGGATTGTCTGCCTCATCTAATCTTTTTTCCAAGTTTGTGCCTGGACCACAGAAAGAATACCCTGGTAGATGTAATTCCCCTGATATTCCAGTAGTTGTAAATTTACTTCCTGATAAAAACTTTTGTATATCTCCTCCACGTTTGTGTTTGGAGATAAATTTACATTTTTTTGAATCACAGACCGAACATATACCTTTTTGTATAACCCTGTAATTTTTACTTTTAAAATATGAGATATTTTTAGTATTAGTTTTCTTTTTTACATTTGAGACAATAACTCATTTATTTATGAGAAAAATTCCTACAGAGTGCGAAAACCTTTTTAGTTTCCAACATGCACATTTGAATCTTAATTTTTAAAACATAAAGAATCCTTAGAAATGCCTTCACTCTCTCCTCCATTTATTTAAGAAGAAAAAAATGAAAAACTTTAATCAAAGTCAATCATACCAACATCATCAATAATATAATCTTTATCTACACTTTCTCTTTTAAAATCTTCTCCCTGAAAACGATGTCAATAGTCTTGCCGAAAATATTGCTAATAGACTTGTCAATTCATTATTTTCCTCCTCGGTACGTTGAGATTCATTTATTTTCTGTAATACCCACAATCTTTGTTAAATCTCAACGGTTTCCATATTTTCATATCTATTCATTCTCGCTCTTTCCTCACTCTCCTCTCTTTCCTCCTTCTCTCTCTTTTCTCTCTCCTCCTTCTCTCTTCTCTCTCTCCTCCTTCTCTCTCTTCTCTCTCTCCTCCTTCTCTCTCTTCTCCCTCTCCTCCTTCTCTCTCTTCTCCCTCTTCTTCAACTCCTCCCTCTTCCCTTACTATCCTTGAATCACTTACACCTCATAGAATATTATACATATATTCATCAGGATTTCTTGATATTCTCTCCTTCTTCTTCTTTCGGCTGCTCCCGTTAGGGGTCGCCACAGCGGATCATCCGTATGACCCGCATAGTGATTTGGCACGTTTTATGCCGGATGCCCTTCCTGACGCAACCATGGTCGCCTTTTATGACACAGGGATATGGTACACCTATTTGAACCAGGGTATACACCGGCCCAGTACACTGGTACTCATTTCGCCGACCTCGGAAGGATGACAGGCTGAGTCAACCCCCTGGTGTATTAATTCAGTGGCCCAACGGGGCTTGAACTCAGGACCTTTTGGATCCCAAGCCGCTGCCTGAACCACTGCGCCAACACCAGGCTCCGGATTTCTTGTTATTCCTGTATCCAAAATAATATTTTTTTACAACAGGAAACCAATAAAATTTATTTTGAATTTCTAAAAGAGCCTTACGTTTTCTTAACTCTATACTTTTTTCATTATTTAACATTTTAATTAAATCCAAAGTTGTTGGTTTATCAACATCAGCATAATGCCAATCTTTTATTGAAAATACCTCATTCTTATGTTGTAGAACATATTTATTAAAATACCGAATACCCTTTTCTTGAAGGTATGCTTGGACACAGAAATGATAATTTTCTTGAAGCCTTCTTGCAGTCATTTATGTATTAGAAATATATGGCAGAATAATATTATGACACGAAACACCTCCCCATAGTTAAATCATTTTGTAATTCCAAACTTATTATATATAATCCTGTTTTTTCTGTTTTAATGATATAAACGAGGGAAAAACCATTATTATATTTACCCTTATTAAATTATTTTATTTGTTGTTTACTAATCATGCTTCCACAAAACTCATTCTCGATACCTAGTGGATAATATTCTTCCTTACGAGACTGATTTAATTGTTCCAGGTTTCGAGGTCAATTTTAAATGAACAATTATACCCTAAATCATTCATATCATACCCCCATTGTTCTAATCTCATACAAACAATACGCCCTTCTTTATAAAAAAATATTTTAATTCGAACTGTGAATTCTGCATGACCTGGAGATAAAATCAACACTGCTGTATCTTTGGAATACACAGCCGTTTTATTTAAGGATATATATTGTGATAAATCCCTTAATCTCACCAAGTCATTCGTGTCAGTCGGACTTGGATAATTTTTTAATTTATAAGCATTTTTCATATTAATATTTTTTGTTATACTATATTTCTGTCGTTCAGCCTGTGCCTTTGTGTAATAATTTGATAAATCAATATCCAGTTCATGGGATTCACCAAAGATAGAACCATCTTTACCAACATAAGTCATTTATATTAGATGAACAATAATGTCATGAAAAAATTGTTTTTGTTGAGTTGAAATAACACATATAGACATTCTTGACACATATAGACACATATAGACCACAACACTTAGAATTTAATTCTTGGTCTTGAAATCAGTCATCTTTGGGGAGATTGCAGTCATCTTTGTGGAGACTTTAGATATCCTTTTAGGGGCCCTCGAGGTGCTGAATGAGCAGTCTGAGCCGCTGGGATTATGGATTTCTTGGGTCAAAACTAAGATCCAGGCTTTCGCTAACATCTTGGATGGTGCTGTCCTGTCTGTGTCTGTTTTGGTGAGGACGTTGAGGTCGTGGAGAGATTCACTTACCTTGGCAGTGATATTCATGTCTCTGCTGGCTGTGAGTCAGAGGTCAATAGACGTCTGGGTCGGGTCTGGGGAGTCATGGATTCACTGGATCATGGGTTGTGGAGCTGCCGGTACCTGTGCGGGAGGACGAAAGTCTGAGTCTTCAGGTCCTTGGTACTTCCAGTCTTGCTTTATGGATGTAAGTCTTGGACTCTGACCAAGGATCTGAGACGGAGACTTAATTCCTTTGGTACCAGGTCCCTTCGGAGAATCCTTGGCTATCGCTGGTCGGATTTTGTGTCCAACGAGCGGTTGCTGAGAGAGACTCGGATGAGATTTGTTACCTGCATAGTCCGTGAGCGTCAGTTGCGGCTGTATGGACATGTGGCTCATTTTCCTGATGCTGATTCTGCTCACCAGATTCTCTCAGCGGGGGAGTCTCGTGAGTGGAGGAGGCAAGTGGGCTGACCACGTGCCTCGTGGTTGCAGCAGGTTGACCATCTTCTCAAGGAGATGGGGATGGGCCTGGCATCTGCCTGGGGGATGGCCAGATGGAGGCCCCTGGAGTACCGGCGGAAAGTGGACGCAGTGACGCGCTGTTCTGGCACATGCTCTCATACATGACCCTGACTTGAAATGTTTGATAAACACCATTCTGTAAGAACTTTATGACTTCAACAGGTGGTGGAAGACCAAAACTACCAAAATAATATTTGTCTTGACTATTGAAAATACAAACCCAATGAGAACCGTTCGCATTATTATCTTCAAAGTTCATAATAATATTCTTTGTATGTTTCGGCACGTTTGTTAATTGATCTCTCATACAAATAACCATATTATGAATTTTTAATTTCTTACAATATTTGACAAGTTGTAAATTTAATGTTGTATTCTTTCCAAATTCTTTAAACCACAAATCAATGCTCATTTATTTATTAGAAAGATAAAATCCATTACCCCTTTCAGTTAATTTTACACCTGCTTGTGCGATAGAAGAAAGCATATCTCCAACTAACAATCTCGCTTTATCAGGCAGACTTTCAAGTTTTTCAGCAAAATCGACAATTATACCACTTCCACTCATTTGTTTCTCCAACTCTTTGTTATGTCTTTCCAATTATTTTTGAGCCCAGAGTTGAGCCTTCCTTTCGTTGGCAGTTTTCACCGCTGTTGAAATACCACCCGTCAATGCTCCAACCGCACTTAAACCAGCTAATAAAGGAATTAGAAATGGGTGAAATTCTCCACTCGTCTCTCTTATTGAATATTTTTTCAACATTGGTTTTGTCATTTTAATTTTAAGTGAGCCAGTATCGTTCAAGATTTTATCCTGTTCTCTTTTGAGCAAAACATCAATTCTTACTGCTCCTTTTCTCTGAATTGTATTAACGTTAATCGTGCAAAGCTTTTGATTTTGAACACAAGATGATAGTTTATGAAGATTGATTTGATTAACATATACCCCAGTTGGTACTTTGCCACTCATTTATTTTACAAAAAAATTATGTGAGACTAATCATAACACCATTATCTGTATTAATCTGTAATTCTGTTTCTTCCAAAAGCAAATAATATGTATCAACTTCTTCACTCTCTCCTCTTTCAATGTATAGGGAAGTATCCACTCGATTCGACTTTATAGTTTCCTTTTGAGCACTCAGATCAAACGCATAGATTGTATACAAACTTTTAAATGCTATCGTATCCAAAATAGGTTCTTTATTTGCATTACTTTCACACACCATTTGATAAGACTTGTATGCTTCAGCATAATCATTTTTTCCCCACTTAATTTCCAATCTATCTCGTGGATAAAATGTTCCATCGAGAGAAACACGAAGTTGTTTCACCTTAGCATTATCACTCAATGCATTATTCTTATCTGTAGCAGTATCACCATCTGCTTTTTAAAAAATGATCCACAGATATCGTGGCTTTCCTTCCAGAACACCCAAATTCCACGTGTAAGTGGTTTGGTTTAGTTTAACGTGTTGACATCTTCTATATTCACTAATATACCAACTAATTTCATCAATTACAAATTTCTTCTGCTCACCAAAAGCACGAGCAACACAAAAAAGTAATCTATTTTCATTGTCATTCCTTTGTAGTTGAAAACTAATTTTAAGACCATACAGAACTTTATCATGATCACAAAATCCAAATATACCTTGAAGAGGAACTGACACAGTAAAACGATTAACTGCTTTTGCATCATCATTATACGCTCCTTTCCTTTGAATATATACAGGGTCTGTGGTTTTTCCTGTTGACATATCAGGAATAAAACCTTCGATAGACCCCCTTCCCATTCTATCACTGAATGAATAAAGTGTAAATTTCATCATTTCAGATACAGCAGAGACATAATCAACCACTTCAACTTCTTGTGTTCCAATGTACAAACGAACACCATCAAACACTTTCCATAAGAAATCATTTACGAGTGTTGTGTTTGTGTTATTCCCAGCCTTAGTTAATTTAAATTTACACAACAAGAAACTTTCGGATACATTCACATAAGTTTGTTGATTATTTATTTCAAAATTTTTGTAACATCTGCATTCCAGTCTGTTCCAGTTATTGCATTTACCTTGAAGTAATCTTCTTTTTAAGTAGAGTTTGAGATGATAATAGTATCATCGAAATCATCGATACTATCAATTGCTTCCATACTTGTATTTATTTAGGAAAAAAGATGTTAAAACTTTTGAAACCCTGACCCAAGTATTTGAATTATTTTATGTCGTTCTTGGGGAGACAACTGAGTTTTGCCTTTCTTAATTTCTTTTATTGCTTGTAATTTATGAGATTCCTTTTGGGCATCTTTTATGCTCTTTTCAGCACCTGCTACATTTCCCACAGCAGAAGCAGTTGAACCAATTAGGTCTTTATGTTTAAGAATATTTGAACCAATACCCATTAGAGTATCAATTATCCCATCTCCTCGAAATTGATGTCCTACACCCCTTTGTCTCTTCGGTTTATAGTATCCTCTACCAAGATACATACCTTCACCCTTGTAGTATGGGGAAAGGAACATATCATCCACTGTAATTATTTAATATTTACCCAACTAGTGTTTCCTCACAATAACCATCGTATTTATTTATTGGAAAACTTCATGTAGGTTAATTCTGATGGATATAATTTCTCCATTAAAATAAATCATACGATTATCTTGGTCAGTTATCCTAAAATTTACTCTGTGTATGGTTTTTCCTGACACGGAGATAAACCAGATTTTTGGGTTCCATATTGAATTTATAACCAATTGGGGTTGAGTATGCACTGAATGAAAATATTGTATTTGTTCTTATTCCATCATTATAAGCACCATCAATCAAATCACAGTGAATTAATACCGAATTTGTTCCTGAGGATATTTGAATGACATTATCACTGTAAAACGTCCCATTAGTTTCAATCTTTTTTGAGGAGAAACCCAATAACTCTCCAAATGAATTATAATTATCAATTGAGAAATCAACCTTGTAGATATTTTTAAGTTTAATCGTTGATTTTGAAGTATGTTTTTGAATATCTATTGCAATATTTTTTGGTTCATCACCCTGTTTGTTTCATAAGACGAACAATTTCGGAAGATATTTGAGAAATCTCCTATGCTCCGGGTGAGACTGTTATCGTTTTGTATCCACTTCCCAGATTATAACGAAACTTGTCATTTTTCTCAGTTATATTAAACTAGTAGTAATGCCCGGCGTTGCTCGGGCTAGCAATAAAGCCTGGTGTTGCCCGGGCTTTCTTGCAAATTTCCTGAATAGCTGTTAGGGGTTAGTGGTTAGGAGTTAGCGGTTAGGGGTTGGCGGTTAGGGTTAGGGTTAGCGGTTAGGGTTAGGGTTGCAGTTAGGGATAGGGTTAGCGGTTAGGGTTACCGGTTAGGGTTAGGGTTAGGGTTAGCTGTTAGGGTTGGGGTTAGCTGTTAGGGTTAGGGTTAGTGTTGGGGTAGCTAACCCTAATCCTAACACTAACCCAAACCCTAACCCTAACCTTAACAGCTTGGCGTAGCGGAGGTAAACAGCGCCAGGGGCAAAGTGGAAATTTGCGTCCCCCGTAGGCCTTAAACTTGAGTGGATTTGAATGGAAAATCCCATTAGGGATATCGATTTATCGATTTTTTTCGAATATCGGAAGTGTAATGGAAAAAAAATTATAGCCAATGACCTAAGTTGGACCAAAAGCCATAATCTTACTGAATTTGAATGGAATCCGTTGGAGTTTGTGAAAATGCATCAAAACGAATTTTGAGGGGACTCTTAAGGAACACAATAATATCATTAGTATATGTGCCAAATCTTGTTTAATTTCATGCAGTAACAAAAATCTGATGGTGGAACAAAGAAAGGGGCGTGCCGAAATATTAATATAGATAAGGTATTATAAGTTTCCATGGACAATAAAGATGCCTCATATTCTTTTGTTGGGTCAAGTTGTGGTGGGTATGGGAATGAAGATGTGTGGTTGCTTGTTGTGAAATTAAAACTCAGGATTGTGCTTCTCATCTTATTTAATATGAGATAAAATGACTTTATATTGATATTTATTTGTTATTTTCATGTTCATCAACTGATCTACAATGGCTGATGCTTCATTAAAACAATTGTTATTTCCAGCCTTCTTACGACCTAACAACAATAGCAGTCTATTAACTAATTGTGATGGGTCATTTGGAAGAAAACTAACACCTGAACCAAGGATACATAAAGCCTGAATAATGTGTTTCTCCTTCTCATTCTTGCTACGTTTACCAGAAAGACTAACTCTATAATTAACAGAGTTCAGCAGATCAATATATACTCGATCTTCATTATTTTTCATATCCAATGGTTTATCAAAATACTTTGATTCACCCCTCACAATTGAAGTTTGTCTTCCATCTTTTGTGAGAAGAAACATTAATCTCGGGGTTATTTTAACAGGGGGATGAGCAGACCCCAAGAACTTTAATTCATCATTAAATATCAATACCTTTTCTTGAACAAGTTGAAATATTGCTGGTTGTTCTGTTGGAATGAGTCCTGCTTTGGTTTTTGATTCTGCTGAATATTCATTGTTTTGAAGAGCATTCACAATATAATCGAGGGTCCATTAATCTCTTCCAGTTGTTGAAATAATCCTTCATCATCATATTCTAATTCTCCTATATGCTCTAATTCTTCCTCCGCCATTTGACTGAAATCTTTTATCATTTGAAGTTTTTAGGAGTATATTCTATTGTGGGAACTGTGGAAACATCTATAATTTTTTCTTTGGAAGTTTTTAAAAGTGGTTAAAAAATTTATCTTGTTTTCTTTCAAATGCTTCTTCACCCGTTAGTTTCTGTCTGCGTTTCTTCTTTATGTCTTCCTGTTGTTTTACAACTTTTTAAACCAACTATTGATGTTCCTTAAATCTTCTTGCTCTTTCTTTCACATCCATTTATTGGAAAATATCATTTCATATCTTATCTTGTTTCACAACAATATATTTATATTTTTTGGTCGTGTGCTTCATGCAAACCCCAAATTCCTTTTTTCTAAATAATGTGGAACAATTATTTCTCTAAAAATTGTTTATATCAATTGAATTTAACTTGAATAAAATAAAAGTATTAGCATTGTTTCTGATGGAACGACAAGGAAGTTGAAAGTATGATTGACTGAGATAAATACAATTACAAGAAGAATGTCTCCCTCTTGTGTGGTTGCTGTCCATTACTGTTTGGTTTCTCTCATTTACACAATCATCAAAGATAACGAGGTTCTTTTTTGATTTATCCAAATCTTGGGGAGACGGTATATCATCCGTATTATCACTAAGAATACAAGTTATCGGTTTTGATTTCTTTTTACATCTCTGTGTATCACAAAATATTTGTATTATATCTTCAATGTTATAATCATTTAGGTTTTTTTGAAGTTTAAATAAACCGATTATATCTTCTTTTTGAAGACCAGCATTAAAACCTCGTGAGAGTGGTTGATACTCTGGTTGAAAACTCGACTTTGTGAAAATTATCAAATTATCATAATCTAAAAAGTTGAGTCAGGAGCATCTTCAAAAGTATGCAGGTTTTTCAGCATCCGCTTGAACCAACGATGAGACATCTTAATGAATTTGGAAGATTTTTTATGATTGTTAAATTTTATCTTATTTTCCCAAATGGGTAAAAAATCATTCATTTATATATTTGGAAAACAGGTTATTTAATTTATTATTGGCTTTTTTAGAAACTCTATATTTTATCCTAAGTTCAGGTTTAATTTCAAGATGATCCATTATTTTATTTATACAACATCGTGTGTTGATATTTCCCTGAAAATGATAATCTTGAATAATATATAACAACAATCCTTTGAACATTTCTCTAATACATTCAGTTTCTTCCATTGTAAGGAAAGGTGTGTTATCACCCTCATACTTTACATTCATTTCTCTAATCAATCTTGTAAAGTAATTCATTTTTGGTGTAAATCTAAAAGAATTATTTTGCTTTTTATTATCATGTTTTAGAAGATAATCACAGAATATACATTGTTTATAGGCTTTTGACTCTGTGTTTAATCCCCGTCTTTCACATGCAGGACAAATCTCAAATTTGTCGTCTGGAGAATCAGGGAATTCAAGAGGCTCAAAATCTATCATATTTATAAAGTAAAACTTTACTTAAACTGAAATTCATCTTCAGAATCATCTATACTTTCATATATTTGAACACAAACTCTCATGATCTTCAAAATCTTCAGTTGAATATTGACTCCTATTTAATTAGTAGAAACAACATTACCATTGATATCTATATACTTTTTTTCATTACCAGATTCAACTACAACATTTTTTTATAATAAAGGTAATTTTAAAATGATCTTTAACTCCTATTCAACGAAATGTCATTTCACTTGATAAATTAACATCCTTTATTTCATCAGGATTTACATCTTTATGGTTGTTGAAAAAAATAAAAATTTCTCCTTGCATATTACAGATGGTCTAATCTTTTCTTTCTCAAGCTTCATCCATAAGGTTTTTATTTTTTGAAACTTTTTCTTGTTTCATTGCTTTCTAGTTTTGAATATATTGCCAGAAGGAGAGGAGAAACTTTTGTTAGAGATACTTTTATTGATGTTCTTCCAGGTATACTAAAAGCCCTTTCACTGAAGGAAGTTGAAGAACTCATAATATCCAACATAATTGTTTTTATCCAATAGTTGTTATATTTATCTTTGTTCAATTTTACATCCTTGACATATTTCTCAGTATCTTTTACAAATGAAGAGATTGATTGAAACTTGTCTTTTGTGTCTTGAAAGATTGTATTTATTAAGTGAAAAAAGTTGGAGGATAAAATGGTTTTAAGCACAGATTCACCTATAAATTAAACGAAATTTTCATCAAGAAAATTTTAGTTTAAGCAAAGTTTTGTTATATAAATGTGGTGAATACAACGTACTGCAATGTTTGTAATCACGAATATAAATATTATAAAAAAAACACCTTCAAACCAACAAACACATATTCAATCTATTTCATCAAATACCTCCTCTTGAGATGGAAAGAAAACATTGAGATTTCTGCTCAAAGGATGTTTTGAAGAGTAGTTATAATGGACATCTTCAATCACAAAAACACAAGAAGAATGAGTTTAAAGTCAAGGGAGACTTATATTGAAAACACTGATGGGGCATTTAAAGGGCATATAAAAATCAGGATTTTTCAATTTGGAGAACCCAGTCCATCATCAATAGCTGAATCAATTGAAATAGTGAAACCTGATATTGAAAAAGTTATTAAAAAGACATTAAAATAAATGAAAACTTTAAAGTTTTATATGGGAGTGAAAATGAATATGAAAAGACAAGATGAAGAACAAACTCCTTATATGAGAACAGATTTTCATTTTATAACATCATGTCAAGATTTTTTGAATAGTGGGGTTTATGAAGAACTATCAAGACAAGAGGAGGATGTTGATAATACTGTGGTAGGAAGTGGATTTAATATTTTAAAAAATCATCTTTTTAGACATAAACATTCTAAAATCAAACCCTCTTAAAGCTTCTTCTTTTGTTGAATTACCAAAAGATATAAAACTAAAGAAGGCAGTTGTTAATATTAAGAACAATGATAATAAATGTTTTCTCTGGTCTGTTCTTGCTCAATTACATCCACCAAATTGTAATTCAGAATGAGTAAAACAATATATGAAATATGACAATACCTTGGACATTACAGATTTTAAATTCCCAATGCCATGAACAGATATTCCTAAATTTGAGAAAAATAATAATCTTTCTATTAATGTATATGGATTAACTGGAGAGAATAAAGTTCAGGTATTAAAAATTTCAAACAACTATAAAAATGAAGAAACACACATTGATCTTTTATATTTTAGTGTTGGAAAGAATTCACATTATACATACATCAATAATTTATCAAGATTAATCTCTTCTCAGGTATTCAGAACAGCAAACAAAATATATCCTTGTAAGCGATGTCATAATTCATTTCATACAAAAGAATGATTAGACCAACATTCAAAATATTGTAGTAACCATAAATCAGCTGTAATTACAATGCCTAAACCAAGTGAAAAGATTTCTTTTGAAGATTATAATAAATCTATCATGCACCCATTTGTGATATACGCTGATTTTGAATGTATCCTAAAAAAGATAAATACTGCTTCTCCTAATCCAAAATAATCATATGCAAATTAATATCAAAAACATATTCCTTGTGGTTTCTCTTATTATATCAAATCATCTGTTGGAGAAAAGTATAATAAACTTGAACATTATAGTGGAAAAAAAGCTTCATAAGAGTTTTTAAAACGATGAGAAAAGTATTGTATAAGACTAACTAAATTAATGAAAGAAACAAATGAACCGATGAAATTAACCGAAGAAGAAAAACTAGAATTTCGAGAGAACAGTACCTGTCATATTTGTGATGAGGAAATTGAAGAGTCTAAAGTTAGGGATCATTGTCATCTTACTGGTAAATATAGAGGTCCCGCTCATTCCTGTTGTAATCTTAATTATAAATTTCCTTCTTTTATTCCAGTCTTTCTTCACAACAGCGCCAACTATGATACACATCTATTTATAAATGAACTTTCAAAAACACCAGGGAATATTTCTGCCATAACAAACACAAGTCCAAAGTATATTTCATTTGCAAAAATGATATTCACAAAACCTTTAACTCGTATTTGGTTTCTAGATTCTTACAACTTTATGGGAACACCACTAGCCAACCTCGCATCAAATCTAAGCTCCACGGGCTCTTTGCCAAATCTTAATTCATTCTTTCCAAAAGAGGAAATTCTAACTAAAGAGGAAATTAAGATTAAAGAGAGAATTCAAAGTAAAGAGGAAATTCTAATTAATGAGGAAATTAATGAAGAAATTCTAAGTGAAGATGAAATTCTAATTATAAAGAAAATTCAAACAATGAATGAAATTCTAACTGAAAAGGAAATTCTGATTAAAGATGAAATTCTGATTAAAGACGGAATTCTTACTCGAGAGGAAATTCAAACAATGAACGAAATTCAAAGTAAAGAGAAAATTCTTACAAGCAAGGGAATTTATCCTTATGATTATATGGATTAATTTTTGAGATTTAAAGAAACACAACTTCCTTCAAAAGAAAGTTTCTATAATAACCTTTATGAAGAAGAGATAAGTGATAAGGAATGTAAATACGCACAAGACATTTGGAAAATATTTAAGAGAAAGAACCTTGGAGAATATCATGATTTGTATCTAAAAACAGATGTTTTATTGTTCGCTGATGTGTTTGAAGCTTTAAGATCACTCTGTCATAATAAAAATTGTTATGGATTAGATCCTGCCCACTATTTCACAGCTCCTGATTTATCTTGGAATGCAATGTTGAAAATGACAAAAGAAGATATAGATTTAATCAGTAGATATGCTTTTGATGATTGAGAAGTCTAAGAGAGGTGTAATATCACAAGTATGTTCAAAAAGATATGCTAAAGCAAATAATAAATATCTTCCAAATTATGATAGTGAAAAAGATAGTAATTATTTGATGTATTTTGATGCTAATAGTTTGTATGGATGGGCAATGTCTCAATCTCTGCCTTACGGTAAATTAGAGTGGGTGGAAGAAAAGGATTATGAAAAGGCTTTGATGAATATTGTTCTTTCTTCTCAAGAGGAATTGAATGAGAAAGAAGAAGGTTATTATTTTGAAGTTGATTTGACGTACCCGAGTGATCTTCATAATAAGCATAAAGACCTTCCTTTTGCATGTGAGAAAGAAACCCCAAAGAAAGAATGGTTAAGTGATTATCATAAAAGTTTTAATATTAAAGGTAAATCAACAGAAAGGTTATTGACAACATTCTATCATAAAGAGGGATATGTTTTGCATCAGAGAAGCTTGAAACAGTTTTTGAGAGAAGGATTGAGAGTAGCTAAAATTCATAGAGTTTTAAAATTTCAACAAAGTCCTTGGATGGAAAAGTATATTAAAATCAATACAGATGTGAGAAAAATATATAAAAGTAAAATTTGAAGGGGAATTCTATAAATTGATGAATAATGCTGTCTTTGGAAAGACAATGGAGAATGTTAGAAACAGGCAAAACATTAGATTTGCAACATCTTTGAAAGAAGCTTCGAGATTGATAAATGAACCAAGTTTTGAGAGAGAAGAGGTTTTTTTCAGAGAACTTTTCTGCAATTCATATGAAAAAGGAAACGATTGTAATGGATAAACCAATTTATATTGGAACAGCAGTTCTTGATTTATCAAAGATATTGATGTATGATTATTTGTATAATGGCTTAAAGAAAGAGTATGGTGAAAATGTTTCATTGTTGTATATGGACACTGATAGTTTTATTCCGATATAAAAACTGATGATGTTTATAAAGATGTGAAGAAAAATATTGGAGTATATGATACAAGTAATTTTAGTAAGAAGAGTGAGTTATTTTCAGAAAAGAATGAAAAGGTTATTGGTAAGTTTAAGGATGAGTTGGTTGGAAAAGTAATGAGTGAGTTTATTGGATTGAGAGCAAAGGCATATGCTTATAAGTATGATCATCAGATTGATAAAATGTTTAAGGGAATAAAGAAATATGTAATGAAGAAATCAATAACTTTTAGAAATTATTATAATTGTTTGATGAATAAGAAAGAGGAATATCGGAAAATGAATAAAATAAGAAGTTATAAACATAAGATACATCGTGAAGAAGTTAATAAAAGGCATTAGGAGCCTTTGATGATAAGAGATTTATTTTAGATAATGGAATAGATTGTGTTCCATATGGATATTATATGATAGAGTGTATAGAATAGATTGTGTTCCATATGGACACAAGTTTTCACGATGGGAAGATGGGTTTGGGTTTTTCAGGGCTACCGCCGTGTTTTTCACAATATATAAATGGTCGAACCAAGTATTAATCAAACTAAAGAGTGGAGAAAATCTCAGTCTTGGTATATAAATGGAAAACATAATGAATGTGAAAAATATCAAATAAGTCTTATTGAAAAAATAACTAAAACAAAGGTAAATAAAACAAATAAGCGATTCCATTTAAAAACTAGTAAGTTAGAGGATGTAAATTAAAAAAATATCCTTGAATGGACAGAAAACTTTGATGGTTATCAATTGAAAATTGGAAAAATAATTTACTACAATCTCAAAATGATATGCAACTCAGGAGGTAGTCAAATGAGATCAATGAGAGAAGTATATCATTTCATAATGACACAAAAGGGGTATCTTGAAAAATATAAAGATTCAAATGTTTTATTATTAAATATTTTAGATGGGGATTATTGTGCAAAGAAAATTAAACTATTGAAGGAATTTGAGAATGAACAAATTTTTATAGGTTCAATGAGTGAGCTAAACAATATGCATTGGTTATTTGAAAAAAAGTGCTCCGAGGTTAAAAGGGGAAGCTATTAAAATCTCCATTCACTTACATGTTTTAGATATTTCTTTAGAATCACCTTTAACAAATCACAGTATATTCACCCTTCTACTTTACTCCTTGAACAAATCTTTATAGGTTCAATGAGTGAGCTAAACAATATGCATTGGTTATTTGAAAAAAGTGCTCCTAGGTTGAAAGGGGAGACAAATAAATATACCTTGGGATAAAAAGGGGGTTTATTTTTTAGGGGGAAAAAAAAACATGAATCGCTGAGAATCCCCCATTCATTAACATGGGGGAAAGTGAGCCAGAATCAGTATATTCACTCCACTTACGTCCACCCTCTCGTACCTGGCACCATAGCATTCCACCTTTGGGATGATGTCTTCTTTTGCATAGTCATCAAATATATTTGAAGTGCGTGGAGGTAGTGCACTGACAAGTGCTGAGCAATCAATGATGACTGCATCTCCCCTTGGTTCTCTGTCTGGGATGTTCACTTGCACTTCAAGAATTTCAGCCAGCTGTGACTTCAATTTTTTTTTAATTTTTTTTAATTTTTTTTTTCAAAATTTGGATTTTCAAATGGCCAATTGGGCAAATTTGATCAGAATGCCCTGCAGAACAGAAATGCCAAATTTGATGCTTGTATCATAATTTGCACGATTTTTCTACGATCTACTACACTAAGACAGATCACTATGTCTTAGATGGAGGTTCCCTTCTACATCGCTTGAAATGGACAGAAGGAAGTACCTACAGTTCAATTGCCGATGATTATGCATCTTTTACAGTGGAACTGTATGGAAAAGCCACTGTGGTATTCGATGGATATGAGAGACTAAGCACAAAGGACAACACCACCAGCGACAGAAGACAACAACTGTGAGAAATGCTGTCAACATTACAGAGACAACTAAATTTGTGAGGAAGAAGGATGATTTCCTTTCCAATGAAAAGAGCAAAGAGTCACTTATTAATATGATATCAGCATGCCTGAAGCAAAAAGGCTGCCATGTTATCCAGGCAGAGGGTGCTGCAGATGTGGATATAGTGAAAGCAGCTGTCACAATGTCCACTTTCAAATCAATTATGCTTATCGGAGAAGATACAGATCTTCTAATATTGCTTCTCTATCATGGGAAAATGGATAGTAAAGAACTTTACTTTCGGACAGACAAAGGGAAACCAAATGTCTACAATATAAAGGTTTTGAAGCAGTTACTCGGAGATGATGTTTGTACCGATTTGTTGTTTGCCCATGCCTTTACTGGATGTGATACTACTTCTAGAATATTTGGGGTTGGGAAAAAAAAAATCAGTGTTCCAAATACTCATCAAAGGTGATTCTGTCTTGCATTCCTGTTCAAAGATTTTCTGTGCTTCAAATACGGATCAAGATGCTGTAGAAAGTGTTGGCTGCAAGGCAATGGTGTCATTGTTTAATGGGAAAATGTCTGACTCTCTAGTATCATTGCGATACAGTTACCTCTGCAAAAAAGTGGCGACAGCAAAGACATTCGTAACGCCAGAGAGATTGCCCCCAACAACTTCAGCTACAAAACAGCACTCAAGACGAACATATATTCAAGTCATGGTATGGATGGGCTGGAGTGATAACATGGACATTACAAAATGGGGCTGGGACATTCAAGGGAACAAACTCACACCAGTAATGATGGACAACAACCCTGCTCCTGATATTCTGCTAAAAATGATTCACTGAAACTGCTCGGCTGGATGCAACACACTTAGATGTAGTTGTAAGAAGTATGGACTTGAGTGCACAGGGGCTTGTGGACCTTGCCAAGATGGCAACTGTGAAAATATGAACCATGCACCCATTTTAGATGAAAACGAGGATGAATATGCTGACTTTTTTTGCTAAAGCAGTAATGGGTGTCCCAACTGGAATGACTTCCTTGGTACCAACTAACCAGGTATTATTTCAAAGAAATTGAACACATTGGTCTCCATGGCTGTTGTTTTTGTGTGTATAAGACTGCGCCTTAGTAAAAGGTATGGTTGTGGCATCACGATCTTGGTATCATCATTGAATGTATGATGCCATCTGGTCATCAAACAAGATGAAAACTCTTTTTGTGCACATGTTTTCATAAATTTGGAAGTTACCATGAAATCACATAAAATTACATAATGACGTCATTCATGACGTCATGACACAATGAATGACGTCATGATGCGACTTTGGGACACTCCCAGCAACCTCACCTGTTTTGGTACTTATAAGGTAATAAGTTTTATCGTTAATTGTCACTTTTAAAGTGGTTGAGAACTGTTTGTTTCAAAGTTATGCATAGATATTAGGTATTTTGCTCTAATGGTGGCCATCATTTTTGACGTCATATTTACACCCTTTCTGATGGTCCAATTTTGGCCAACTTTTGATATGTTGTTCTCTGGCCCAAACACTACTGAAACACACCATAAAACGTTTTCTTGCAATTTTTTTAGGGTTAGTCAGCATATTGACCCTACTATAAACTAATCAGCCTGGCAGAGGTATGCGCTCTACCAAGTTCCCTTCTTGACTCTTATATTTTGTGAGCTGTGGTGTCTGTCCGTGCGTTCGTCTGTCTCGCATTTACAGCGGCCCAGCAACCCCCTGATTTATGCCATAGTTGCGTTCTTGAAGATAGTCATGTAAATTAAAACTAATTTCCCCATAAAAAAGGTAATAGGTGGAGGTGAGGGTGAATGCTGCCTCAACCCTCATCTTTTTTGTCATATTCTACTATTACGATACTTTATTATTTTAATTACAATGTTTGAGATATAAACAATGAAAAATTGTGAAAAAAATACAGCCTACTGTTGTTCTGTATTTAATAAATTCTAACATCTAAAAATTGAGAAATGAAAGAGAAAGGGGATGACAACACTTACGTTGGCTGCTGCTGCTGCTGCTGCTGCTGCTGATGTCTTGATTTGTTGTTGTTGTTGTTGTTGTTGTTGCTGAAGGTTGTGGAAGGGAAGGGAGTGGAGGAGTTATGGAGGAGGGAGGTCATCTGTGTTGGATGACCTGGGTGAAGATGGTAGTGAAGATGGCGGTGTTGATGGTGACGGAGGTTAGCTCTTTGACCGCTAGATGTTGAGAGCTCACTGGCATCGTCCTTCGGATGTTCTTTCCCTTCCTTCAGCGTTGCCTCCCAAAAGCAGCGTGAAGTAATGTTTTGCTGCTTTCAATCCAGGTGCGGTCTTTTCACGAGAAATTGCATCCTGATCCAAAATAGGCCTGTCTCATAATCTAATACTTTAACATGTCAATCACAATAAGCTGGTATATAGTATTGTTGCAGGCCGGGGGTTGGGTGAAAGACCAATAGGGGGGGGGGGGGAAGCCATCTCGGCAATCACCAGACTCCCCGGAATTGTAGGCCATCACACACGGATAATTCTATGATGCGGCGGGTCGACTAACCGACCGTGGATGCCAATAACTCAACCACATGACTTAGGGTCCTCCGTCTAGTTAATCAGGTTACCTAAAAATAACCACGTGATTTAATTACCAGGGAACACACCCTCAGTATGCCTTGTCCAAACCGGATCACTTTACCAGATCGGATGCAGCCGAGCGACACTGCCAAGGACGTACCGGCTAAGAGGAACGGATTGTTGGGAATAAAGTCCCGGCTAAGCTAGGTTTTGGACCATGCTGGACCAATGAAGGAAAAGACAACGAGCAGGGAACATTCCTAATAGTAATTTATTAACAATGGGCGAGGGAAGGTAGGTGGTACGATCAAGATTTATTGGGGTGTGCAAGCAGAGATAGGGAAGAGAGTTGTGGTGCAGCAATAAACAAGCAACTTATGAAAGCAGATGCAGAGCAGACCTAACCCGAAAATAACAATAACAATCTTCTGCAGGCTTACTTATGTAGACAGGCGCCAGGACACACATACAGACACAGAAAATCCGATGAAGAGGAATTGAAACAAGACAGGAGAGGAGTTGAGGCTACGATCTCTCGGTACCTCTGTATAATTGATACGCACTCCCCGAATGCACCACAATATGTTTGGGGGGAATCCTCCATGGTGCAGTACCACCCTGACAGCTGGTGCGTCGTCTCCTGCTTCGGGCAGCTCGCGTCGAGACTGTGGGCATGAAGGAGCGGCTTGAGCTGGGAGGGTGGAGAAGAGGAGGAGCCCAGCGATGATGACAGAAGGCGGAGTTGAAGTGATGATGACAGTCGGCGGAGTCGAGGTCCAGCTTGAGAGGAAGGCGAGGCAGAGCAGAGAGAGAGAAGGAATCCAGCGATGACGACAGAAGGTGGAGTCGAAGTGATGACAGAAGGCAGAGTCGAGGTCCAGATTGAGCAGGAGGCGAGGCGGGGCAGAGAGAGAGAAAGATCCATTCGGACCTTTATAGGCCCCGCGGCGGGGGGCGGGGGGCCACCCCCGAAACTCGGTGTTGTCACCCGAATCGGGAGCTCTGATTGGCCCCGACCCCCTGTGCGGCCCGGCCACGATGGCCGAAAGCAGCAACATTCCACTTTCGCCAAGGTGACTCCACACCGCAAAGATGTCTAGCTCCAACCTCACGACATGATACGAATCACCCACACCGAAATTTGCGCCATGAATCGCCTTGCATGAACCCCCGGGCCATGCCCTGAAGACCGGCCAAGAGTGTCGTCGGTCCCGCACGCCCGCTCGGGAGCCCCGACCAGCGCTGGCCAACGCGCCTGGTCCGTGTGCGCCACGTGGCCCGAGCTGTACAACATGCTTCCGCCCGATCGCAGCTTCGCTGGCCGTAGAGGCGAGAAGGTAAGATGTTATGGCGAACCCATGCACAGACAGTAAGATGTGTCCATTCGTGCCCGGCTCTGTACGATAACAAAGTGTTGCGAGCAGCGCACGGGTCTGCCTTTGAGAGCACGTTCCGAACAACATCTTCCGTTCCGTTCCGTCATTACGCACGTGGCCAGCGCTCACCCGATTCTGCTATCGTGTGTGCGGGGCGAAACCCGATTGATATAATTAGTCCAGAAGTGGGTTGAAAGGAACGTGCCACTTGTGCCTTGCACACTCGCATCCTGCGCAACGTGGCGTGGGGTTGCCTTTCTATTATCGGCCTCGGTACGTGTTCCGTGCAGCGTGGACGTCGTGTTGAGTGCGTTTCCCTTCCATTGGGTGGAAACTACCGCTGTGTGTGCGTTTGGCAGGATGTTTTATACGGAGGGGTTTGGGTGTAATGCCTGCTTGGCCTTTGCTGAGGACCCATCTCACAGCGAAGGGCGCACGTGGCTCAGATTTACCTCAGGAATAATCAAAAAAGAAGAGTAGGCATGAAGTTAGAAATTAAATGAAGAAGAAATGATGTAAACAAACTGAGCAATGAGATACTCACAACGCACGCCCCTGTTGTCCTGCTAGACAAAAGGGAAGGGACTATCTACACATATATTAATGGAATAACTGTCATGGGACCACTATCTGTTGGATGCATGTGGTTCCGAGAACCGCAACAGTATTTAGTTCTTGAACTATAATTGATTTGAATGGTTACACCTGTATATGGCGGCACAACCTGACAAACTCCATGGATGTATGTTGTCGGTTTTTCATTTTCTTCTCATGGATTCTCCCATTTCTATGATGGATGATTAAAACTATTATTCGGAACAAGCACTCATCCACATATATTATCCTGCCGACATTCACAATATAAATGTCATTCACTTCGAGCGTGTGCAACACATGACTACAGGTTTGCATACTTTGTGAGGGTACGGCGATGCTCCGGATCCATTGCCCTCCTCGTAAGTGAGGACAGGTGCTTGGGATTTGTCTGATGCAGCAGCACAGAATATGCTGCTCTTTAACAAAGGTAAAGTTGTGCAGACAAGTGTGCAAGCACATGATATGAAGAACAAGTGAACCACAACTACAAAATGGCACAGTCGGCCACTTCCAAAAATATTTGGTTTTCAAATGAAGAATTATATGAAATACATTTTGATGAAATAACAAATCGCTGAGCATATGCACATTCTTGATTCCCATCTGTAGGTATTTCTCTTCATGACGTACGAGAAATCACAATACAGTTAGACAGGATTACACAATATCCAGAGTGTTTTCGGTATCTAGCCCACTGATCTTTTCGAGTCAAAAATATAAATTAATTAGTCCGTGTCCTTTTGAGATTTCCCTTAATCGACCGATCCATCAATTAACTTTGCTTCGGCTATGTCCGGCCAAAGGCGACCATGTATTGTCCATGACTACAATGAACCTAAGACAATGGCACCCCATTTGGGTTTGTCATAATCCTTTTGAAGGCACATTGAGTGTGTGACCTCATGATGTTCAGCCGCAATGACTTGAATCCTTCTTCACTGGAAAGGCCAAGGTCCCTGATTACTCTCTTCCTGTTCCCACCATTTTCTAATCACAGTTTGCTTCCTGCAACACGTCAGGATGACAAGTTTCAAATTAATCCTAATACAAGTGAACTCAACAATATTTATACATTACCTTTGTGAGTTCTGGTTCAACCCTTTCCTCTCTTCTTCTGGTCTTTTGAGATGGTCACCTGCCTTCATTTTGGAAAACTGCCTTCACCCATGTTCGTAAGACAGGTTCCAAGCCTGATGCACTCAATTACAGACTCATTAGATTAGACTTTTCCCTGTCATAAGCAAAGATCCTGCAGAGCACAGAAATTATTTTTTTCTCCAACTGTCGAAGATTTGATCATTAGTTTGGATATGAACCCGGCTATTTTACCCAAGACAGGTTACTTATTCTCACTCCACAATGGATGGATGCTCTAAATCTTCCATAAACCGTGACTCTGCACACTGAAAAATATTTTTTGAAACAAGAGGTCAGGCACATCTCCATTAAGCATTCGATACAGCATTCACCAAACGTTACTTTCCAATCTGTCTGCTAATATATGTTCATTCCTTGAAAATTCAGAACGACTTACAACCTCCAAAGCATTTGTCCATAACTTACAGACTGTCACCTATGGACTGCAGCCTCCACTTCACATCTTTATTTCCTGCATTCTGTCGAATTTAAAGCTCTCAACATTATTGGCATCTCCCACGATGAAACAAAAGTAAATGGCCTGTTGCTCTCACATCACAGACAGGTAGGTGGCCTTTGTTTTTTGGGGTTTTTTCACCACCTCCTATGGTCTTGCTCCCTCTGCTCTTGGCCCCAACCTCATCCCTCCACTCCGCTCAGTTCCTCAAGGATATTAGCTTTCATCTGGTGACCCCCCTCTTGGTTCTACTCCCAAAACCCAGGCTGAGAGCCCAACTTCATTCTTTTCTCCCATTGGTGGAACCGCTTTCCGAAGGATGTTTGATCCCACTCTTCCCTAAAGGGCTTCAAAATTGGCAATGCATCTCCATCTTATGTCATCCACAACCTTCTACACTCATTAACCGTACGTGCTCCAACATTATCACTTTCAAGTTACTGTGCTTTGCCCCCTCCTCTCTTTCTGTTCTTTCTTTCATTCCTTTGTGTGTTGCATCCTGCGACCAACCACTTGAAGAGGTGCAATAGTTGGAGCTCATTGGCCAGTCTCAACCTGTCTTGGGCAAACCACATCTCCAAACTGAGATCTAAACCTGATCAACACCTTTGAATTCTCCACAGAACCAAGACCATCATGAGCCACGCAGAGCTCACAGGGTAAGGAAAGAGAGAGGGTAAGGAGAGAGTACGTACAATGGCTTCAACTAAAGGACCATGGAATATGGCTTCCCAACCTAGGATTCTGCAGCTGATTCCAATCTCGTTTGGAGGAAATCAATTCCAATGCATTTCATATTATTGGCTGCTTTTGGCAGTGGGCCGAGTCTGATGATTTACTTCTCTCCCACTTGAGCTCGAGACGGATGGGATCTTAATAAAAAATGGCATTATGCTGCTAGCATCTAATTTGATGCCACTAGATCATAAAACAGGAGGGGGAAGTCAAACAGGCAGTCTGAGCAATTAGTTTAGTAGATATTAATGTAAAAGTCCCGTCGGCATCTTTTGCAAGAGTAAATCTGTGGACTGGTACCAAAATTAAATCCACACCTGGGTGAAATAAGGGGTGTTCGGATAGCCTAGAGATATGCAAACACTTCTGATCTGTCAAGCATGGGTTGGAAACTCGACCCAGCGACAAACTATCATCCTGGTGTCTTGCAAGCAGAGTGATTCATGTACCTTAATCTGGGTGTCAGATCTGCTGGAATCCCCCTCCTCACTCTCCCCTCCCCTCTCTATGGTCCTCTGGTCCTCTGGTCCTCTGGTCCTCTGGTCCTCTGGTTCGTTCGTTCTCTCTCTCGTTCTCTCTCTCGTTCTCTCTCTCTCGTTCTCTCTCTCTCGTTCTCTCTCTCTCGTTCTCTCTCTCTCGTTCTCTCTCTCTCGTTCTCTCTCTCTCGTTCTCTCTCTCTCGTTCTCTCTCTCTCGTTCTCTCTCTCTCTCGTTCTCTCTCTCTCTCGTTCTCTCTCTCTCTCGTTCTCTCTCTCTCGTTCTCTCTCTCTCTCGTTCTCTCTCTCTCTCGTTCTCTCTCTCTCTCGTTCTCTCTCTCTCTCGTTCTCTCTCTCTCTCTCTCTCTCTCTCGTTCTCTCTCTCTCTCTCTCTCGTTCTCTCTCTCGTTCTCTCTCTCTCTCTCTCTCTCTCTCTCTCTCTCTCTCTCTCTCTCTCTCTCTCTCTCTCTCTCTCTCTGTGTGTGCCACCACTCTTTGTCACCCCTCCCTCCTCGATCCCTCCCCTCTCCCTCCTCGATCCCTCCCCTCTCACTCTCTCCCTCCTCAATCCCTCCCCTCTCCCTCTCTCCCTTCCTGTCCCCTCCCCCTTAATATTCCTGTCAGTTCTTCATGGGGACATGTTCAGAGTTAAAAAGACAAAATAAATGAGATGATAACAACGAGTAAAAAATGTTTTAATTTGATACAAAGCAACGAATCACCACATCATGGCAGGATAGTGGTACGCACGCAAGCTCTAAGCTGTCTCGCCTGGGTTCAAATCCAGACCCAGCTCTAAACTGTCATCCCGGTGTTTCACAGGCAGGGTGATTGATCAAAGTGCGTGTCGTCTTTCAGATGGATGTTAAACTGGATGTCACATCTGCTGGAATCACCCACTGTCCTCAATTCCACCCCTCTCCACCTCCGCACTCTCCCTCTTCCTCTCCCTCTCTTACCTCTCTCCCACCCATATCCCTCTCTCTCCCACCCATATCCCTCTCTCTCCCACCCATATCCCCCTCTCTCCCACCCATATCCCTCTCTCTCCTCTCTCTTCTCTCTTCTCTCTTCTCTATCTACCACCCTCCTATCTCTCTCTATCTCTCTCTATCTCTCTCTATCTCTCTCTATCTCTCTCTATCTCTCTCTATCTCTCTCTATCTCTCTCTCTCTCTCTCTCTCTCTCTGTATCTCTCTCTCTCTCTCTCTCTCTCTCTCTCTTTCTCTCTCTCTCTCTCTCTCTCTCTCTCTCTCTCTCTCTCTCTCTCTCTCTCTCTCTCTCTCTCTCTCTCTCTCTCTCTCTCTCTCTCTCTCTCTCTCTCTCTCTCTCTCTCTCTCTCTCTCTCTCTCTCTCTCTCTCTCTCTCTCTCTCTCTCTCTCTCTCTCTCTCTCTCTCTCTCTCTCTCTCTCTCTCTCTCTCTCTCTCTCTCTCTCTCTCTCTCTCTCTCTCTCTCTCTCTCTCTCTCTCTCCCCAACCCCTCCCATTTCCCCACTTTCCTCCACCCTCCCCCTGCCTCCCCACCCTCCGCCTCTGTTAAGTGGACTGTTAAGGACTGATAAAACTGCTTCCCCATGGTGTAGCCGACCAGGGGGGTGCAAAGGTCGCTGCATGTACGAGCATGCATGCCTTCAGGCAGGCCTTTGCTTGGTAGATAGCATGGGTTTGAAATGCCCCACCCAGTTTAATGTAGAACCCAGTGGTTAAAAAGAAATTTTTGCTCTTTGGGTGCATTTTAACACGCTTCCCTTCCCCACCCTCACGCCGCCTTCCCTTCCCTGCCACCTTCCTAATGCCACCTTCCCTTCGCCTCATGCCGCCTTCCCTTCCCTGCCACCTTCCCTTCGCCTCATGTCGCTTTCCCTTCCCCTCTCCTACGCTGCCTTCCCTTCCCCTCTCCAATGCTGCCTTCCCTTCTCATGCTGCCTTCCCTTTCTCACCCCTCATGCTGCCTTCTCCTCCCCTCACACTTACCTCTTCTTAAACCCCCTCCCCTATGCACCCCCCCCCCAATGGACATCTCTGGGTGGTTTCTGTATGCCATGTTAACGTGCTGTTTTAACGTACCCCATTTCATTCAATCCTGTACTACCCCCACCTCCCTTTCTCCACAAGTCTAACTCACAAATTCAAGTTGAGAGCCCTCCCCTTTCCCCCTCAAGTCCCCCAACCAAACACAAGTCCAGAACCCACTCCCCTCATGCTTACCTCCTCCTAAACCCCCACCCACTTCCCCCTTTACCCCTCCACTCACTCCCATCGTCCTCACTCCCTCCCAGAGTTTAGAGCAACATTTGGTGAAGCCTCGCTCTCCACTCAGTTCCTCTCGCCCCCCCGTTCCTAACTGCCCCCTTTCTCACCTCCCCTACCTTCCCCCACCCCTCCTATCCCTCCCTGCAACCCTCCCCCCTCTCCCCACCTCCATCCTCTCTCCCTACCCTCCCCTCTCTTGCTCTCCATCCTCTCCCCCTCTCTCTCCCTTTAATATTCCTGTCAGTGAAGAAACATGCTGTATTTGCTATTCAGCAATATTTACCTCCACCACCAAAGGTATCTGAAGGTTATGTTGTCACCCCTGTCTGTTTGTCTCTCTGTGAGCAGGATATCTCAAAAAGTTATGGATGGATTCAGATAAAACTTGGTGGGCAGGTTGGGTGTGTGTGACAAGGACGAATTGATTCGTTTTTGATCCGACCTAGAGTGGGATACAAAATGTAAACTGTTCAGCATGGCCGAGGTGTGCACTCAACCGAGTATCGTTATCGTTGCTTTTGTAATTTACTCGTTGGCATACCGGGAGCCAGCGAAGTGTTTTGAGGGTTGGAGTGGTGTGATCAAATTTACGAGCTCAAACTACCAGCCTGGCTGCCATGTTCTGGATATGTTGTAGGTAGGGGGCTTGAATGAAGAAGTAGATAAGCCTGCTAATAGACATTATAGTTATTCAAGTATGACATGATAAGAGCATGAACCAAAGTTTGTCGTCCTCAGAATATGCAGTAGTCCTTGAACATGTCGCAATATGGAGAATGTTAAAAAAAATATAAAAAATTGTATCCAGAGTGACAGCTATATTTGAAGCCATGGAAGCAGATATGAGGTGGTGATGTTCAAGTTTCCCATTCTGAGGTTGAATCTTCATAAGAATGGATGAAAGGTACTGGCTAATATATTATATTGCTGTTCATACTTCCTTCATTGCATCATTTTTTTTTTACCTCCACCACCAAAGGTGAAAGAGATTGTTTTCACCCCTTTCTGTCTTTGTTGGGTCGCCGAAATAGGTGACCCTTATTGTCAGTGATTCTGTCTGTTTGTTTGTTTGCCATCAGCATAATTGGTAGTAAACGTGGGCCGATTTTGACCAAACTCGGGTGGTAGGTACATCTTATGACCTAGTGCTTTGGAAATTGTGATGGTTGCTTGGGACGCTTTGGTTCCCGAGCAACAACCGAAAAACCTTCAAAATCGGTACCGTCCACGCGAAATCAATTCCGAAAGCCATTATCCCACGTGGGGTTATGAAATTTGGCACGGATGATCTACAGGTGATTCTCTATCAAATATATTCCGTTTTTTGTGATATATGGAATACTTTACCTTCTGCTCTTTTCTCCAAGAGGCAACTTCCAAAAATACTTGGTTTCCAAATGAAGAATTATATAAAATACTGTTGTAGTATTCTCGCCCACCTGGCGTGCGAACGACCGCGTTTAACCAATAGCAGCCGGTTCGCCTACCGAACGGACAATGCAGTCGTGACTTTCTGCAATGGCATCAGAAACCAGTCACGGATGGGTTTTCAATCCCACCACAACCTTGTCCGTACCCGACCCGCGCTGCAGGGTCCGATCGCCAAATCTTCGATTTACCTAATTATTTGCGCAGGTAGGTTACCGAGAGGTTGTACCTCGACGGGATTGCTTGGAAACGAGCCGCTTAAGCAGCTCGCTTCCTTTTGGGATAACCGAGCGGGGTAATATCGTGCAGTCCCGTTGGACCCGATCACTTCACCGGCTATTTAAAACCAACTAATATTCTGCAATACAATTTGGCGTTTCAATGGGGCATGGAAGTAACGAACAGGTTTACATTTAAACCAGCACATTTATTTACTCTACGTGTGCAGGAACAATCATGCAGTCATTCAAAAACACCAACATGCATGTACACAGAACAAGCAATGGATGCGGCACGGCACGTGAGCGAGACAAAGTGCTCCAACCGTCTATAAGTAATTATTAATGTACAGTCACTTACACAGTTTTACTTACGGGACTCGGCGCCACAACATTCATTCGAAAGAAAAGCAGGAAAAAGACCCCATCAAAGGCAATGGGGTCAGACTGGACCTCTTGGGTCTTTATGGCGTGGGACTTGGCAGACCGAACGAGTCCCACGAGACCGTTTCAGGTTACCTGCACCCTCGTGGTGTCTGGCTTGGGCGACCCGCGACGTCCTGTCCCCACAGCAGCTGGCATAGCCGCGGTCGAGCTCGGGCCTTCCGTGTGGCAGGCGAGCTCTCTCCAGCTCTCTCCACACGAACGCGCTTGGGCGACCCGTGATGCTCCTTCCCCATGGCAGCTAGCGTAGCCGCGGTCGAGCTCGGGCCTTCCGTGTGGCAGGCGAGCTCTCTCCAGCTCTCTCCACACGAACGCGCTTGGGCGACCCGCGATGCGCCTTCCCCATGACAGCTAGCGTAGCCGCGGTCGAGCTCGGGCCTTGCCAAGCGGCCGGGTGATTCGGTCTCAGTCGACAACTCGTTTGAGAGGAACGAACGGGTCTTTGCTCTCTTAGAGTTGATGCTCTGTAAGAACCAGTCCGTTCCTCAGTGATGCTCGAACTGCGCCGAAGCCCGATCACCTCGGACCGCCTGTCGCTGGCTGGCGAGCTCTCTCCGGCTCTCTCCACACGAACGCGCGGTTCCATGTGACACAGCAGGCAAGGCTGCACCTCCAGCTCGCGTCTCCTTGGCGACGCCCGGACTCTCCACCGACTGCGAGCTCCAAGCTCCCGACTCCGCCACGAGCCCAGACTTCCACGCAACTCCTTGGCTTCTGGCTTCCTCCCGACTCCCTGACCTCTCCAGACTGACTCAGACCGACCGATCAACTCGGACTCGACCCAACTCAAACGCGAGCCTGGCGCTCTGCTCGTCCTTTTATAGGGCTGGTGAGACGCGGTTTGGCCTCCGATCCTCGACCTCTGACCTCTGCGCGGAAAGCGGACGTGCGCGAGATCACCAAGCTTGATCCGACGAGCAAACATCCCGCGTCGGCCTGTAGCGACTCCGCTCGATGCGGACTCGCCGCGGCTGGCACAAAGATGGCATCGTTTCGGAGACGAAGGTGAGGCGATGTTTGTGGTGTGGAGATGTTGACGGTTGCTGGCGAAGTGGTGAGGATGGCGTGGTTTGGTGAGAGGCAGGTGTGGTTGTGGTGGTGGAAGGTGGTTGGTCTGAAGCGGTTGTAGAGAGCGATGGTGGTGGTGGTGGTTGCTGTGAAGCAGTTGTTGAGAAAGATGTTGGTGATGGACATGGTTGGTCCAAAATAACGATAGTAAAGAATAACGGCTAACTCAAAGATCACAGCCCGGTTAACATGAATAGTTGACTTTAAACAACGGTGGAGAAATCTATCTGGACACGGACTTATCGGCCGAACTGATCGAGGGACCTTTATGGTGTTCTGTCAATTTCCACAGCCGTAACAATACATTCAGCATGAAAATACATGAAATTTCATGTATAAAATACATGAAATACATTTCATTTCTAACACCCATCGCCGCCGACCGGCTTGTCTGTCTGTTTGTCTGTTTGTGTTTCGGATATCTCAAAAAGTTTTACACTGATCCGGATGAAATTTTGTGGACAGGTTGGGTGTGCGACAAGGACGAACTAATTAGATTTTGGTGAAGATCCGGATCCGGATCCGACTACTAAAATTAAAAAAAATGAATCTTCACTATTCAGAGAAAGGGCCTTAAAGATATATAGCACGATATCTCAAAAAGTTGCGGACGGATTCGGACGAAACTTGGTGGGCACGTTGGGTGTGTGACAAGGAAGAACGGATTCAATTTTGGTGAAGATCCGGATCCGGATCCAGATCTGATCATTTCTTAAGTGATTCTTCACCATTGAGCGATAGGGATGAAAACGATATATAGCACGATATCTCAAAAAGTTGTGGACGGATTCGGACGAAACTTGGTGGACATGTTCGGTGTGTTGCCAGGACGAATTGTTTCGATTTTGGTGAAGATCAGAATCCGGATCCGGATACGAGAATTAGTTGATTTTTTTAACTGATTCTTCACCATTGATCGATGGGGCCAAAATCGATATATAGCATGATATTTCAAAAATGTATTGGACCCGATATGTTCTTGTGGACCAGGCATTACGTGGCGGAGGTATGCGCTCCACCGAGTGCCCTTCTCATTTATCATGTATTCTTTGATTTCTTAAAATTCATATTTGGTTGTCCTTTGACAGGCAAATTCATTCAGTCAGACGAATTAATTCAAGGTTGCATTGAAATGATAACTTTTTTTTGGCAGTATTTATTTTTTCTTATGTGATGAATACAAAGTGCTTCCTAAATCAGATGAAGTGAATGAAATTCATTGAAAAAAGCATCATGGAGCACTATTGTCCATCAGGATAGAGCACTTTTCTTTGTGCTCTCTAGTCTAGGTTTGCTACCTGACCAAGCCATAAAATGCCGGATTGGTTCTCACAGGCAGGACATTGCCTCAACGAATGCACATGTAGACCTTAAGCCTGTTGTCCCATCTGCTTGCATTCGTTAGCGGACATGAAAGACAATACAGGGTCTTTTGCTATTGAGTGGGCGAGTCACCAACATTACCATAAACTAATTACAAGGTCTTTCCAGCTTGCATCAAATGTCAGAACTGGCCAGCTGATTCGTGAAAGACTTGAGGCAAGAGTACACATTGTATGAGCCACTGGCCCCAATTTAATGAGAAACGACATGTGTGAAGAAGATAGAATGTGCAGAGGTGTTTGAATTCCACAACATGATGTCATGAATTTGTGAAGGTGGGCTGCCATGATAGCCTACAGTCATGCGCACTTTCCTCCGAGCTGTCTAGACGGTTTGAATCCCGACCCAGCTATAAACTGTCAATGTGTGTGCTGTCTGTCTGATGAATGTTAAACTGGGCATCCCATCTGCTGCCATTCGTTGGTGGATGTTAAAGATCGCACTGTGTCCTTCATGAAGAGTGGGCGAGCTATTGCCAGCAAACTGACCAAATTACAAATACCTGCCCTAACTACTGCTGGGAAGGCAATAGCAAACCATCCATTATAACGCTTGCCAAGAAACTGCTTCGGTCGCTCTATAACAGAGTACGGTACATCTGAATACATTGGCTGTCTGTCTGTGTGTAACACCAATCACGCCAAAACTACTGGGCCAATTGTCACCAAACTTGAGACCTAGACCAAATTAGACCTCCTGTAGAGCATCGACCACTTGTGTTTTTTTATGACCATTAATAATGATGATATCGCTAAATTAAATTCGAAATTATATTGTGCCGGTTTGTGGGCATGGCCTCGAAGTCTCCGAGTCTCAATGGTTTAAACACGCATATGACGTCACAACCTACGTCATTACATTGGGCTTCATGGCGTGTGCCTGAAGTCCAACAACTTGGAGGTTTGGGGAAGGGATCGCTTGAGGACAAGAGTTCTGCACTGTGCCGTGCTTGATGGTACAGAGCAGGCCAGCTGATAGTGGCACCCAACCCAGATTGTCAGGTCAGACCAGATCAGATCTGTGACTTGCTTCAGGTATCATGTAAAACCTGTACGAACCTGTTCACGGTCGAGTGTCGGCGACTAAACTGGTTCCCCCCACCAGGTCCTTTTGGTGAGGAGTGTGTATGGATATGGACATCCAACAGGACTAAAAACAAAACCTGCCAAAGGGTGGAGGAGCTCTGATTAGCCAACGGCCATCTATATCTGGTGCCCAACTGCATCTGCAGACAACCTCCTGCAGTAGATAGCCTTTCTTCATAGGTTGGTGGCAGGATTTGCACTCTGGCCACACCGTAAAACACTTCATTCCGTAAAACACACTAAAAATGAAAAGAAAACTGAAAATCTACTCTATGGGAGTACCTCCTTTGCAGCCGCCCTTCACAGGGCAGCTCGCTGGATGACAACCACAGACTGGATGACTCCCATGATAATTGAGGTAACATCGGTCAACGAGCATATAATGACGCTGAGGATTTGTCACTCCTTGGGTGTCATTTCCCTGATCTCTATATATGCTGTGACTGAGGCGAGTGATCTCACTGTGAAAGAGGCATTCTATGCTGCACTTGAGTCTGTGGTTGATGAGTGCCCAAGAAGAGATAATCTTCTAGTCTGGGGGTATTTCAATGTATCGACCGGCACTTATAGGGATGGCTATGAGACATGTGTCAGTCCCCATGGGTCTGGAACTGTGAACCAGAATAGCACTAGGTTCTTTGATTTTGCAAGAAGTCATGGACTCAGGGTGGCTGGTTCATGGTTTCTTCACCCACAGACTCATCGCTGGACTTGGTATTCCAACGCTGGAGGTGTGGCAAAGGAGATTTACCATGTGCTCGTTGATGGTCGCTGGAGGATGATTCAGAACTACAGGGTCCACCAGAGTGCCGATTTCCCCAAAACTGACCACAGGCATGTTGTGGCATCTCTGAAGTTGCAGCTGAAATCCAGGAGAATGGTACCATCCTAGCCAAGACAAGCTCAGTGATTTTATAAGAGGGTAGCTGAAGAGTTTGCGAACAGGCTGAGTGAGAATTTGGGAGGTTTCAGTGTTGTTTCGGTGGGGACGTCTTGGAACCCACTGTAGGGTGAAGAGGAACTTTGTCTCCCAAGCGACACTGGATAGCATTGACCAGAGTCACAGGGCCAGGGTAAATGGCAAAGCTGAGCATATTAGGGAGCTGAGGTGTAAAACTGTACATGTGCTGAGGGCAGATGGCAAGGAGGCCTCTGTGTGAGGAAACTGTGAAGGGGTGCAGCATCACCCATGAATGAGTGATTATAATCCTGCTTCCAGAGGAATTCGTGCATTGCTTTCCTCCAAGCTCATCCCTCGGTGTGCTGCAGTTAGAGCAGTGGTTGGTGGGCTCTTGACAGAGGAATCCAAAATCATGGCCCGCTTGGGCCGGTTACTTTGAGCAGCTGTACCAGGCTGACCTACTGGCTGTTGAGTTGGATATCCGGGGTATAATTATCCCCATTGCTGACTGTCCAATCAACTGTGAACTGCCTTCATTTGTGGAAACACAGGCTGCGGTGAACCAGTTGAAAGGGAGTAAAGCCCAGGGATCTGTGGCATCCATGCTGAACAACTTTAGGCTGGTGGAAATGCTGTACTTGTGTCATTGCATACAGTTCTGTGCTCTGTATGGAACACAGTCATCATCCCAACTGACTGAAAAATAAACCTCCTGAGTAGAAAAGGCCAACGGGACGACTGCATGCCTCATGGATGCAGCAGGTAGATCGGCATCTCAAGGACATTGGGATGGGCCAGGCATCTGCCTGGGGGTTTGCCAGATGGAGGCCCCTGAAGTTCCGACGGAAAGGGTATGCAGCAACATGCTGCTTCGGCGCATGCTCCCATACCTAACCTAACCTAACCATATCTCATTAGGTCCTGTCTAGCCCTAATCCTATCTTCCCATAACTTTAGTTATTACCCTCTCAAGGAGAGGGTATTGCATTTGGGTCTGTTTGTCATGACAAAAAAGAAAAATTTTCATCACATGTTGGTCTGTCTCATTTGTTTGTATATTTGTCTGCAAGTGTGATAACTCGCGAATGCTTTCAGATAGCTTCGTCAAACTTTACCAGAGGATTCCGAAGGACAAAAGGGCAGCTGTCAATGTTTTTGACTACATAGGTCAAAAGGTCAACATAGTCGAAAGGTCAGCAACTTTGTCAAATTTCTAAAATCCTCAATTTTCATCCGATTGACGAGAAGTTTGAACAGGATTTGCATATCAGGTCACTGAATTCAACCACCAATTATTTTTGAGGTCAACATAGGGCAAAGGCCAACAGAGGCCAAAGGCCAAACATAGGCCAAATTTTTGAGGATTCTGAAAGACAAAAGTGAGGCTGTTAATGTTTTTTGGCGATATATGTCAAGGTCAAGGTGACTGACATAATTTATCTGTTTTTTTTGGTTGTTGTTTGTCCACACAGAAATTGAGTACAGTTTTTCTCTGCAACCGCTTATCGGATTGACATGAAGTTTTCACCATGGGATCGACTACTCATGTAGAATGTTACAATGATGATTATGATGTCAGAAGTCACGTGGCATCTCAGCAATGTTGGAAAAAGAATAAAAACTTTGAACATCTGTATCTCTAAAACCACACCATGGAAGTAAGTGCCTTCAGAAAGTATTCACACCTCTCGACTTTTGTCACATTTTGTTGTGCTGCAGCCTGAATTTAAAATGGATTCGATTTACGTTTTATGTAATTTGGATTTTCTCCCATTCTTCCTTCCAGATTTGCTCAAGCTCTGTCAAGTTGGATGGGGTGTATCGGTGAACAGCAATCTTCAAGTCATTCCACAGATTCTCAATGGGATTCAGGTCTGGGCTTTGGCTGGGCCACTCAAGGACTTTCACCTTCTTGTTCTGAAGCCAATCCAGTGGTGGTTTGGCAGCACGCTTGGTCATTGATCTGTTGGAACGTAAATCTTCACCAGTCTCAGGTCTTTTGTACTCTGAAGCAAGTTCTCCTCAAGGATTTGCCTGTATTTGGCTCCATTCGTTGTTCCCTCTACCCTCACAAGTCTCCCGGTCCCAGCCACTGAAAGGCATCCCCATAGCATATTGCTGCCTCCACCCTGCTTCATGTCGGGATGGTGTTAAATGCGTGATGAGCTGTTCTCAGTTTCTGCCAGATGTTGTGCTTTGTATTCGGGCCAAAGAGTTCAATTTTCATCTCATCAGACCACAGAATCTTCTCAGAGCCTCATGTTCTCAGAGTCTTTCACATGCATTTTGTAAACTCCAGGTGTGCTGCCATGTGCCTTTTTCTCAGGAATGGCTTCCGTCTGGCCACTCTCCAATAAAGCCTATATTTGTGAAGTACTCCAGAGACTGTTGTCCTTCCGGCAGGTTATCCCATCTCAGTCAAGGGACTCTGTAGTTCTGTCAGCGTGGTGTTTGGGTTCTTGGTCACCTCTTTGACCAAGGTCCTTCTTGCCCAGTTGCTCAGTTTGGTCAGATGGCAGAAGAGGATAAATGGGGCTTCTGAGGCAGCCATTCAAATGAATGGGGGTAAAGTGAAAAACTGTCTCACTTAAGCCCCAAAAGCCCAAAATAGAAGATTGATTTTCTCCCCCTCCCATACAAGCAAATGTAAAATTGAGACTGATTCCCTTCCCTCCCATACAAGCAAATGTAAAATAGGAGACTGATTTCCTCCCCCTCTCATACAAGCAAATATAAAATTAAGATTGACTCAAGCCCCAAAAGTCCAAAATAGGAGACTGATTTTCTCCCCCCTCCCATACTGTGAATTCTGTATGACCTGGAGAGAAAATCAACACTTCTGTATCTTTGGAATACACGGCCTTTTTATTGAAGGATATATATATATATATATATATATATATATATATATATATATACATATATATATATATATATATATATATATATATATATATATATATATATATATATACATATATATATATATATATATATATATATATATATATATATATATTTATATATATATATATATATATATATATATATATATATATATATATATATATTGTGATAAATCACTTGATCTCACCAAGTCATTAATGTCAGTCGGGCTTGGATAATTTATTAATTTATAAGCATTTTTCATGTTAATATTTTTTGCTATACTATATTTCTGTCATTCAGCCTGTGCCTTTGTGTAATAATTTGATAAATCAATATCCAGTTCTTGGGATAGACCAAAGATAGAACCATCTTTACCAACATAAGTCATTTATATTAGATTAAAAATAATGTCATTCAAAAATATATTTTTGTTGAGTTGAAATAAAACTAATAGACATAATTGACCACAACACATGGAATTTAATTCTTTGACTTGAAATGTTTGATGAACACCATTCTATAAGAATTTTATTACTTCAACAGGTTGTGGAAGACCAAAACTAACAAAATAATATTTGTCTTGACTATTAAAAATGCAAACCCAATAAGAACCGTTCCCATTATTATCTTCTAAGTTCATAATAATATTCTTTGTATGTTTCGGCAAGTTTGTTAATTCATCTCTCATACAAATAACCACATTATGAATTTTTAATTCCTTACAATACTTGATAAGTTCTAAATTTAATGTTGTATTCTTTCCAAATTCTTTAAACAACTCTTCAATGCTCATTTATTTATGAGAAAGATATAATCCATTACCCCTTTTAGTAAATTTTACACCTGTTTGTGCGATAGAAGAAGGCATATCTCCAACTAACAATCTCACTTTATCAGGCAGACCTTCAAGTTTTTCAGCAAAATCTACAATTTCACCACTTCCACTAATTTGTTTCTCCAACTCTTTGTTATGTCTTTCCAATTCTTTTTGAGCCCAGAGTTGAGCCTTCCTTTCTTTGGCAGTTTTCACCACTGTTGAAATACCACCCGTCAATGCTCCAACCGCACTTAAACCAGCTAATAAAGGAATTAGAAATGGGAGAAATCCTCCACTCGTCTCTCTTATTGAATATTTTTTCAACATTGGTTTTGTCATTTTAATTTTAAGTGAGCCAGTATTGTTCAAGATTTTCACCTGTTCTCTTGTGAGGAAAACAACAATTCTTACTGCTCCTTTTCTCTGAATTGTATTAACGTTAATCATACAAGGCTTTTGATTTTGAATACAAGATGATAGTTTATGAAGATTGATTTGATTAACATATACCCCAGTTGGTACTATACTTCTCATTTATTTATCAAAAAAGATTACGTGAGACTAATCATAACACCATTATCTGTATTAATCTGTAATTCTGTTTCTTCCAAAAGCAAACAATATGTATTAACTTATTCACTCTCCTCTTTCAATGTATAGGGAAGTATCCACTCGATTAGACTTTAGTTTCCTTTTGAGCGCTCAGGTCAAACGCATAGATTCTATACAAACTTTTAAATTCTGTCATATCCAAAATAGGTTCTTTATTTCCATTGCTTTCACACACCTTTTGGTAAGACTTGTATGCTTCAGCATAATCATTTTTTTTCCCAATTAATTTCCAATCTATCTCGTGGATAAAATGTTCCATCTGGAGAAACGCGAAGTTGTTTCACCTTATCATTATCACTCAATGCATTATTCTTAATCAGTAGCAGTATCACCATCTGTTTCTTTTTTTAATGAGCCACAGATATCGTGGCTTTCCTTCCAGAACACCCAAATTCCACGTGTAAGTGGTTTGGTTCAGTTTAACGTGTTGACACCTTCTTTTAAAGTATGATACATTGACTGGCTTCTTTGAGTAAATTCTTCTATTCAACATCTCTTCTGTTTTAAGATTAGGAGTATATTCACTAATATACCAACTAATTTCATCAATAACAAGTTTATTCTGAGCAGCAAAAGCATGAGCCACACCAAAAAGCAATCTATTTTCATTATCTTTCCTTTGGAGTTGAAATCTAATTTTAAGACCATACAGAACTTCATCATGATCACAAAATCCAAATATACCTTTAATAGGAACGGCCACAGTAAAACTATTATCTGCTTTTGTATCATCATTAAACATTCCTTTCCTTTGACTATATCCAGGGTCTGTGTTTGTTCCCGTTGACATTTCAGGAATAAAACCTTCGACAGCCCCCTTTCCCGTTCTATCACTAAATTAATGCAATGTAAATTTCATCATTTCAGATGGAGCAGAGACATAATCAACTGCTTCAACTTCTTGTGTTCCAATGTACAAACGAACACTATCAAACATTTTCCAGAAGAAATCATTTTTGAGTGGAGCGTTTGTGTTAGTCACAGCCTTAGTGAATGTAAATTTACACAACAAACTTTCGACTGGATTCAGATAAGTTTGTTGATTATTTATTTCAAAACTTTTTGTTCCATTTGTATTCCAGTCTGTTCCAGTTATTGCATTTACCTTGAAGTAGTCTTCTTTTTAAGTAGAGTTTGAGATGATAATAGTATCATCCAAATCATAGATAATATCAATTGCTTCCATACTTGTATTTATTTAGGAAAAAAGATGTTAAAACTTTTGAAACCCTGACTCAAGTATTTGAATTATTTTCTGTCATTCTTGGGGAGACAACTGCGTTTGCCTTTCTTAATTTCTTTTATTGCTTTTAATTTATGAGATTCCTTTTGGGCATCTTTTATACTCTTCATAGCACCTGCTGTATTTCCCACAGCAGAAGCAGTTGAACCAATTAGGTCTTTATGTTTAAGAATAGTTGAACCTATACCCATTGGAGTATCAATTATCCCATCTCATTTTTTTCTAAATTGATGTCCGACACCCCTTTGTCTCTTCGTTTTATAGTATCCTTGACCAAGATACATACCTTCACCCTTGTAGTATGGGGAAAAGAACATCCCATCCCCTGTAATTATTTTATATTTTCCCAACTCATGTTTCCTCACAATAACCATCGTATTTATTTATTGGAAAACTTCACGAAGGTGAATTCTGATGGATATAATTTCTCCATTATAAGAAATCATACGATTATCTTGGTCGGCTATCCTAAAATTTACTCTGAATATGCTTTTTCCTGACACAGGAAGATAAACCAGATTTTTGGGTTCCATATTGAATTTATAACCAATTGAGGTTGAGTATGTGCTGAATGAAAATATTGTATTTGTTCTTATTCAATCATTAAAAGCGCCATCAATCAAATCACAATGAATTAATACCGAATTTATACCTGAGGATATTTGAATGACATTATCACTGTAAAACATCCCATTAGTTTCAATCTTTTTTGAGGAGAAACCCAATAACTCTCTAAATGAATTATCAATTCTGAAATCAACCTTGTCGTTATTTTTTAGTTTAATCGTTGATTTTGAAGTATGTTTTTGAATATCTATAACAATATTTTTTGGTTCATCACCCTGTTCTTTCATAAGACGAGCAATTTCGGAAGATACTGTATTTGAGAAATCTCATATGCTTCGGGTGAAACTGTTATCGTTTTGTATCCACTTCTCAGATAATAACTAAACTTGTCATTTTTCTCGGTGATATTAAACAAGGTATTATAAGTTTCCATGGACAATAAGGACGCCTCATATTCTTTTGTTTGGTCAAGTTGTAGTGGGTATGGGAATGAAGATGTGTGGTCACTTGTTGTGAAATTAAAACAAAGGATTGTGCTTCTCATCTTATTTAATACGAGATAAAATGTCTTTGTGTTGACATTTATTACTTATTTTCATGTTCATCAACTGGTCTAAAATGGCTGATGCTTCATTTAAACAATTTTTATTTCCAGCCTTCTTACAACCTAACAGCAATAACAGTCAAGTAACTAATTGTGATGGGTCATTTGGAAGAAAACTAACATCTGACCCAACCCTACTTAAAGCCTGAATAATGTGTTTCTCCTTCTCATTCTTCCTACTTTTACCAGAAAGACGAACCCTATAATTAAGAGGGTCCAGCAGATCAATATATACTATATCATCCTTATTTTCCATATCCAATGGTTGATCAAAATACTTTGTTTCATCCCTCACAGTTGAACCTTGTCTTCCGTCTTTTGTGAGAAGAAACATTCATCTCAGAGTTAGTTTAACAGGGGGTTGAGCAGAACTCAAGAACCTTAATTCATCATTAAATATCAATACCTTTTCTTGAACAAAATGAAATATTGCTGGTTATTCAGTTGGAATGAATCCTGCTTTGGTTTTTCAATCCACTGAATATTCATTGTTTTGAAGAGCATTCACAAAATAAACAGGGGGTTGATTAATCTCTTTCAGTTGTTGAAATAATCCTTCATCATAATCTTCTAATTCTCCTATCTGCTCTTATTCTTTCTCCGTCATTTCACTGAAATCTTTTAACATTTGAAGTATTTTAGGAGTATATTCTACTGTGGGAACTGTGGAAACATCTATAATTTTTTCTTGGGATGTTCTTTGAAGTGATTAAAAAAATTTCTCTTGTTTTCCTTCAAATGCTTCTTCACCTGTTACTTTGTGTCTGTGTTCCTTCTTTATATCGTCCTGTTGTTTTACAACTTTTGAAACCAACTCTTGGTGTTCCTTAAATCTTCTTGCTCTTTCTTTCGCATCCATTTATTTATTGGAAAATATCATTTAATGAATTGAAAAGATCAACAGGGAAATTTTCCTTTTCTTCATCATTAAAGTCGGTGTTCAAATAAATCCTTTTCTTTAAATATTTTATCAAATTCTTTATTAACATTAATACGAGTTGTAATTTCTTCATCACTAATACTTGAATCTCTGCTTTTCATACGTTTGCGTTGAGTTTCTTCATCAACATCAAAACCGAATGATAAAACCTTAACCCCATTACCACTCAGATTTTAATAATTTGTCTCATTCCTTCTGGATTAGTTTCTAATATCCCAAGACCACCAGATCTTAGTTTCTTAAACTCACTCTTTCAATGTGAATATTTTGTTGTACCAAGAGAAACCTCCTCAAATATTTGACCTTCATTCCTCAATTGCATATGTTCCTCTCCTGAAATAGAGTAATAATCTTCACCTTCTACTTCTCCAGGTCTTATTGCTCTCATTGTTGTTGATGCAATACAAACTACATGGTGCTTTTTAAGCAAATTTGCAATATTCTCATTTGTACTACACAAGAACCTGGATTTATGAAAGTTTTTTCCAGAAGCAGATTTACCCACAAGATTTATAATAATAGTTGTCATTTTATATATGTAATTGTTTTTAAAATAAAAAATATATCCCTTAATATCTCATCTTGTTTCACAACAATATATTTATATTTTTCAGTTGTGTGCTTCATGTAATCCCCAAATTCCTTTTTATGATATAATGTAGAACAATTGTCTCTCCAAAAATTGTTTACATCTATTGAATTTAACTTGAATAAAATAAAAGTATTAGCATTGTTTCTTCTTGAGCGATGAGGGAGTTGAAAGTATGAGTGACTGAGATAAATACAATTACAAGAAGAATGTCTCCCTCTTGTGCAGTCGCTATCCATTACCATTTGGTTTCTCTCATTAACACAATCATCAAATATAACGAGGTTCTTTTTAATTTATCCAAATCTTGGGGAGAGGATATATCATCAGTATTATCATTAAGAATAGAAGTTATCGGTTTTGATTTCTTTTTATATCTCTGTGTCACAAAATAGTTGTATTATATCTTCAATGTTGCAATCATTTCGTTTGTTTTGCAGTTTAAATAAACTGCTTATATCTTCTTTTTGAAGACCAGCATTAAAACCTTGTGAGAGTAGCTGATACTCAGGTTGAAAACTTGACTTTGTGAAAATTATTAAATTATCATAATCCATAAAGTTCGGAGTAAGGAGCATCTTTAAAAGGAAGCAGGTTTTTTTCACATCCGCTTGAACTAATTATGAGATGTCTTAATGAATTTGGAAGATTTTTATGGTTGTTAAATTTTATCTTATTTTCCCAAATGGGTAAAAAAATCATTCATTTATATATTTGGAAAACAGGTTATTTAATTTATTATTTGCTTTTTTAGAAACTATATTTTTTCCTAAGTTCGGGTTTAATTTCAAGATAATCCATTATTTTATTTATACAATATCTTGTGTTGATAGTTCCCTGAAAATGGCAATTGTGAATAATATATAACAACAATCCTTTGAACATTTCTCTAATATGTTCAGTTTCTTCCATTGTAAGGAAAGGTGTGTTATCAGCCTCATATTTACGTTCATTTCTAAAATCAAACTTATAAAGTAATTCATTTTTGGTGGAAATCTCAAAGAATTATATTCCTTTTTATATTTTTTATTATCATTAATTAGAAGATAATCACAGAATATACATTGTTTATAGGCTTTTGACTCTGTGTTTAATCCCCCTCTTTCACACGCAGGACAATTCTCAAATTTGTCATATGGAGAATCAGGGAATTTAAGGGGCTCAAGATCTAGTATACAATTCATATTTATAAAGAATCACTTTACTTCAAATAAAATTCATCTTCAGTACTTTCATGATCATCTAGAAAACTACTTTCATAACTATCATTTGAACACAAGCTCTCAGTCTCCTAACTATCGTTTGAACACAAACTCTCAGTATCATAAATGTAATCACTCTCATAATCTTCAAAATCTTCAGTGAAATAATGACTCATATTTAATTAGTAGAAAAAACATTATCATCTATATCTATATACTTTTTTTCATGAACAGATTCAACGACTACATTTTTTATATTAGAGGTATTTTAAAATGATCCTTAACAACTATTGAATGAAATGTCATTTCACCTGATATATTAACATCCTTTATTTCATCAGGATTTAAATCTTTAATTGAATACAAATTTCTTGTAAAAAAAATACAAATTTCTCCTTGCATATTACAGATGGTCTTATCTTTTCTTTCTGAAGCTTCATCCATAAGGTTTTTCTTTTTTGATACTTTTTCTTGTTTCATTGCTTTTTCGAGTTTTGAATATATTGCCAGAAGGAGAGGAGAAACTTTTGTTGGAGCTACTTTCATTGATGTTCTTCCAAATATTCCAAAAGCCCTTCCACTGAAGGAAATTGAAGAACTCATATTATTCACCATAATTGTTTTTATCCAAGAGTTGTTATATTTATCTTTATTCAATTTTACATCCTTGACATATTTCTCAGTATCTTTTGCAAATGAAGAGATTGATTGAAACTTGTCTTTTGTGTCTCGATACATTGTCTTTATTAAGTGAAAAAGTTGGAGGATAAAATGGTTTTAAGCACAGATTCACCTATAAATTAAACGGAATTTTCATCAAGAAAATCTTATTTTAAGCAAAGTTTAGTTATATAAGTATGGTGAATACAACGTGTTGCGATGTTTGTGATCATGAATATAAATGTTATAAAAAACACCTTCAAACCAACAAACACACATTGAATCTTTTCAGACCAATATCTCCACTTGACCATGAAACAAAAGATTGTGATAGATGTGATAACGATATTCTTTAAATTTTTTTATAATAAACACCTTCAATCATGCAAACACAAGAACAATGAAGAAAGGGAAGGTGCCACAAAATTCTCCATTGGAAACAATGATGGGGCATTTAAAGGGCATATAAAAATAAGATTGTTTCGCTTTCAAGACCCTGGACCATCTTCAATCATGGAAGCTGTTGATATGGTTAAACAAGGTATTGAAACAATAATTAAAAACACATTAAGTGAAATGAAAACGTTTAAGTTTTATTTGGGATTAAAATTGAAAATGGTAAGACAAGGTGATGAAACTACTCCCTATACGAGGACAATCCCTCACTTTATCTCATCATTTCAAGATTTTGGAAGATGTGATGTTTACGAAGAACTCCAGAGACAAGAACAAGATGTTGATAACACTGTAGTCGGTCGTGGATTTACTCTTACAAAAATTACCTTTTTGGATATACACATCTTAAAATCAGGTCCTCTTCAAGCTTCCTCTTATATTGATTTACCAAAAGAGATACAACTTAAGAAAGCAGTTGTTAATATTAAAAACAAAGATAATAAATGTTTTCTATGGTCTGTTTTTGCTCACTTACATCCTCCACAATGGAATCCTGAAAGGGTTGAACATTATAAGAAATATGAGAATACATTGAATATTAAAGATTTCAAGTTTCCAATATCATTGAGAGATATTCCTAAATTTGAGAAAATGAATAATCGATCTGTTAATATATATGGATGAACAGATAAAACAAAGTTCAGATATTAAAAATTTCAAACAACTATAAAAATGATGAAACACACATTGACCTTCTCTACTTTACTTCAAAGGAAAAAATCATATTATGCTTTCATCAAAAATTTATCAAGATTAACCAAATCACAACTATATAAGAGAAAATGTAAAACATATCCTTGTAAAAGATGTCTCAACTCCTTTTACACAAAATAACGATTAAATCAACATTCAAAATATTGTCGTAATCATAAATCAACCGTTATCAATTTACCAAAAGCAGGTTCAAACATATCATTCAAAGATTTTAATAAATCTATAAAACATCCGTTTGTGATATATGCTGATTTTGAAAGTATCCTTGAAAAGATAGATACTGTTTCTCCAAATCCAAATAAATCATACACAAATAAATATCAAAAACATACTCCTTGTGGTTTCTGTTATTATATCAAATCATCTGTTGGTGATGAATACAACAAGTTTGAACTTTATAGAGGAGAAGATGCCTCAGAGGAGTTTGTAAGACAATTGGAAAAAAACTGTATAAGGTCAGGTATGGGAGCATGTGCCAGAACAGCGCGTCGCTGCTAATACTGCATAAGACAAAAAGAAATAATGGTTAAAACCTATAAACCAATGTCATTCACAAAGGGAGAGAAAAAGGAATTTAGAAAGAAAAGTATCTTCATATTTCTGAGGAGAAAATTGAGGGAGAGGTCAAAGTTAGGGATCATTGTCATCTTACTGGAAAATATAGAGGTCCAGCTCATTCCCATTGTAATCTTAATTACAAGCCCCCAAACTTTATTCATGTCTTTCTTCACAAAATACTCACTATGACACACATCTATTTATAAATGAACTTTCAAAGACATCTGGAGATATTTCTGCCATTCCTAACACAGATGAAAAATACTTCTCATTCACAAAAACAATTCATACATCCCCCATAACCCATATCAGATTTCATTACACATACAAGTTTATGGCAAGTCCATTATCGAACTCAGCATCAAATATTAAAAACTTACCGAATCTTAAATCACATTTCTCAAATCAAGAAGAGATTGATCTCTTATCACAAAAACTGAATACATCCATATGACTATATGGATTCATTTGAGAAGTTTAAAGAAACACAACTTCCTTCAAGGGAAAGTTAAATAAAACTCATATTTCCGATGGAGTCTATACACAAGCTAACAAGGTTTGGGAGAAGTTTAACATTCAGAATCTTGGAGAATACCATGATTTTTATCTTGAAACTGATGTATTGTGATTGGCTGATGTGTTTGAAACTTTTAGAACAATCTGTCATAATAAAAATTATTATGGATTAGACCCCGTTGACTATTACACAGCCCCGGGTTTGGCTTGGAGTGCTATGTTAAAAATGACAAAACAAAATTTGGAATTAATCAGTGATATAGATATGCTTTTAATGATAGAGAAGGCTAAAAGAGGAGGAATATCTCAAGTATGTTCCAAGAGATATGCTAAAGCAAATAACAAATATCTTCCTGATTATAATAAGAATGAGGACCACTCTTACCTGATGTATTATGATGCTAACAATTTAACTCTGTCTCAATCTTTACCTTCTGGAAAACTTAAATGGGTTAAAGAAAAACATTATGAAAAAGTTTTACAAGTCATTGTTGTCTCCTCTCAAAAAGAATTGGATGAAGCTGAAATTGGATATTATTTTGAGGTTGATTTAAAATATCCAGAAGAACTTCATCTCAAACATAAAGACCTACCTTATGCCCCTGATAAATAAAGTCCAAGAAAAGAATGGTTTAGTGATTACCAACAGTCATTCAATATAAAAGGTAAATCTCCAGAAAAACTACTTACGACATTAAATTATAAAGAAAGTTATGTTTTGCATCAAAGGAACTTGAGACAATATTTATCTGCTGGGTCTAGCGTGAGGAAAATTCCTCGGATTTTGAAATTTAAACAAAGTCATTGGTTAAAGAAGTATATTGATTTTAATACAAAAAGGAGAACAGAAGCAAAAACATATTTTGAGAAGGACTTTTATAAATTAATGAATAATGCTGTATTTGGAAAGACCATGGGAAATGTTAGGAATCGACAAAACATAAGACTTGCTACATCTTCGAAACAAGCTTCAAAGTTAATTAATCGACCAAGTTTTGAATGAGCGGAGGTGTTTTCAGAGAACTTTTGTGCTATTCATTTGAAAAAAGAGAGTATTGAAATGGATAAACCTATTTATATAGGAACATCAATTCTTGACTTGTCAAAGTCGTTAATGTATGAGTATTACTATAATAATTTAAAATCAAAGTATAAGGATAATGTGTCATTGTTATATATGGATGCAGATAGTTTTATATTAGAAATTAAGACAAGTGATGTATATGAGGATGTGATGGACAATATTGATATATATGATACAAGTAATTCTAAGTCAGGTGATGTGTTGTTTTCATCAAAGAATAAAAAGGTTATTGGTAAGTTTAAAGATGAATTGGGTGGGAAGGTCATGAATGAATTTATAGGATTGAGATCAAAGTCTTATGCTTTTATGTATATTGACAATAATAACATTGAAAGGAGTGATTAGAAGCTAAAGGGAATAAAGAAAAATATAATCAAGGAAACAATAAACTTTAAACATTATTTCAACTGTTTAACCTTAAAGAAGGAAGAGTACAGAAAAATGAATACAATAAGAAGTTATAAACATCAATTCTATACAGAAGAGATAAATAAGAAAGCATTAGGAGTTTTTGATGATAAAATATATATTTTAGAGAGTGGAATCAATAGTCTCCTTTCTGGCTATAAGTATGTGTTAAGATATTGGGTTGGGAATTTTAACAGGCTTCCGCCGTCTTATTACTGATTTATAAATGATAGAATCAAACAATAACCAAACCAAAGAGTGGAGATGTAATCAACCTTGGTATTTCAATGGGAAACATAAAAAAATGTGAGAAATATCAAATAAGTCTTATTGAAGAAATAATCAGGGTAAAAGTAGATAAAACAAAGAAGCGGATAAATATAATTACAAATTAAAACTGGTAAACCAATAATCCCGGGCTTCAACCCGTGCATCCGACGTCAAAGACTTTAATTTGCACTGAGTCTGCAATGGGGTCTCGCTACGGTGTCCCTCATGTTATATCAATGAAGGATTGTAAAGCCGATAGCAATACATGATAAAGAAAGAAACTTCACATTGGACAAATCGAGGCTGGACAAAGTTTCAAGTCCCGAAAAAAGTTCAATAACTACAGATTTGCATATTGATGTAAATAGCGAACTTGTAGGACGTTAAACGATCTTCCAGAATTTGCAGTCACTATAGCTCTATCTTCTTTCGGTTTCATTTTACGACATGTCGAAAATGAGTGATTTTAAACTTTGGGGGGCTCTGGGTCCTCACTGGGGTCAAATACAGACATAGTATACACATATTTGGAGTTCCCTCTTTATGATCTATCTAAATCTGTCATTAAAATTTTTCAACTATCATTTGCATATTTGGCATATTTAATGAGGCGAATCGGCATCATTTTAATCATATAAATTATGTAAGGAGTTCGACCAAATTAACAACTTAACATTCCCATGGAACATCGGAAATGTGTGCAAAAGATTGAGGCTGTCGGGTTATCCTTTCTGGAGAAGAAGATGTTTTTAGGTTTTGGAGAAAATCCAATATGGCCGCCATACCACGTGACCTACGTCATCAAAATTTTCAAATTATAAACTTCAGGTGGAGAGTTATTAAATGGATACGTTTCATTGAATTTCATCCAACTATTGTTTTCATTTTACGACATTTCAAAAAAGGGTGATTTTAAACTTTGGGGGGCTCTGGGGCCTCACTGGGGTAAAATACAGACATAATGTAAACATATTTGGAGTCCACTCTTTAATGCCTATCTAAATCCGTCATTCGATTTTTTCAACTCTCATTTACTTATTTTGCATATTTAATGAGGCGAATCAGCATAATTTTAATCATATAAATTTAGTGACGATTTTGACCAAATTAACAACTTAATATTCACATGGAACATCGCAATTGTGTGCAAAAGCTTGAGGCTATTGGGTTATGCGTTCTGGAGAAGAAGATGTTTTTAGGTTTTTGAGAAAATCCAATATGGCCGCCAGACCACGTGACCTACGTCAACAAAATTTTCAAAGTATAAACTTCAGGTGGAGAGTTATTAAATGGATAAGTTTCATTGAATTTCATCCAACCATTGTTTTCATTTAACGACATTTCAAAAATGGGTGATTTTAAACTTTGGGGGGCACTGGGGGCTCACTGGGGTCAAATACAGACATAGTATAAATATATTGGGAGTCCCTGTTTATGTGCTATCTAAATTTGTCATTAAATTTTTTAACTCTCATTTGCATATTTTGCATATTTAATGAGGCGAATCGACATCATTTTAAATCATATGAATTATGTAACGATTTCGACGAAATTAACAACTTAACATCCCCATGGAACAATGCAAATGTGTGCAAAAGTTTGAGGCTGTCATGTTATCCGTTCTGGAGAAGAAGATGTTTTTAGTTTTTGGAGAAAATCCAATATGGCCGCCATACTACGTGACCTACGTCATCAAATGTTTCATCGTTTAAACTTCAGGTGGAGAGTTATTATGGTGTTAATTTTTGTTGAATTTCATCCAACAGTTTTCCCTCCAGATCTGCCACAAAATCGGTCAGTAGAACATAAAAACGCCTTTAATAATAATAATACTAACGAATTCAATAGGGCTTCAGCCATTTGGCTTGAAGCCCTAATAAGTTGGAGGATGTAAAGAAAAAAATTCTCCTTGAATGGACTGAAAACTTTGATCGTTATCAATTGAACAATGGAAAAACAATTTACTACAATCTCAAAATGATATGTGGCTCAGGAGGTGGTCAAACAAGAGCATTAAGATAAGTTTATCATTTCATCTCGGCTCAACAAAGACACATAAACCAAGAACCAAGTTCCAAAGTAATCTTTGTGAATATACTCGATGGTGATGAATGTAACAGGAAAATTAATTTATTCCCTGAAGTAGAACATGGACAAATATTCATTGGTTCATGCTTTGAGTGGAATGAAAATATGAAAGGCAAGAAGTGCTTTAATCAGTAAGTCAATTTTACATTTGCTTGTATGGGAGAGGGAGGAAATTGGTCTCCTATTTTGGGCTTTTGGGCCTTAATATAGAAAGTTTTTCCCTTTTCCACCCATTCATTTGAATGGCTGCCTCAGAAGCTCCATTTATCCTCAACTGATGGCCAGCTCTATGAAGAGTGTGGATAGTTCCATATTCTTTACATTTCCTAATGATGGAGCTCACTGTGCTCATTGGAACTTTTCAACTCTCGAGATATTGCTTTATGCCCTTTTCGCAGATCTATGCCTCCTCACATTTCTAGCTAAGAGCTCTATGGACAGTTCCTTGGACTTCATGACAGAGTTTCTGCTCTGCCATGCACTGTCAACTGTGGGACCTTCTATAGAAAGGTGTGTTTCTTTCTAAATGATGTCCAATCAATTGAATTGGCTACAGGTGGATTCCGATCAAGTTGTAGAGACATCTCAAGGATGATCAAAGGAAATTGTATGCACCTGAGTTCAATTTGCAGCATCATAGCAAAGGGGTTGAACACTCAACAATAAGATAATTGACGACATACCAGGTGATAATTTAATCGTCAAAAGTGTCATTTCTTTGGAGGATCAAAACCTTTCAGCCCTTTCTCCACCTGAGTTTCTTAACTCAATCAATCTTTCAGGTGTGCCATCTCAATCCTCGCAATACTGCTGTTGTTAAATCTCAATCCTTGCAATGGCTACCATGACGAACACACTACATCTTAACCAAGGTCACAGATCATCTTTTTGAGGCAAGGATGCTTGGTGGTGAGCATGCCAGGTTTATTCTCTTCTCCTTATTCCGAGAATTCTTCTTTCTCCAAATGACATGGAGTTTCCTTTCCAACTCCAGCGACGACAGTTTCTGGTCAGGCCAACCTTTGCGATGACGCTGAAGACAAGCCAGGGTCAGAGCCTGAGGCAGTGTGGAGTCCTGCTTCCAACCAGTGCTGTTACACATGGACAGCTATATGTTGCAGCGAGTAGAGTAGGAGACCCACTCGATCTGCACAACCTTGCCAATCAGAATGAATTCCAGATAAAGAGTGAAACTGAGCATGCTGCAGTCCAACGAACCCACAACGATGTTTATATACTCAGGGGCAGATCCAGAGTGGCATTTGGAGGGTTACTAGCTCCCAATAATTTATTATTTTTTTTAACTTAAAATGTACTAATTTGGCTCAGTGAACAAAACCTTTCATAGTTCATTACAACAAACGAGGGCTGAACGTAAAAATAGGATTGCGCATCCTGAAGCTCAACTGGATCAGGAGCAACAGTCACTCAAACCCCCCACAGACTGTGCAGACACAGTCAAAACTTCCTTAGACCCTGATCTTTCTTTAATGCCATGAACAAACTTTAGTACGTCAAGGGTGATGAAGGTTGTGGTCAAGTTTCATTGAAATTGTGCATGTAGTTTCAGAGAAGAGAGAAAATACCTATTTTGGGGGCTCAATATTCCTGCAGATGCCCTTAGATCATGATTTGTATCTCACCTGAAACGTAGTCTCAGGGAGCTTATAGGATGGCGCATCATCCATCAATCCATCTCTCTATCTGTCCCTCCATCCATAAAAACTGACAACTTCTCCTCTGAAACTACACACACAATTTTGATGAAACTTGACCACAACCATCATCACAAGATGTGCACCAAAGCTTGTTCACAGCATTAAAAAAAAGATCAGGCCCTCATGGAGACTACGGGGGGGGGGGGGGGGTTGCTGCCTAAAATAGGTATTTGCTTTCTTCTTATAAACTACACACACAATTCTGATGAAACTTCATTGCAAACATCATCACCCATGATGTACCAAAGTTTGTTCACAATGTTGAAAAGAGATATTAGGGTCTTAAGGGGTATACGGAGGGATTGTCCTCCAAAATATGTATTTTTCTTCTCCAAAATCACACACATTTCTGATGAAACTTGACCACACCTTTCATCACCCGTGATACCAAAGTTTATTCATGTTATTAAAAAAATCGAGGTCGACGGAAGTTTATCAGGGGGGAGAAGGAGGTATTTGCAATCGGAAGTTTATCAGGGGGGAGAAGGAGGTACATGCCCCAGGTATTTGCAATCACATTGGTTCACGTGCTCCGTCATCCTGAGTGAGTGGTTTGGGTACATTTTGCTGATTCTGTCCCATGTTTACTTTTGCTTCAGCATCATTATTCCACCAGGTTAGTGCCCAGGAGTGTTGCCCCTATTTTGTTTTTTATACCGTGAACAAACTTTGGTCCATCACGGGTGATGAAGGTTGTGGTCAAGTTTCATCAAAATAATGTGTGTAGTTTCAGAGAAGAGAGCAAATCCCTATTTGGGGGTAAAACCCCCCGTAGACCCCTCCAATGAGCGCAGATTTTGATGCAGTTGATAAACTTTTGTACATCACGGGTGATGAAGGTTGAAGTCAAGTTTCATCAAAATCGTGTATGTAGTTTCAGAGAAGAGAGCAAATACCATTTTTGGGGGTCAAACCCCACCCCCTCACCTCAGTTAAATATGATGTCGAGACACACATTGACAGGTGAAAGGAAGAATGCCGCAGTGACCCCCAGACTTTAGAAGACCAAGTCCAAAAACGCAAGAGAAGCTCATTCCTGCATTCACTCAACAACTGTGCATCAAAATGAGCAAGTTGTTGTGTGTAGGACTGAATAGATGGGTACACAATAAAGCTAAGAGCACACTTATGGAGTCGTTCAATCCCATCACTTTGGGCCCCTGTGGTGCCAGAACTCCACACGCGCAGAACAAACTCCAGTAAAGGGTGGATGAACACTTTGTATACTTCATTCACACCGAATTTCTTCAAAGTTGAAAGAACGTGGAGTCGTGGTGCAGCACGAGATACCATCTGTTTGACCTGACTGTTCCATTTCAGATCTGATTGGATTATAACACCAAGGAGAGTGAACGATTGAACTCTTTGCAGAGGGATCTTTTCATTGACTATGTTTAATTGGGATGGCTATCTGGCTTCGGCCGAACGCCATTAAGGCAACACCAATCACCAAGTGCATCAACATGGGCTTGCACCTTACTTTGTTGAGTTCTGTGCAACACTATGACCATGCTCAAGTCGTCCACATATTTCCAGCGGTACCCTGTTGTTGCAGCTGCATCATCCACTAGAACAAGGAACAAAATTGGTCCTAGTTTCGTCCCTTGTGGAAATCCGCATGAGAGACTCAAGGGGTTCGATGTCTGCCCTTGATAACGAATTATTTAGGAATGATCGGTAAGGAAACTACACACTGTAGGTAGAATAGAAGCATCAACCCCAAGCTGAATGAGCTTTTCGATGACCTTGGAGTTATTGACGAGGTCGAAGGCCTTAGTAGAGTCGACAGTGCAAATGTTTGCAGAATGACTTCGTCGGTCAAAATTTCGATGTATAATTATCACCAGCACTCTGGTTAAAATATAAATTCCTGCAACAGTGAGCCAAATTTCACACCTGGTCAGGAGGTTCGTGAAATACTTCGGCCAAAAACTTTGCACGGTTGACGACGAGAAACTGTCCACAAGAGAGCAGGAATACAGTCGTTGAGACGATAAAAAGGCCTTAATAAGGATTGTTTTTTCAATATGTAAAATATGACATGAGAAAATGGATTAAAATGTATTTTCTAGTAAAATTATCGGTTGATACTTCTGTTGCTGGCATTGAAAGGGTTAATTCATTCATGTGGGTGGACGTGCTGCCAAAGCAGTTTCTTGGCTGGGTTTACAATCCGGGATGGGTCACCACTCCGACTCAGGTCAGGGTAAGAATTTAGAATTTCTTCATGGTGTTGACAATACCTTTTCTACTCTTTGCGAATGACACCGTGGGATCATCCAGCAAATAATGCCAGCAGATGGGACTCCCAGTTTAACATCCCTGGATGGACGGCACAAATATTCATGAATGACCCTGCCTGTCAAACACCAGTTTTGTGGCTTTGTCGAGATTCTAACCAAAGCTGGACAGTAAAGAGGACCTCGAGGCTTTCCTACCAGCCCTGGGGTTTAATGGAGAAATAAACTAATCAATCACCTACAAAAGCTTTGGAAGCAATTTTATTCAACTTTACTTTGTTAACCCATTACCAAACTAGAAAAGCAATGCAGATAATTATTTACATGCAAACAACAACATTTGCAAACTAGAAGGTCTTATAGAATTTTGTAGTTTACGTTTTAACCGACTCCAGGTAAATCCTGTTACTCAAATGAAAGCCACAATTAATTCAATGTCCACAACAGAAAGTACATTTCAACAGATAATATTATTTTAACTTGGTACCAAGGAGTACAAGCCACCGTACAAGATGGTAAACATCATGGTACAAGATGCATAATGTATGGAATTTTGCTCTATTAAGAGTGTGGATAAGATAAAGGAGTACAAGATGGTAAACATCCACAATGATTTGCACTAAAATAAGATTACATTTTCTGGCATTTATATGCTATTGGGAGAGGGGAGGGGGCTGATAAGCCTTTCGGCAAAAGAACACAAAAATGTAATACGTGTCCACTAACTGGACAGCGAATGACATAATTAATGGCAAAAGTTGCAGTGTTATCAAGCAGGTCACCTTGGATTTGGAGATAATTAAACAAAAGTCCAGAAGCGGGACAAAGGAATACAGGATAAGATATTAGGTTATAGGTTTAACAATTTAAAAAAAAAATGAATATAGTAGGCAATGAGTACATGACTCAAACCAGTGAGACAAACAGCAAAGGGCAACTTGTCTAAAGAGGAATATTCCCCATCAAAGGATACTCGGTAGATCACATACCTCTGCCCTGTAATGCCTGATCCACGACAACATATCAGGCCCAATACATTTTTGAAATATCATGCTATATATCGTTTTTGAGCCCTACCTCTCAATGGTGAAGAATCCGGGGAAAAATTCGAGTATCCGAATCCGGATCTTCACCAAAATCTAATCAGTTCGTCCTTGTTGCACACCCAACTTGCCCACCAAATTTCATTGAATCCGTTCACAACTTTCTGAGATATCCTGCACACAGACAAACAAACATGGGTGAAAACATAACGTCATTCCACCTTCGGAAGAAGAGTCAACAAACTACTGAGTGTCACGGTGTAATAAACCGACTCCAACTACTTTAGAATGGGAAACCAACCAACGCGTTTATTCCGTGACTTGCACATCATGATAAACATGGCGCCGCTCTCCTTGCGGTCAAGCAGCCCCCACCCCTCACTTATGGCAACGCAAAACTCTGCAGTTAAACATGATGCACGCACATCACCAACTGGAACAAAAGCACATAGCTGAATATAACACTGAGCATAGAAGGCCTTTCACCTTGGCTCAATGGAGTGCTGGTCCCCGAATACAGGGTGGTGCCCCAGCATCACATCTGTCTTTCCTGAATTCTGGGGAAGCTGAGGCTCTCAACATTATTAGCATCCCCTGTGAGAAGGCCAGAGAACAAGGCCTGTTGCTCTCATATCGCAGACATGTCTGTGGCCTCTGGAGTTCCCCACCCAAACACCTTTCCACAAGTCTAGTGCGATCAATTCAAAGAGGTTATATCCCCCTGTTCTCTCAGTCCTCCGGCCATGCCCAGCTACTTCATAATACACGCATTCTTTAAGGAACTCCCTCCTCATTTAACTCCCAAAATTCAAACTGACTGCACACCTCAACTACCTTATTCTTCCTTTATCCCATTTGTGGAATTGTCTCCCGGAGATGGTTCAATCACATTTTTCCTCAAGGAATTGAAGAAGGCAGTGCATTGAAGCCAGCCATCTCATGTCATCCATCCCCTATCATCTCATTTCAAACCTGAATTCTTTCAACCCTCCTTCACCCTACTTAACTGAACCCAACCCTCTTACTAAAAGGGTACTGTGTTTCCTTTGCTCCCTTCTCCTCTTTTCCTGTTCTCACACTCCCTTGCTTGCTGTGTCCACATGTGGCCCCACTGCCCCACTTCCAGTTTGTTTCCTTTTAATCTTCTCTCACCTTAGACTTCCACAAGTGACCTGCTGAAACGAAGCACCAAACTTGGCATACTTACCCTTGGGTATATGACAAACAAAATGTAACGGGGTGCCACCGAATAGTATGCCTCAGATGTACCAGAGAGCCCTATGGGAGCCCTGGGGGTGAAAATGCTCAAAATTCCATATTTTCAAAGATTTAACTTTTATTAGAATCCATTCCACTTCATATTTTGGTCCTCAATGACACAGCACATCACTGACATCACTAATGACAAAAACAAATGTGTTAAAGGTCACGTGCCATCATTTCAAAGAGGTTATATCCCTGCTCGATGCCACGGCAGTTATTCCGGTGCTTAGCTAAACGTCACAGTTTAGATATTTATTTGTTGAAAGATATTCTTTGTTAAACATACAATCAAGGTTCAGCTCAGCCCTGCGTCACAGTTGCCACAAGTGGCACAAAGCAGTGCATGGGAGTCCCGCTTTGGAAGAAGAACAAGAAGAAGAACACGAACACGAACAACAAGAAGAACAACAAGAACAAGAACAAGAAGAAGAACAACAATACGAAGAACAAGACGAAGAACAAGACAAAGACAAAGAACAAGAAGAAGAAGAAGAACATGAACAACAAGAAAAATAAGAAGAAGAAGAAGAAGAAGAAGAAGAAGAAGAAGAAGAAGAAGAAGAAGAAGAAGAAGAAGAAGAAGAAGAAGAAGAAGAAGAACACAAACATGAACACGAACAAGAAGAAGAACAACAACAAGATGAAGAACAAGACAAAGAACAAGAACAAGACAAAGAACAAGAAGAAGACAAAGAACAAGAAGAAGAAGAACAAGAAGAAGAAGAAGAAGAAGAAGAAGAAGAAGAAGAAGAAGAAGAAGAAGAAGAAGAAGAAGAAGAACAACAAGACAATGAACACGAACAACAAGACGAACAAGAACAAGAACAAGACGAAGAACAAGAACAAGACAAAGAACAAGAACAAGAACAAGAACAAGAACAAGAACAAGAACAAGAACAAGAACAAGAACAAGAACAAGAACAAGACAAAGAACAAGAACAAGAACAAGACAAAGAACAAGAACAAGAACAAGAACAAGAACAAGAACAAGAACAAGAACAAGACAAAGAACAAGAACAAGACAAAGAACAAGAACAAGACAAAATACAACAAAAAAACAAAGAACAAGAACAAGACAAAGAACAAGAACAAGACAAAGAACAAGAACAAGACAAAGAACAAGAACAAGACAAAGAACAAGAACAAGACAAAGAACAAGAACAAGACAAAGAACAAGAACAAGACAAAGAACAAGTACAAGAACAAGAACAAGAACAAGACAAAGAACAAGAACAAGACAAAGAACAAGAACAAGACAAAGAACAAGAACAAGACAAAGAACAAGAACAAGACAAAGAACAAGAACAAGACAAAGAACAAGAACAAGACAAAGAACAAGACCAAGACAAAGAACAAGAACAAGACAAAGAACAAGAACAAGACAAAGAACAAGAACAAGACAAAGAACAAGAACAAGACAAAGAACAAGAACAAGACAAAGAACAAGAACAAGACAAAGAACAAGAACAAGACAAAGAACAAGAACAAGACAAAGAACAAGAACAAGACAAAGAACAAGAACAAGACAAAGAACAAGAACAAGAACAAGAACAAGAACAAGAACAAGAACAAGAACAAGAACAAAGAACAAGAACAAGACAAAGAACAAGAACAAGAACAAGAACAAAGAACAAGAACAAGAACAAAGAACAAGAACAAGACAAAGAACAAGAACAAGACAAAGAACAAGAACAAGACAAAGAACAAGAACAAGACAAAGAACAAGAACAAGAACAAGACAAAGAACAAGAACAAAGAACAAAGAACAAGAACAAGACAAAGAACAAGACAAAGAACAAGACAAAGAACAAGACAAAGAACAAGACAAAGAACAAGACAAAGAACAAGACAAAGAACAAGACAAAGAACAAGACAAAGAACAAGACAAAGAACAAGACAAAGAACAAGACAAAGAAAAAGAAAAAGAACAAGACAAAGAACAAGACAAAGAACAAGACAAAGAACAAGACAAAGAACAAGACAAAGAACAAGACAAAGAACAAGACAAAGAACAAGACAAAGAACAAGACAAAGAACAAGACAAAGAACAAGACAAAGAACAAGACAAAGAACAAGACAAAGAACAAGACGAAGAACAAGACGAAGAACAAGACGAAGAACAAGACGAAGAACAAGACGAAGAACAAGACGAAGAACAAGACGAAGAACAAGACGAAGAACAAGACGAAGAACAAGACGAAGAACAAGACGAAGAACAAGACGAAGAACAAGACGAAGAACAAGAACAAGAACAAGACAAAGAACAAGAACAAGAACAAGACAAAGAACAAGACAAAGAACAAGAACAAGACAAAGAACAAGAACAAGAACAAGAACAAGACAAAGAACAAGAACAAGAACAAGACAAAGAACAAGACAAAGAACAAGACCAAGAACAAGAACAAGAACAAGACCAAGAACAAGACAAAGAACAAGACAAAGAACAAGACAAAGAACAAGACAAAGAACAAGACAAAGAACAAGACAAAGAACAAGACAAAGAACAAGACAAAGAACAAGACAAAGAACAAGACAAAGAACAAGACAAAGAACAAGACAAAGAACAAGACAAAGAACAAGACAAAGAACAAGACAAAGAACAAGACAAAGAACAAGAACAAGAACAAGAACAAGAACAAGACAAAGAACAAGAACAAGAACAAGAACAAGAACAAGAACAAGAACAAGAACAAGACAAAGAACAAGAACAAGAACAAGAACAAGAACAAGAACAAGACAAAGAACAAGACAAAGAAGAAGACTAAGAACAAGAACAAGAAAAAGAACAAGAACAAGAACAAGAACAAGAACAAGAACAAGAACAAGAACAAGACAAAGAACAAGAACAAGAACAAGAACAAGAACAAGAACAAGAACAAGAACAAGAACAAGAACAAGAACAAGAACAAGAACAAGAACAAGAACAAGAACAAGAACAAGAACAAGAACAAGAACAAGACAAAGAACAAGAACAAGAACAAGAACAAGAACAAGAACAAGAACAAGAACAAGAACAAGAACAAGACAAAGAACAAGAACAAGAACAAGAACAAGAACAAGAACAAGAACAAGAACAAGAACAAGAACAAGACAAAGAACAAGAACAAGAACAAGAACAAGAACAAGAACAAGAACAAGAACAAGAACAAGAACAAGAACAAGAACAAGAACAAGAACAAGAACAAGAACAAGACAAAGAACAAGAACAAGAACAAGAACAAGAACAAGAACAAGAACAAGAACAAGAACAAGAACAAGAACAAGAACAAGAACAAGAACAAGACAAAGAACAAGAACAAGAACAAGAACAAGAACAAGAACAAGAACAAGAACAAGAACAAGAACAAGAACAAGAACAAGAACAAGAACAAGAACAAGAACAAGAACAAGAACAAGAACAAGAACAAGAACAAGACCAAGAACAAGAACAAGAACAAGAACAAGAAGAACAAAAAGAACAAGAAGAAGACCAAGAACAGAAAGAAGAACAAGATCAAGAACAAGAACAAGAACAAGAACAAGAACAAGACCAAGACCAAGAACAAGAACAAGAACAAGAACAAGAACAAGAAGAAGAAGAAGAAGAAGAAGAAGAAGAAGAAGAAGAAGAAGAAGAAGAAGAAGAAGAAGAAGAAGAACATGAACAACAAGAAGAACAAGAAAAAGAAGAAGAAGAAGAACACAAACATGAACACGAACAAGAAGAAGAACAACAACAACAAGATGAAGAACAAGACAAAGAACAAGAAGATGAAGAACAAGGAGAAGAACACGAAGAAGAACAAGAAGAACAAGAACAAGAATAAGAAGAAAAAGAGCCAAAGGAGGAAAATAATGCAGTAAAAGACGTTGGGGATTGAATGAGGAGCCCCGAGAGAAGAAACCAGTTGAAGTGAATGTTGCGAGCCATAAACGTTTTGGGAATAGTGGGAGACCCCTTGAACGAAGTGAAACTGAACGAGTTTCAAGCACAACCAGGAATGTAGGAGCTTGTTCTTCTGTGATATGGACACAAAGTACTTCTCAAAACTTGATGCCAAATCAGGATATTGATCTGCAAGACTCGATACTAACATTCAGCAACTTCTTATATTTCAGGTGCCAGTTGTCCGGTTTTGTTTCCAATGATTACCATTTGGACTCATTGTAAGCCAGAACATATTTCAGATAGAAATAGACTGCATTTTCCAGAATTTCCAAGGTGCAGTTGGCATAGCGGATGACATCACCATATATGGCACCTCGATGAACTGAAGAAGACAACACAACACAAAGGCCTCATCTTCAATTCAAACAAATGACATCAAGAAGATTAGCATCACCTTTTTCGGTAACACTGTAGTGGTTCTGCGAAACCGTCACTCCCCATCTTATGATTGAGTCCTTCTGTGTTGGATGTTATGGATATGGATGTTGGATGTTGCCATCTTTTTTGGTCACATACATGATAGAGCTGAACCATTCAGTCAGCTCCTGGATACATCATGTTATTCTAGGAGCTCCATTACGTGCCCAGGTGCAGAGTAAATGTGGCCATTTCCAGTGGGAAATCCTCTCCAGGGCAGGGTCAACACAATGGTTCGAGTTCACATGCCATTGAGGGCGTGGGGAAATACCCATCATTCCACCTGTTCCACTCTCAAGTGCCACCCCCCGCTAGGGAAGTATAAAAGAGAGTTCTCTTCTCTTGCCCCCCACCCTCACCCCCTCTATCGTCTGGCACCCACTCTTCTCTCATTTGGCACCTGCTTTTCTCTCATTCGGCACCTGCCTTTCTCTCGTCTGGCACCCGCCCTTCTCTCATCTGGCCTGCTTGCTCTTGCCCGCCATGCTATTGTCTGGCCTGCCTCTCTCGCATCTGGCCCACGCTTTCTGGTTCCTCGAATCACAGAGTGGTGGAATGGAATGGAGTCCACCTGCAAGCAGGAGACACCAGACCGATCGCTGCCTGACTCCATTAGAATTTACAAGAAAATACCTCTTACGCTCATGTTAAGGCTTTTCCTCTCACATTATTTTCTTTGTTTCCAAAACTTCCCTGACCTACATCTTTGCACCTTTCTCTCCACCGCATCTGCCAATCACCGCACACCTCATCAAACCTACTCAACTCATGCACCGCAGACACCTTCAGTTTTCGTCCCTTCTCCCCCTCCTAAGCCACTGGGTGCATTGGTCCGTTGACTGTGCCAGGTACAGAAAGAGGTCGCCAACACCTCAAACTTTCTCTCTTTCTACTTTCCTCTGGTATGTGGCTGAAGCCACCTGTCATGTTCGTGTAAATAAGAGTGTGTAAATTCATATTGGGGAAGTTCTGGACTGTCTTCTTTTGTATATAACTTTATATTTTGCCACACCTCACGAATCCTTGCTTTCCCCTACTGTACATACTGAATTGTATTAAAACATTTTATTGTGCCACATGCTTTTCCTCGCCCTCACTTTATAAATAAATTGCTGATAAATGTACCCAGCTCATCCTATCTTTTCCTCCATTGGTCCTGAGTAGTCCACAGGTTAGCCGGGAAGATCTGCCCCACAAAATTTGCTCTCATTAGCCGGTGCATACTGGCAGCTCCGCTTCACTGCACCTGATCCAGTGAGTAATTAGAGTACACACCAAGGGCACGAGACTCCCCTTGGTGCGGCCATCCACAGGTAAGGTATCATGTGGAGTAGTGTAACCCTGCCAGGATTGGCAATAGCAATCAATCAGCATTCATGGTTGCTGAACAACCCGCTGGTGCACGGAGTTATCTGTGCCCAGTGGCATCAGGACCGAGCATTTGGAAAGGAACCAAGTGCTTCCCCCTCGTGGCAAGCCTCGAACCACGGATCTGGAACAGTTTGGTGTCAGGAGCGAGATTCGGACCTTGAGGGTGTGTGGGGGAGGGGGGGTCTCATGCACCCTAAAAATTATAAAAGAACAGATTAGGGGAAATTTTTATTTCAATATTTGTGCAGACTATGGCAGACCAAAAGGAACTGGTCCAGGTGGGCTTCGAAATGGTAGAGGAACCCATGGTCCAGGAGGGTAGTGTAGAGGAAGAGGAACCAGTAGGAGGTGCAGCAGAGGTGCCAGCACTCAAGAAGTCTCACCTCCATTCCCCAGAAAGTGTGGCATTTGCAGGGCCCCCACCGCAATATTGTGGAGCAGCACCGGGATGGCAGCTCGATATGGACCTGGAACAACATAGAACAATTGGTGGCAACAATGGAAACCAAGAAGAGCAATTTGAAGGCTGAAATGAAGGCAGGGCAAAAAGTGATGGGCGAGAGAATGGATGTCTGGCTGGCTGAGGTCCCTGTCATTCCAAAATGCTCCTAGACTCTGTGTCTTTTGCACCTGAGTAGGTGGAGAAGGTTATTTCAACCCTCGTTGGACTGAACTCATTGGACTGACTCTGCAATTGGACTGGACGGGCATCAGTTTCGTGTCCTAAAAACCTATTCTGCTGCTCTCATACTCTGCCCTTTTTACCCTATCATTTGCGCTTGGTCATCTTACATTTGCTTGGAGATCCAACAACATCACTGCATTACATAAAAAGGTGCAAAAACTGAGCCCCTTAAATACACACCAATCAGCTTACTTCCAACCATCAGCAAAGCCATGGAATCTATCGTCCTCCTTTTTGGGGCCTTTTGGGTGAAAATAACACCGAGTTCTCTTTTTTGGGGCCTTTTGGACCTAAATATTTTTTGTGCCCAGGGCCTCAAAAAATCTTAGTCCTCTTCTACCGCCAGCGTAGGAGGTTCAGGGTGGGAGGAAGACCCCAATTCTCTCGATGTAAATGTGTATCATATCGTGTCACCCGGTGATGGGCAGTATTACAAATATCTTCTTATCAATATCACCAAGCTCATAATTCTGGCATCCAACAACCAGACTCAAAATGTTGTCGATCCAGAGACACTGCAGTAGTCATTATTGTGTGGTATTGCCTCACTGTATCATATTCTTGACTGCTTTGCCTGTTATTTTATATTAAATATATTGTATTAATCATTACATTATTATTATTATTGTTATTATTATAACTAGTACGGGCCCGTAGGGGCGGGCCCGTAGGTGCGTAAACGATGACTGGATTGGGGCATTATTTCAATTAGATCGGACCAACCGTATCATAAATGGCCATAACTTGGGAAACACCTGGGAAACATATTCAGGTCTCCAGCGTCAATTGTGACATCATATCAAATGAAGAAGAATTGTGATGCCCCCTCTCTCTCGCCCCCCTCGCTCCCCCCTAGTCTTGCCCCTTCTCTCTCCCCCCCTCTTTTCTCGCCCCTCTCTCTCGCCCCCACTCTCACCCCCTCTCGAATTGTGACACCCCCTCTCTCTCACCCCCTCTTTCCCCCCTCTCTCCCTCCCCTCTCTCTCCCCCAGTCTCACCCCTCCTCTATTCCTCCTCTCTCTCCCTCCTCTCTCTCCCCCTATCTCACCCTGAGTCTCGCCCCTCCTCTCTCCCCCTCCTCTCTCGCCCCTCTCTCTCGCCCCCACTCCCACCCCCTCTCTCACACCCCCTCTCCCGTCCCCCTCTCTCGCTCTCTCTCTCTCTCGTCCCCACTCCCACCCCCTCTCTCTCCCCCTCTCTCCCCCCTAGTCTCGCCCTTCCTCTCCCCCCTCTCCCGCCCCCCCTCTCTCACAGATATTGGTCGACAGATAAATGGCCGTAACTTGGAAACCGCTCGTCTGATCAATATCAAACCTCAAAAAGGCACATCCGCGGGTCCCCAGCAATATTCCTGGCAAGTTTCAATCCGATCGGACCCGTGGTCGTCCGGTTATTAATAATTTGGGAAAAAAATTGGCATGATAAGGTGAGAAGGTGGAACGACACCTTCAGCTGCCAGATATACACCTTTTCAACACTGAAAAAGCAGTAAAATGGCCGTAACTTGGGAAGCGCTCATCCGATCGATACCAAACCTCTAAAAGGCACATCCGCGGGTCCCCGGCAATATTCCTGGCAAGTTTCAATGAGATCGGATCGGCGGTCGTCGAGAAACGGCGGTCGCAGACAGACAGACAGACACACACAGATTGCTGGAATTATAGATAGATTATTATAGGATTGCTTGCTACATTATATGTGATTAATTCATTGGAATTATACATCATACCTAACTCTCTTTTTTCCAAACTCTAAATTCCTTCCACACAAGGTGTGGGTACCTCTGCGAATATTTTATATAGATAGGATTAACAAATTTCCTGTAAATTTGAAAAACTCAATCCTCATCTCCAGTGCTTTTCCCTACCTACTTGTTCAGCCATTAAAATGTCTTCTTTTTTTTTCTGCTTCTCCCTCGTAACCTTTTATTGAGTTTGAATTAGTTTGCCTCCAACCAATAAAATCATTAAATTTACTGCTCTGGCATGATGTTTGGGAGTAATTGACAAAATAATATTAGTGTAGATAGTGCAACTCGTTGTTCATGCAATTATGATTGATTTACCGTTGAGCATGGCCATTTACCCTGAAATGCCAGAAATGAGAAGGAAACTTAGACACAGGAGGAGGGAATTTGTCTCATCATGCTAATATAACCTCAAAACCCCAGCACTCCCACTGTAATGGGAATTGTACAGCTAGTCTCAACTTTGGAATTTGGCACATAATAACTTACTCTTTCGGTAGATAGCGTGAGATCTTTCATGTCCACCACTGAAACACAGATGAGACAGCTCGCATCTGAAGGACTGCCTGCTCCAAGATGCAGTGGTCCATGCAAGCATTTTCTAATGATGGGTTTACAGCATACGACATGATTATACCATCCAGTCTTGGACAACTGAATTATAATGAAGGCTTCTTTGGCAAGACAAAACGGACGGTTATATATTCGTGTCAACGTCTGTCTTGGCAAGAACAATGTTAAATACATTTTTTGATAAAGTTAAGGAAAGAAGTTTGATCTGATCTGATGTACCATTTGGGTTTATTAACGGAGTGCACATGGGGATAAATAATGGGGAAATTCATGAGGATTATAATGAGGCATGGTGTTCAATCTTACAAGACTCAAACAGTGAATGTGGAAATTGGTCAATGGCCATCATGCAAGGAAACTGAATGTTACCAAAGTTACTATAAAATAATTAACATCTAGTTTGCAAGAAGTAAAGCAGGCTGAACATCCCCTTAGAGAGAGATGGCATACGCCTCAATGATCCAGCATGCACCGCTTTAAAATCCATAGCATTTCTCGGTTGGATAAAGAAAACTTCCATGAGAAGTCAAGCCTACATTAAGGGTGAATGTGGTTCGACATAGATCAAACCTACATTCTGTTGGATGTGGTTATATCAGAGATCAAATCTATACACAGGGTCAGATGAGATTTCATGAGAAATTCAACATGCGATCCAGCAATGGCTATTCCTTCGTCGGTTATCAAACAAGGTCAGGTATGGGAGCATGTGCCAGAACAGCGCGTCGCTGCGTCCACTTTCCACTGGTACTCCAGGGGCCTCCGTCTGGCCATTCCCCAGGCAGATGCCAGGCCCATCCCCATCTCCTTGAGATGATGGTCAATCTGTTGCAACCATGAGGCACGTGGTCGGCCCACTGGCCTCCTCCACTCATAAGACTTCCTCGCTGAGAGAATCTGGTGAGCAGGATCGGCGTCAGGAAAACGAGCCACATGTCCATACAGCCGCAACTGATGCTCACGGACTATGCAGGTAACAAATCTCATCCGAGTCTCTCTCAGCAACCGCTCGGACACAAAATCCGACCAGCGATAGCCAAGGGTTCTCCGAAGAGACCTGGTACCAAAGGAATTAAGTCTCCGTCTCAGATCCTTGGTCAGAGTCCAAGTCTCGCACCCATAGAGCAAGACTGGAAGTACCAAGGACCTGAAGACTTGGACTTTCGGCCTCCCGCACAGGTACTGGCAGTGCCACACCCCATGATCCAGTGAATCCATGACTCCCCAGGCCCGACCCAGACGTCTATTGACCTCTGACTCGCAGCCAGCAGAGACATGAATATCACTGCCAAGGTAAGTGAATCTCTCCACGACCCCAACATCCTCACCACAAACAGACACAGACAGGACAGCAGCATCCAAGATGTCACCGAAAGCCTGGATCTTAGTTTTGACCCAAGAAACCCGTAATCCCAATGGCTCCGACTCCTCATTCAGCACCTCGAGGGCCCCCAAGAGGATGTCTAAAGTCTCCGTAAAGATGACTGCATCTTCTGCAAAATCAAGGTCCGAGATCTTGACATTCCCAAACGATGCACCGCAACTTGATCTCTCCGACATCCTCCCTAAAATCTAGTCCATACAAGTGCTGAAAAGTGTGGGGGCAAGTACACATCCCTGGCGAACTCCAGTAACAACTGGAAATAAGTCAGAGATGGTACCACCACATCTCACAGCACTCTCAGTACCAGAGTAGAGTTCAGACATCAGATCGATCAGTTTTGGTGGCACCCCATGAAGACCAAGAATCCTCCAGAGGACATCCCGATTCACTGAATCGAACGCTTTACAGAGATCAACATAGGCTGCAGGCAGCCCCTGCCGAAACTCTCGTCTGCGTTCGGTGAGGACACGAAGTGCAAGGATACGGTCAATCGTTGACCTCTTTGGTGTAAAGCCTGACTGCTCTGGACGCTGGTGCTCAAGCAGATTGTGGCGAACCCTATCAAGAATTATCCGAGCAAAGACCTTGCCCGGCACTGAGAGCAGCGTCACCCCTCGGTAGTTGTTGCAGTCTTGGCGATCACCCTTCCCTTTCCAGAGAGGGACAACAAGGCCCCTCTTCCAGTCAGTTGGGATGATGCCTGTGTTCCAGGCAGAGCACAAAACTGCATGCAACGACACGAGTGCAGCATTTCCACCAGCCTTGAGAAGTTCAGCATGGATGCCACAGATCCCTGGAGCTTTTCCCCGTTTCAACTGGTTCACCGCAGCCCGTATTTCCACAAGCGAAGGTGAACCACAGTTGATTCGAGGGTCAGCAACAGGGATTGTAACACCCTTGACGTCCAACTCGACAGCTGATGGATCAGCCTGGTACAACCGCTCAAAGTAACCAGCCCAGCGGGCCTTCACTTCAGACTCCTCTGTCAAGAGCCTACCACTCTCTGCTCGAACTGCAGTGCTCCGAGGGATGGGCTTGGATGAACGTAATGTGTGAATTCCCCTGTAAGCGGGACGAGAATCACCTGTCCACAGGTGATGCTCTACCCCCTCACAGATTCCTCGCACATAGGCCTCCTTGTCCACCCTCAGTGCA
>NC_140966.1:94133684-94136184 GCF_056783735.1 Eptatretus burgeri | reverse complement strand
ACAATCAACGATGCCGATCCCGAACCAATCAGCAGTGTGGCTGACGAGCAGTGTGGGCCAATGGCACCCCACCTTGGTTGTTGCTTCTCGGAAACAGCCATGTGGCAGAGCCTGCCTCTCACTGGTGAGGTGTCAGAAGGCCAGAGCTTCCTCCTCTTCCCCCAGAGCATGAGAGTAGGAGGGGGTTAGGGGGACGCATCCCAACGTATTGGTGTGGGGGATGCCTAGAACATCTTGCCTGGCTCTCGCCCGATTCAACACAAGAGAGACATGACAGGAAATCCTTAACATCTCCAGGGTAAAATTGTCAAGGAGCATCTCTCACATGGGCTATACACCAGACAGGTGGAGCCCACCTGAGCTCCTGACCACTTACAAAGCTTTCGTCCGCAGCCTGATGGAGTACTGCTCTCCCCCCCCCCCCCTCTGGGCTGGTTTTCCTGCCTCCCACCTTTCTCGGCTTCACGCTGTGGAAACCAAGGCATTTCGGATGATTGGCATCTCCCGCAATGAGGCTGAGTCTTTGGGCCTCTCACTCTCTCATCGCAGGTCGGTCGGTGGTCTTTCTGTCATCTACTGTCTCCTCTCCAGCCTCGCCCCCACTGCTCTCTCTGCGATTTGTCCCCACCACATTTCCGCAGGGCGCTCAAGGTCCACCAGCAACCCCCTTCTGGTAAAACGACCAAAATCACGAATCACTGCTCACCTTCACTCTTTCATTCCTCTTTTTTCCCACCTTTGGAATAAACTCCCTCGCTCTATTCAATCCCATTCTTCCCACCAGGCCTTCAAAACAGCTGTTCACCACCACCTCTTATCGTCCCCCATCCAAATCCTCGATCTTTTCTACCCCCGATAATCCACCCAAACCCACCTCCTTCAAATTCCTTGCTTCCTTCCTGAAAGTCCCTGTACTGTAATGTCCATCTTGTATTCCCCATGTTCCCCACCCCATCCCTCTTCCTTCCACAGATCTCCATGTCTCTGTTCCCTACTGTTTTGTCCTTCCCACTCCATCCCCTCTTGTCTCATGCCCCCTTGCTGTGCGTTGTGTGTTAGCTCTTACACGAGCCTCGACAAGGTATACAAAAAAAAAATGATGTGAGCATAGCTGGTCTTGTCTAAAGCTCGAAAATGGAAAAAAAAGATTCCTCCTGTTAATTCTTTTCCTCTAAATCATGTCAGCCTTTCTTTTTTGTTGATACATTTGGCTTTCCCCGCCTCCATTTCCTGTGAACTCTTGAGAAGTTAATTCATAGCTACTTGGTCACACAAGGCAGAAAGAATAACCAAGGAGTGCTAATAGAAGTGGAAAAGCAGCAGGGCAGTTATTTACCAAAAAGGTGACAAGAAAGTGAAATGGGAGAAGTCAGGAGTTTGAGAGGAGTTTCCAGGAAAAGGTGCAAAGTAGGTGAATCCTTTCCCAGCTATCCTTTCCTACCATTTCAGTTTGCCTGTCCTTTCGTTTTCTCAGGAGGTAGCTCACGACAAAAGTTTAGAGTCTGAGCGAATAATGTAAGAGACTATTATGAGACGTCTGCAGTCAAATCCGCACGATATTTTTCGAGTCTGGTTGAATCTACTGACACTGATTGAATTTTTAAAAAGGGAATGTTATCGCAGTCCCTTTCTATTTCAACATGTAGAAGATTCTAATCATTTTTGTTTAATGTAAGCACGCACTGAAAAGGATCCCAAGTTCATTCACACTCAATATACACAGGTGAACTCATTATAAGCTTCGTCAAAAACAAGGTGACTCGAGCTCGGTGTTGGATAAAAGTCAAAACTTTTTCGAGCTTTGGTTTTACCTCCACCACCATGTTTTCACCCCTATCTGTTTGTCTGTCTATGAGGAGGATATCTCCAAAAATTATGGATGGATTTAGACTAAATTTGGTGGACAGGTTGGATGTATGACAAGAACGAATGGATTCGATTTTGGTGAAGATCAAGATGCGGATCCTGGAATTATTTACGTGATTCTTCACCATTTAGTGATTGGGCTGAAAACAATATATAGCACGATATCTCAAAAAGTTTTGGATGTATTCGGGTCAAACTTGGTTGATGAGTTGGTTAGGTGACAAGAACAAGCTAATGAGATTCTCGTTCTGGTCTGGATGCAGACCCGGTGGGATATATATCAGATATCAGTGGGGTACAAAACGTATACTGTTCAGCCTGGCGGAGGTACGCGCTCTACCGGGTGCCATTCTTGTTAACTTTGGGGCTTTCAGCACATTACACTCGGTGTCCAATCTACATAACATTTTCTGATGGATCTTAAAGATCCCAATGTGCCTTTCACCAGACTCGGTCATTGCGTTCTGGCACCTTGGCCACATTACAAATTCTTACCCGAACCCATCGCACCCAGTTGCGATGAACTGAGACGACCTGTCCAGGATTGATTCTCAGCCAGCAATGTTGAGGACTTGTCATGAGTGACCCGATGATCCACGAAGAGTATAGGCATACTGTGACCTTAACCTTTTAT
>NC_140966.1:94111184-94126184 GCF_056783735.1 Eptatretus burgeri | reverse complement strand
AACAACAGCAGAATGGAAGCGATGAGCAGAAAAATGGACAGGATAATCGAAAAAAACAGGGCACACCAAAATATGATAATCCAAAAAAACACGAGAAAAGACGCGAGGTGCAGAAAAATGGACGAAGACAGCTGCGAAATGGACATGATGGGCGATGAAATAAAAACGGAGATGAATGAAGCGATGGGCAGAGAAATGTCAACGGAACGAGAGGAGGTAAGGGAGTGTCGGATCGGTGTCTGGGAAGAAGTGAGGGAGATTGAGGCCAGACTGATGGGAGAGATCGGAAACATAACGATGGAGGTAGAATGACTGACGATAGGACAGAATGAGATGAAGGAACAAATGGAGAAGAACACAGGGGTGATAAAGGAGTTAAGAGCCGCCGGGAAGGAAACAACAAGAGAGATGACTGCAATTAAAACCGAATGTAAAATGGCACATGAGAAACGGACGAAGAGAGTAGAGGAGGTGACACAGACGATGGGAACAAAGGAACGGGAAATGGAAACACAAATAGAAACAACGAAGGTGACGTTAGAGGGGGAAATACAAGGAGCGCAGGGTTTATTTTAAGGAAATGTTAGAACTGCACAAATCTTTGAGGCAGGTGCCATGGCCCAGTGTTTGAGATTCTCTGAGTCTGAGAAGCATTTGTAATGGCTATTTTTTTTAAACATTTTATAGATTTAAATTCCTTTGTATTCTTTGACAAGGTACAGAACACAGGATGCCTCACTGGAGTCTATAAAATTAGTATCATTAGCTAAAAGTATAACCGTAAATATCCAAGTGCATTCAAAATGCGCAGAAATTTGGAACAGCCTTGCTAACTACTCAATGTCTCATACGCAAGTCGCCCAAAGCTGCACGTGAATTATTAGGTCAGTGCGTGTTTACAGAACCATCGCTCAGATGATCGCTGGCAGAGCCTGTAGGCCTAGCCTCGCGGTGCAGGTTTGACAAGCAGAGTAACCTATTAATGGTACGGCAAGTATTTTTAAAAACCTAATGTAGTTGAAAATATCCCAGTAGATCTATTCCATAATTCTATATTGTTGAAACAATGTTGATGAAACTCATACGACACGAGAGTCGAGATCGAGACCTACTTCGTCATGTTCGTGCCTGTGAAATCTGTGTTGGGGAGACCGGGGAAATTGTAACACTTTTGTAGATTCTATCATAAACTGTCTTTAAATAGTGAACTGCTAATCACAACATACAGCATCTGACATCTGTTAACTCATTCCTAAGGATGAATCTAAGGAGGCAAAACTTGATCAAAACTTGCAGTATGTCTCACCTGTAAACCACCTGGAGATGTAAAGTGTATTGTGGAAGCAGACAGGGCCTCGCTTTCAAAAAAGATGGAACACTCCATAGCAATATCCCTTCGATGCGATGGGTCAGTTGACCAAACTCAGCTAGACAAGATCTTCGTGATGGCAAAGGTAGTTAGCAAAACTGGTGAAGATGAAACAGTGTTCTTAGGTGCAGCAGAACCTGATATAATAGGCGCACAAGGACATTTTAATGCAGTTAAGACGGCCTGCAAAAACACAGTTGGTGAACCCACTACAGAATATATTTTTCAAAATATGTCATCAATAGTAACTGATGGAGCCAGTGTTGATACTGGAGAAAGAAATGGTCGGTGGGCATTATTTGATTCAATTGACTGAAATCCCAAAACTGAAAATCTGGTGTGCTGTTCATCGCACTCAGTTAGCTTAGAAGCCAGTCACGGATCTCGTGTCCGAAGTAAGCCACTTGCTGCAGAAACTAAGTGGATTATCAAGCTTTTTTTATACTTCTGGTCTGAGAACTCGACAGCTAAAAGAATTAGCCAGTACAAATGATCTAGCATGTCGGTCCCTTCCAAAATTATTTGAAGTTCGTTGAAGTGAGTACACATTTTCCCTGGTGAATTCTGTTCTAGAATCATGGCATGCATGAGTATTTTATATGCAACAGTCTCATGACAAACAAGCCAAAGGATTTGAAACTCTCCTGACAAACAAAACAAACCCAGAATTGCTTGCATTTATAGCTGATATGCTGGCAGTGTTTTCAAGATTTCAGAAGAAAATGCAATCTGATAACGTCACACTGCTCGACATTCAACGAGAGGTGATGCTTGTGAAGATAAGTATTAGCAGCCTCCAGAAGACATGTCTTTTAGGGGGTTGGGTGTCTCGTCTTCAAGCACAGTCACAGTACAGCTAGTAGAAAGTGATGAGAGATCCTTCTATATGCTGAAAGGAATTAAGCTAACTCGTGATGAACCAAGGTGGAGAAGAGGTCATCATCTTTTTGTTATAGACAGACACAATTTATCAGCAATCAAGGTTGTCACAGAAGCACTAAAATAATTTTTAACTCAACGGTTTGGCACTGACAATGAGTGTTTGGAAACTTTGGCTCCTTTTCTCAAATTTCAAAAGGATGCAAACCTAGAGGCAGTCCACAAACTTATGTGTCCAGATTTAGATCTTATGGCTTTGGGCATGGAGTTCAACGATTTCACAGAGTCGGGGCAATTCTCTAACCTAACCCTGTCAAAAATAATTATCAGCCAGCTTTTAGCGGCAGGTGGGCACTACGATACTTTGGCCAGAGTTTATGCCAGAATTTTAGCGGCAAAGCCACATTCAGCAGATGTGGAGAGACTTATCAGATCCAGCAATGCAATGAAAAGCATAGACCGCTCAAGAATGTCATTAGAGACAGATAATTATTATTTATACGTCCATTACAATATGCCTGCAATTGACTTGTGGGATCCACGGCCTGCTGTTCTCACCTGGCTTTCCACAAAGGCACGTCGAACAAGAGAAGTAACCAAAGCAAAGGAACAAAATTACTTTAAAGATGTATTCTCTGAAGCGCAGAAAATAAATGCTGATGACAGTCTTGATGCAGAATCAGATACAGCTGAACCGCCATTGAAAAATAAGATGGTTTTAGATTATATGCCAGATACAACTTTGCAAATCTTGCATTTATGAAAGTTTCACTGTTTTAGACATGTTTTACTATGTACTGTTTGATACAAAATGTAAATCAAAGTACAATTCAGCATGTGTAAGACTAAAAATTATATATCTAGTCATATAAACACAGTGTTTAAATTTTTAACCATCTTAGTATTTGACCAAAATTTTAAAACAAAGTACTCATCAGCATACATTTGTGGATGTAAAATAAAAAATATACTTCTTGTCATATAAACAGTAAAGAAAGATACTTTTGCTTTTCAGTATCATGGTCATGCATTGACTTGTTGTTTCTTTATATGACATTGGAGTTTTTATGATAAATTTTAGTACTGCACAAAATTGGATTTAGAACTGCACAAGTAGGGGTCTACTGCACGTCAAAATAAACCCTGAAGGGGTGCATCGGGAATTAACGATGGTTGAAGAGGAGGTCGATGAGGTAAAAATCGAGATGATTGAAATTAAAGCAAAACAGGTAGAAACAGGTAGGGGAGTAAAGGAAGAGATTATTGAATGCATGGACGTGTTACATTTGCAGCGTGACAGAATGCTCGAAGAACGGAAGGAAGTGAGTATAACGAAGGTGAGTCATGGTGAGACCGGGCACGTACATAATGCGATTGGGGGGAATGAAGGACCCGGGGTTTCTTGGAGTGCCCAATGTGCTGGAGTATGTGTGGAGTGCATGTGATATAACATGGATGAGTGCACACGAAAGAGTGGGACACGGATCGACCCGGACGGGAGTAGTGGTTCGTGTAGCGGACCGGAGTCGCGAGCCTCCTGAGGGGGACAGACTTGAATTGGAAATCATGCCAGCCCCATGAGATGCTTGCCCGGCATGTCCGGGAGTGTGCGTGGTCCATGCTTTGCAAACCGCACAAGCATTGTCGGTGGCGCGATGTGTTAATGGTTTCAGAGGGGCCGGCATGTAAACGCTCCATGACAGATAAATCACTGGAGCACGAACGGCGAAACAGAACAGATTTGGCTGCAATCTTTTTTCCACGGGGACCAGGTGTACAATATGCACGGTACCCCCGGCAGGAGCAATGGGCGTGGCGAGCACGGCTTGGTTCCCCGTGGGAAAACCCCAATTCCCAGTGGCAAGAATTCAAACACAAATTGGCTTGCAACAGACATGTGACTGAGCACCTCTGTGGACGAGGGGGGCTCATGTGGGTAAGAGATGGTGACAGTAACCCCCATGTGTGGAAAACATGTGTGCAGTTGTGAAACCCCCATGTGTGCAGTTGTGAAACAGCCCCCATGTGTGCAGTAACCCCGGTAAGCATCTGCTCTTTGTCTGGGGGACCTGGGGGAAAGTAACCCCCATGTGTGCAGTTGTGAAACAGCCCCACAGATCCAGGAAAAGGAGCACTAGCCCAGGGGGATGCATTGTTAGGCCCACATGGGATGCCAGCGATGGTAGCCTCAATGTGGGTACCGAAGCAGCGACCATGAGGGAGGGCTGGGATAAATTTAGCGACCAAGAGCGACAATAGGGACTGTTTAGGTAGAGACATGAACTTGTAGTGGGGATGTAGCTTAGCGATAGAGTTAAATGGAGCGTGCATAGTAGAAGGGATGATGAGGGTGCACGAGTTAGTTATGGGAAATTAGTTAGGTGATGCTGTTTCGGTGAGTGGAAATGTAGTTGTGTGTGATTGATGAATTATGAGTGTGAGGGCAGGGCAATGGCCGGTATCAGTGTGAGTAACGGAATGCATGGAGTGAAGGATAGAATGGGGGGAGTGGATCCCACCCAAAGAAACCCAGGGTTAGTTTAAAGTTAGGTAGAGGGATTAGGTAAATTTACACATGGATGTCGTTATGTGATTGGTGCTGATGTGGAAAGTTAAAAAAAAGAAAAAAATTGTGTGTATGGTGCAAGAGATAATGGACCAGCTGGCGGTGGCTTGTGAGTGTAGCATTCGGATGAAGGAGGCACCCTGGGAGCTGGAGGCTCCTTCGGCCAGGTGAGGCCGTAGGTAGGTCCAGGGGGCCATTAGTGTATTCATGGACGCAGGTACCCGAGGATAGGGCCTGGCATGCCAGTGTAATGTTCAATGGGACTGGGTGCCAGAGCAGCGGGACCCGGGGCGCTAAAATGCGAAGTGGGCATCAAGGGGGGAGTGCCAGTGAGGGTATCCCCTTGTTAGGGTGAGGAGCAGGCAAGCTCGGAGGCAGCTCCAGTGACCTGGGGATGCTCATGATGAGTATGCAGGTGGGCAGACCTGCTAGTGGAGCCGCACGACCCAGCCAAGAAATTGTGCGATGGCACAGAAAGAAAATTTGGTGGGCAAGGCCCAAAATTGTGAGAGCACCAACACATAGGTGATGGGAATTTGGGTTTTTAGAACCCCAGAGTTAAACAAAGGCTTCTTGGCAGGGTATAACCCCGGGGAAAGTTTAAAAGTGTAACAATATTAGTGTAGTTAGGATGGCTGAAGTCCCCTTCGCACCATCCACTGTCGGGATGATCGCCGGATGTTGGACTTGCCCTCCTGTCAGACTCGAGAACGAGATATACATACATACATATATGTATATATATATATATATATATATATATATATATATATATATATATATATATATATATATATATATATATATATATATATATTGTTACGGTTGAGAAAATTCGCAAACCACCATTCAGGTCCCGTAGGTGAGATATCTCTGTAAGTACATGTGTAGTTAGCCCCAAACCCGTTGTTTAGAGGGAATAAATGTGATTGTTTCGGGCTGCGACCCTTTAAGATAGCCGTTTTTCTGTTCTATCTTTATTTTGAACAAACCACGTCTCAACCGCCATCACACAACAACCACCAACCACAACGCCGCTTCACAACAACAACAACTCCAACAGCGACGACCTTTACCTTCACAACTCGCTCCCGCAAACATCGCATCACCGCCATTCCAAACGTCACCATGGCCATGGACCACCACTTTAAACCCTCCACCACCTTCGCCTCTCCTTCTGCGGCCATTCCCACACCGCTTATGGGCACCGAGCGTCAGGCTGTCCTGGCCTCGTGCGGGACGCGCGCTGAGCCGCGGGTGCAAAGTGCGGCCTTTCCGAGGAGAATTCGGATCAGGAATGATACACGCCCACTTCTGATCCGTCCAATCAGCAAGCGCGGGGCGGTTTGGCCCCGCCTCCAGGCGCGTCGGTTTAGAATCGATATATGCAAATTCGAGGATCAGGGGAGACTCCGTCCAATTTTCTCAGTCCAATGGTCAAGCGTGGCTCCACCCCCGAGCTCGTTCTGATCCAGAAATTTGCATATGGGTTCTCCTGCCGGCCTATAAAGTGCCGAGCGCAGGGTCGAGTCGGGCTCGAAAGAGTCAGTTTTGGAGAGCAGAGTGTGGCAGCGGCAGAGTGTGGCAGCGGCAGAGTGTGGCAGCGGCAGAGTGTGGCAGCGGCAGTCAGTTTCGGAAGAGTCAGTTTTGGAGAGCAGAGTGTGGCAGCGGCAGAGTGTGGCGGCGGCAGTCAGTTGGAGAAGAGTCAAGGCGAGTTGGAGAAGAGTCAAGGCGAGTTTGAGAAGAGTCAAGTCGGGTCTGGAGAGGAGAAGTCTGTCGGAGCTCGCAGTCTGTCGGGGTTCGGAGTCTGTCGGGGAGCTGCAGAGAGAGGAAGCCTGGAGCCTGGAGCGCGGTCGAGGTGATTTGCTGCAGTCGGCTGAGGAGAATTGCGGAGGGGACCGGATAGCTCGGGTCCGAGGCAAGGAAGACGGCGGTCGGCGACGAGCTCGCAGTGGAGTCGCTCGTCGCGGGACCCAAGCAAGCCAGCTATCCTCTTTCCCCAGAGCATCAACAATTCCCCCCTTCCCCCCCCCGCACTGAGATAGTGCGAAAAGGGGGGCCCCGTTCCCACCCCACTCCAAGCAGTGCCAACGAAACCCGCGAAGGAGCGTGGAGTTGGGGCACCGCCGCGCCGCCACATTTGCGGCTCATCACAAGACATGGGTAGGATCCACCCGGTCTCGCGGCCCACAGGCCCCGTCTGTCCCCTTGTCTTTGAGGGTGGCCCTTTTCTTTTGCTTTTGAGTAAATGTGTTGTCGGCGCCGTCTGTAAAGTAAAACTGTGTAAGTGTTGCCGTGTGCACGCGTAGTCGGTAGTAGATCTGCATTGTTGTGTTTCTTTTTTAGCATCTGCTTTTGGTGCATAATTGTTATAATTGTTTATGTGCGCTCTCCGTGTGCCGCGGAATAAATGTGCCTCATGTTGAACTGTTTTTCCCGTTTCGCTTCGTCTTTTCTTTAATTGAATCTCCATCTTGCTTCACGTAAAGGGTTGGTAGTGGGCTTAATACGCCCGATAATTAATCGGAACCGTCGAGGCCGACGATAACACCGCTCGGTTATCCCGATAGTATGGAACGGGTCGCTTAAGTGGCCCGTGTCCGGAGTCGACCTGCGGCGAGGTGCGATCGCCCGGTCTACCCTCCGCGTGGGTACTTAGGTAGGTCGAATTTGGCGAACAACCCTATCCCACGCGGGGGCCGATTGGCACGATCGTGGTGAGGCCGAAAGGCCCACCCGTGACTAGCTCCCGGCGTTAGTCCGAGAGGGTCACGACAGAATTGTCCGTCCGGTGGGCGACGTGCCGCGATTCGAGTTACGTGGCCGCTCGCACGCCGGCGGGCGCGAATTCGCAACACTGGTGTCAGGTCGTGGGACACAAACCCCCCTCCTCCCGGCACTGGTGTCGGAGAGCGGGAAAACGGGCTCTCCTGTCTCCAGCAAAATTCACGGGAATCGGTCCATGGGTGAGAGGAGCGACCCCCAATTCCCTCCAAATTACGAGCGATTTAAATTAACCCCTTACGAGAAATAAGATGGAGTCTCAAAGCGAGCGGGAGCCGGGGGTATTAGATATGTGTTTGAATATGGAATCCATGGCCCGGGACGGTGCTTGTTGTAATTTTAATCAACGGCGGAGTTCAACCCCATACTCTAAAGCACAGACTTTGCCGTCAAACGGAGTGGCAAGATGGCGGCGCGGCCGCACTTCAGCGCGGCACGAGGCATTAGCGGGCCGCTATTAATGGCGCAACAAACGGCATGACACGAGGCGAGTGCTTTCAGCCACCGCTTCAAACCACGTGGGCGAGAATCAGGAAGATGAGGCAACTAATGGAGATGTTAACGCAAATAAATGAGGGTTATCAACAGATGAAAGAACAATTATGGCAAACCCTAATAAAGGAGGCACAAATAAAAATGCAGACGAGGGAAGTAACAAAGACAAAGAAGGAAATGAAAGTATTGCCAGAGACACGGAAGATAGAGAGTGAATTGGACGGGGATAGAGACGCACGCACGCACGCACGCACGCACGCACGCACGCACACACACACACACACACACACACACACACACACACACACACACACACACACACACACACACACACACACACACACACACACACACACACACACACACACACACACACACACACACACAAACACAGAGTTAGTGGAGGGCGATGAGGGGGAGCTCGCAGAGCGTGTCGGGACCCAGTGCGAGCAGCGGGATGGCCTCCTTCGGGAACGAGGGGAGGGAGTATGCCCCCTTGAGGCGAGTCACGACCAGGTGGGTTCGGTCGTGCTTTGCGAGGTTGAGGGGACGAGTGCTGTGAAGGGGTGCACGCCGAGCTTGCGGGGTATAGAGGCCCCGGAGACCCTTGTGGGGACACGAATCCCCAGTGTGGTTGTCCCGGTGTGTGTGTGTTGTCGAGGTGTGTGTTCACGAGTGTGGCGAAATTCGTGCTGCAACGCACACATAACGCGGGTACAAGGGCATGTGTGAGAGCGACCGGGTGGGTGACAAAGACCCCGTGTGTGGATGAGACCCCAGGTGTGAGTGAGCCCCCGTGTGTGGAAGCGACCCCGTGTGTGAGTGGTGTGGTGGCAAGAGTGCCGAGGTGCGTGCTTCCCAGCACGCCGTGTGTGGATGAGGCACCGCGGGTGAGTGCCCCCGCGTGTGTGAGTGGTATGATGTGTGCAAGGGAGGTGGCATGCGTGAGTGAACGGCCGAGTGTGAGGGAGACAGCGTGTGCAAGGTCGCTGTGTGTGAGGGAGATGTCGGTCGGCATGATTGAACATGCAGCCGCGTCTCCGGTGTGAATGTGATGGAATGGAGAGTGAGTGTCGTGACACGCACGTGTGCGTGGTTGGAATGGAGACGACAACGGGGACAGAGGGACAAAAGCCGAGTAACGGCTGTAGATGTTTTGCACACCACGCCGGGTTCACCCAGCAGCGAGCGCGCGGTCCATGCTGTGGTTCGCACGAGGCCGCCACGTGCTCGCTTGCGGGAGTGAACCCCGGTCCGGAAACAAGCGCGGTGAATGTTGCCGATCCCGCGACGGACAAAGTTTAGGCAGGATTTCGGTTTTGGACCGGATGGGTTCTCCACACGAGCGGGTGTGTTCAGCTCCAATGGGCAGGGCACATGTGTTCGCGTGGGGAACCCCTCGAGACGTGAGGCTTGTGTTTTTTTAATGCGCTGGGTGACGTCATGGCTGCGTGCATGGTTGGAATCCGGCAGGAGGTTGAATCCCTGCCGGATGGTACCGTCCAAGAGGGACGAGGGATGCGAACAGCTGCCATGACGTCACGCCACAGGTGCGCGGCTGTGAATTGCCGCGCTGGTGCGCAGGTTGAGTTAACGCGCTGGTGCTGCGCAATTAAAAAAAAAAAAAAACCAAGCCTCGCTTTCGGGTGAACAGGATTCCCTGGGCAAGGGGTGGAAGACCCCCTTGGCCTGAGCACAGGATGAAACTAGTTTGGGGGAAGGGTTAGCTTAGCTCGACCGGCTCCATGGGGCAGGGTAAGTCCTCATGGGGCCCGTGGAATGGATTAGTTAGAGGGATTGTAGCCAGATTTAGGATGGGAAAATGGGAATAGATTTGGAGACAGAGACAGACTTTGGATGTTTAGCGGGGACGTAGCTTAGTGACGTAGTGTTAAAAGGAACGTGCTGTAGTTTAAGGGACGACGTGGGAGCACGAGATAGTTAGGGGAGGTAGTTAGAAGGATGGCAGAGTTCAGCGGTGTGTGTGTTGAAGAGTTGTGGGTTGTGAGGTGAGTACATGTGCTTGGTGAGTGAGTGAGGCCAGCGGGTCTGTGTGTATGGAGCAAATGTGGAATGCATGGTGCGATGAGTGATTGGGGGGAGGTGTGACTCCTGCCCAAGGGACCCCGGGGTCAGTGTAGAGTGAGTTAGGGGGTTAGTCAAATTGAAAAATGGAAGTCGTTTTGTTGTTGCTGGGAATGTAGGCTCGATACCCATTTGGAGGGGTGCAGGAGCCCTGTTGACGGGCTGGGAGCGTGGCTGCGAAAGGTGAGTATCGCTGAGTGGGTACCCCGGGCACCAGGCTAGTCGGCCGTAGTAGGCCAAGGGCCCATGGGGGGCCGGGATAGCGTAGTGGGCACGGGTGCGTCCGCTTGGTGCGGGGGCCCGGGGCGCCCTTAGCCGCATGGGCAGTGTTGTGGGCACGAGTGACCCTCGGAAAGGGGCCCGGGAAGCCAGCCTGCCAAGTGTGCATTTCAGGGGAGGTGCCATGGTGGGCACTCCCCGGTGTTTAGGGAGCTGGTAGGCTCGGAGGCAGTGTAGTGCCCGGGGGTGCCATAGCGGGAGAATCGGCAGAGGGTCGTGCCTGCCAAGGGGAGCCATGCATCCCAGCCATGAGACCGTGTGAGGGCACGGAAAGAAAATTGGGGAGCAAGGCCCGAAATTGTGAGGACACCAACACAGGCGACGGGAATCTGGGTTTTTAGAACCAATAGTTAAAGCGAGAGGCGCTTGTTGAAAGCCCCGGGGTAGTTTAACAGTTAAATGGTTAGGGTAGATTAGGAGATGTATCCCTCCGCACCATCCATCCCCTCGCTCTCGTTGTGGGCCGCTGGACCCACTTTGTGTTATAGATCGCTGAAGTCTGGGGAGGCCATCCTGAGGCTTGAGTTGGGCCTCGACACAGGACGCTAGCTCTCCCTTATTCCCCTCCGGTAAGGGAACGTAGGGGTTGGGAGTAGGCTAGGTGAAGCGATAGGTTAGCCGAACAAGGACGATAAAGGGGGTTTGGGGACGAATTATAGTGGGAGAAAAAAAATTAATTAATTGGGGCAAAATTGGTTTTGGACAAATTAAGGGAGTGGGTATGGACAGTGACAGGCAAAGGCGATAGTTTGGGAGGAAGACAGTAGGCAGGTCCGAGCCCATCTTCCGAGTGGCCAGCACCACCGCACTCCCTCCACCAACCTCCACTGCAAGGCAAAGGCTGGCCAAATTCATCGGCAGCTGTGTTTTGCTGCAAGGCCTGTACCGGCCGGATCGTCTGCAGCTGTTTACTGCAAGGCCTGTGCCGGCCAGTTCGTCTGCCGGCTGTGTTTGCCTGCAATGGCCTTGTTCTGCAGGCTGTGGTTGCCTGCTCACATTTGCCATGCCATGCCCACGGCCCATGTTCAACAGCCCCCGTTCAATTTTGCTTTGCCGCCCCCCCCTGTTCATTTCCATGTGCGCCAGGATCAGAAAGCAACAGTTTGCAAGCTGCAAGAACTGCCCTGTTGGCAGCTACAACACGGGCCTGCAGTGGCGGCCCGTGCACCGTGTTTGTGTCCATCCATGCATCCATTCATCCATCCATCCATCCATTGTGTTCATTGCGTGTGCCACTTGAGCTGGCACGGAGACTGCGTTTGTGCAGCCCGTGCACCGTTTTGTTGCTTGCGTCAGTGCCTGTTCAGTGTTCTGCAGGGACTGCCTTGCGGGCAGCCGCACCAGGAGACTGCGTTTGTGCAGCCCATGCACCGTTGTGGTTCACTGCGTTCAGTTCAAAAGGGAAGGCCTTGGACTGCGTGTGAGCAGCCGGCCACATTCCCTGTCACCTGCATTGTTTGAGCCAGAGACTGCATGCTAGCAGCCTGGCTCCCTGCTAACTGCTTTCTTTTAGCAGAGTCCATTGATCCTGGGCCATGGTTTAGTGTAAAATTTGTAAGTTAAGGTTAAGATGTACTGAACATATGAGTGCGCCCCGGCATGTATGTCTTAGCGCCGGCAATTTTATTTAAGTCGTCCGTGTGAGTGGGTTTGTTTAGTTAGTTACTCAGCCCTCAGGTTATTTATTTTGGGGACACGAATACCATGAATGTCGCACTCAGGGATCCATAGGTAAAATGTACTAGGGGAGAACTACACATGATGGCACACGAAAATTTGACGACTCGGGACGAGTCTGTAAAAAGGGGAGGGGGTAGTATTACGGTTGAGGAAATTCGCAAACCACCATTCAGGTCCCGTAGGTGAGATATCTCTGTAAGTATATGTGTAGTTAGTCCCAAACCCGTTGTTTAGAGGGAATAAATGTGATTCATTCGGGCTGCGACCCTTTAGGATAGCCGTTTTTCTGTTCTATCTTTATTTTGAACCAACCATGTCTCAACCGCCATCACACAACAACCACCAACCACAATGCCGCTTCACAACAACAACAACGCCAACAGCCACGACCTTTACCTTCACCTTCACAACTCGCTCCCGCAAATATCGCATCACCGCCATTCCAAACGTCACCATGGCCATGGACCACCACTTTAAACCCTCCACCACCTTTGCCTCTCCTTCTGTGGCCATTCCCGCACCGTTTGTGAACACCGAGCGTCAGGCTGTCCTGGCCTCGTGCGGGACGCGCGCCGAGCCGCGAGTGCAAAGTGCGGCCTTTCCGAGGAGAATTCGGATCAGGAATGATACACGCCCACTTCTGATCCATCCAAGCAGCAAGCGCGGGGCGGTTTGGCCCCGCCTCCAGGCGGTCGGTGTAGAATCGACATGTGCAAATTCGAGGATCAGGGGAGACTCACGCCCCTTTTTCTCCGTCCAATGGGCGAGTGTGGCTCCACCCCCGAGCTCGTTCTGATCCAAAAATTTGCATATGGGTTCTCCTGCCGGCCTATAAAGTGCCGAGCGCAGGGTCGAGTCGGGCTCGAAAGAGTCAGTTTTGGAGAGCAGAGTGTGGCTGCGGCAGAGTGTGGCAGCGGCAGAGTGTGGCAGCGGCAGTCAGTTTCGGAAGAGTCAGTTTTGGAGAGCAGAGTGTGGCAGCGGCAGAGTGTGGCGGCGGCAGTCAGTTGGCGAAGAGTCAAGGCGAGTTGGAGAAGAGTCAAGGCGAGTTTGAGAAGAGTCAAGTCGGGTAAATGTGTTGTCGGCGCCGTCTGGAAAGTAAAACTGTGTAAGTGTTGCCATGTGCACGCGTAGTCGGTAGTAGATCTGTATTGTTGTGTTTCTTTTGTAGCATCTGCTTTTGGTGCATAATTGTTGTAATTGTATGTGTGTGCTTTCCGTGTGCCGCGGAATAAATGTGCCTCATGTTGAACTGTTTTTCCCGTTTCGCTTCGTCTTTTCTTTAATTGAATCTCCATCTTGCTTCACGTAAAGGGTTGGTAGTGGGCTTAATACGCCCGATAATTAATCGGAACCGTCGAGGCCGACGATAACACCGCTCGGTTATCCCGATAGTACGGAACTGATCGCTTAAGTGGCCCGTGTCCGGAGTCGACCTGCGGCGAGGTGCGATCGCCCGGTCTACCCTCCGCGTGGGTACTTAGGTAGGTCGAATTTGGCGAACAACCCTATCTCACGCGGGGGCCGATTGGCACGATCGTGGTGAGGCCGAAAGGCCCACCCGTGACTAGCTCCGGCATTAGTCCGAGAGGGTCACGACAGAATTGTCCGTCCGGTGGGCGACGTTCCGCGATTCGAGTTACGTGGCCGCTCGCACGGCGGCGGGCGTGAATTCGCAACAATATAAATATATATATATATATATATATATATATATATATATATATATATATATATATATATATATATATATATATATGTAGACCTGAAGAGGCCTACAAGCCACAGTTTCTCACACCCACGGTGAAATTTGGTGGAGGATCGGTGATGATCTGGGGGTTCTTCAGCAAGGCTGTAATCAGGCAGATTTGTCTTTGTGAAGGACTCATGAATCAAGCCACGTACAAGGTTGTCCTGGAAGAACACGTGCTTCCTTCTGCTCTGACAATGTTCCCAAACTCTGAGGATTGGCTTTTCCAGCAGGACAATGCTCCATGCCACACAGCCAGGTCAATCAATGTGTGGATGGAGGACCATCAGATGAAGACCCTGTCATGTGGCCAGCCCAATCTCCAGACCTGAACCCCATTGAAAACCTCTGGACTATGATCAAGAGGAAGATGGATGGTCACAAGCCATCAAACAAAGCCAAGCTGCTTGAATTTTGTGCCAGGAGTGGCATAAAGTCACCCAACAGCAATGTGAAAGACTGGTGGAGAGCAGCATGCCAAGATGCATGAAATATCAGGGTTATTCCACAAAATATTGATTTCTGAACTCTTCCTAAGATAAAACATTAGTATTGTGTTGTTTAAAAATGAATACTAACTTGTTTTGTTTGTATTATTTGAGGTCTGAAAACACTGAATCTTTATTATTTTGAAAAGTTGTCATTTTCTGCAAATAAATGATCTAAATGACAATACAGTAGACTAGGTGTAAGTCGGCAGCGTGTAACTCGTCACTTCGCCTAAGTCGGCAGCGTCAAAAAGGACCGAATTTATCTCATGTTAAATCCCTTTGAATAAAGGGTCATCCCTCTGTAAGTCGTCATCTCTAAGTCGTCACTTCGTCTAAGTCGTCAGATGTCCATTCCCACGTAATGGAAACTCAAGTAAATTACCACTCCTAACTCGTCACACGGAACTGCTGCCTCATGAGAAGCCCGATTTCATGGAATCGTGATGCTCGCTCATTGGTGTACACCGCCAGTGATAGGCTATTTATAACTGCGTACACACGTTGATCGCACTGCAGGCAAGACAATGGCGACAAAGCGTAAGCTTACAACTAAAACCTACCAAGAAAAATACGACATTATCCAGTTTTGCGAGGCAAATCCACTGATGAAGAAAACAGACATTGC
>NC_140966.1:94053684-94106184 GCF_056783735.1 Eptatretus burgeri | reverse complement strand
ATTGTGGGAGTTCTCTGGATTTGAAAGGCACATTGATTTTTGGGTACTTTGAAATGAAAGAGTGAAGGTGAGCAACAGTGTTTTAGTGCTTGTGCTTGGTCGACCGTTTTACCTTTTCTGTTTCTGACAACTGGAGTCTCCTTGAGCAGCCTGCATACGAAATAGTAGTCCGCGATGGCAGACATATCGCCTTCCATAACTTGTACGAGAAATTATGAGGAGACTCATGTCAGAAGATGTCGCAAGAACCATTTGACCTGCACTGTGGTTTCTCCAGTGGAGTCGCCATTTTATTTGCCTCACCGTGGGAAAGACCTTACAAATGATACAACGATACCTTTATGGTTTGTATGATACAGAAACTCATTAAGTTTTTGTACATATCACAAAATATATTAACAACTTCGATGTGAGCTCCATTTGGAACACATGTACAGGATTTCTATCAAGGTGGTACATGAGTTTTTCCATATTCAGCTCAGAATATCTTTTCAATGTGCCTCTTCATAAAATTATGCGCATGCAAGTTGTAATCCGAGAACAAGGATGTCTGCAAGTGATCTTTGAAACCCAATAATGCAATGAAAGAAGAAAATTTGCTTGAAAACCTTTTGCAAAAAAAACAATCAAGGGGGTTAGGTCTGGTGATCGTGGTGGCCAGGCAGTTGGTCCGTCTCGGCCAATCCAGCGATGTGGATAATTTTCATTCAGGATTGCTCAAACGACTAAAGCCCAATGAGGGGGGGGGGTGCCGCCCTGTTGAAAAATGATACCAGGTTGCAGGTCTTCAATCTATGGGAAGGGAATCCTTCCAACAGGTTCATGTAAGTTGTTGATGTCACAGTATTGTCCGCAAAGAAAAATGGACCTACCAAGCAGTCATGGAGAAGGCCACACCAGTCACCACACATTGACCTTTGGACTGTCGCACATGTGGGCTTTCTGAGCCCCATATACTCACATTGTGCCAGTTGACTTTCCCCTATACAAGAAAGCAAGCTTCATCTGTGAACATGACATTTTCAGGTAATCTTTGTCATCCACTTGTGACTGAGCATTTCCAAAGCAACGCCTTGTGTTTGGGTCCATAATTTGGTTTGAGTTCCTGCAGAAGCTGCACCTTGTAGGCATAAAACTTCAGCCTTTTCTGCAAAATCCTGTGTACAGCAGTGGTTGGTAGTCCCAGTTCTCTGGATGTGCGTCACAATTGACAAACAGATAAACAGAGAGAATAACAAAATCCATGACCAATCACACACTCGTTTCAACATCTGTTGCACTTGTGCTTGGTCGACCGGTACTTTTCTGTTTCTGACAACTTCGAGTCTCCTTAAACCTCTCGTACAACTCAAATAGTAGTCCGCGATGGCAGATTCCTTCCATAACTTGTACGGAAATTATGCTGAACTTGCATGTCAGATGTCGTCTCAAAGAACCATTTGACGCACTGAGCTTTCTCCAGTGGAGTCGCCATTTTATTTTACATTAAATGACCAGACCTGAAAATAATGAAAATTTTATGAGTTTTTTTGATCAAATAAAACAAAGGTTATCATTTGTCATCATATCACAAAATATATTAACAACCAAAGTTGTCCAGGTCTTTTTGGAACACCCTGTACATTATTTCTATATTATTGAGATGGACGTTTCAATAAACTGTCTGTCAATACCAACGAATGTGACTATCTTTTCAATGATGCCTCTTCTCTAAATTATGGATGCAATCTAAGCTGGCAATCTGTTGAAAATGCAAGTTGATGCTAAGTGATCTTTGAAACCCAATAATGCAATGAAAGCAGAAAATTTGCTTCAAAGAAAAACAGAACTTTTGCAAAGGAAAACAGTAGAGACACATCAGTGGGGGCTGCAGAAAAAAAAGCAGAAAATAATAAATTCCAAAAGAGCATACATATATCATGGAAAGTTACAAACAAACAAACAAACAAGAAAAAGGTTCTGTTGTCGAAGAGAAATGCTTATAAGGTTGATAGCGCTGCTTAATGGGCAGAATTTAGTGGAGCAGTTGTTGGTGTGAAGGGGTAGAAAGATTGAGAACACCATGACTTAATCAAAGCTCAGGTCAATCAGATGGGTGAAAATTGATTATTTTTCAGGTGGACGGAAGTTGATGATTTTCACCCCCGTCTGTCTCTTTAAGTCTGTCTGACCTTGTGATCTCAAAATTAATTGGTTTCAGCCCAACTTGGTGGACAGGTTTGCAGTTCAGGTCAAGTCAATCGAATGAAAAATGACTTTTAGAGCATTGTGACCTCAAGATGACCTTTGACCTCAGTCAATGGCCATTTCTCAGGCAGATGCCTGGCCCATCCCCATCTCCTTGAGATGCCGATCAAGTTTGCACGGTACTCCAGTTTAGAATTGTGACCTCAGTCTGGCCAATCCTGACAAACAGATAAACAGAGAGAATAACAAAATCCACTGACCAATCAATTATACGTGAAAAGTCTTCGATTGTGCAAGTAATAATTAACTGATAAAATGCTGTTCATGGAAAATAAAGTTATCAAATTAACGATTCAAACGATTAACCATGCAGTCCTCTCTTGCTCTGGTGAAGAGTTAATGTCCGAAACTTCACATTCACTTGACTTTCCACAGCGGTTAGCACACCTTTGTCATCTTCTCGGTGATGAAGCCAATTTTTTGATTTGTCCACCAATGCAGACAAACGCTCGTCTTGACAAAGTCTCATATCCCCCAAACTCCAATCAAGCAGGCTTGGTTTGGATCATCATAGCATCGTCGGGCTGGAAAAGATTCAATCAAAATATCGACCGGCACATCTGACATGAGTCAACTTATGGTGTGCACATGTGTGATAGTTGGAATAAACAGCAATGTTGTTAGGCTACTGTAAGTTTGACCATTAAAGAATATCAGCAACCTTGATAGGAATGGCAAAGATGAAGGGCAAATAGTTACACAAAAATAAGTTATAAACAAACAAACAAAAAAAAACAATAAAAGATTTACAAAGAAAAAATCCAAGTTCAGGTTCTGTTGACTCACAGGAATATCACTGTCAATAAGGTTGAATAGCGACCGCTTAATGGGCAGAATTTAGGAGCAAGTTGGGTGTGAAGGGCGAAAGATTGAATTGACTTCGATTTGATGGGTGAAGATTTCGGATTTTACCTCCACCACCAAAGAGAGTTATGTTTTTTTTTTTAAAGTCTGATTCTGTGAGCAGGATATGTCAAAGTTGTGGGACGATTCAGCCGAAGTGCGACAGGTTAGGGGGTGTCAGTTCAGGTCAGGTGTGAGCATGCGCCAGAGCAGCGATCGCTGCCTACTGCCGGTACTCCAGGGGCCTCAGTCTGGCCATCCCCCAGGCAGATGCTGGCCCATCCCCATCTCCTTGAGATGCCGACTGTGCCGGTACTCCAGGGGCCTCCAGTCTGGATCCAGGCAGATGCCTGGATCTCCTTGAGATGCCGATCAGCTGCAACCACGAGGAACATGGTCAGCCCATTTTTTTCCGAGACTCCCTTGAGAATGAGCAGGATCAGCGTCAAGAAAACGAGCCACATGTCTATGCAGCTGACACTCATGGACTATGCAATCTCATTTGAGAAGCAACCGCTCGTTGGACACAAAGTCCGACCAGTGATAGCCAAGGATTCTCCGAAGACAACTGGTACCAAAGGAATTAAGTCCCTGTCTCAGATCCCTGGTCAGAGTCAAAGTTTTACATCCATAGAGCAAGACTGGAAGCACCAAGGACCTGAAGACTCGGACTTTCATCCTCCCGCACTGGTACCGACAGCACCACACCCCATTATCCAGTGAATCCATGACTCCCCAGGCCTGACCCAGACATCTATTGACATCTGACTCACAGCCAGAGATCGATTGACCTCTGACTCACAGGAATATCACTGTCAAGGTAAGTGAATCTCTCCACGACCGCAACAAGGACAAGGGGTGTGAAAAAGATGAATTGATTCGATTTTGGTGAAGATTCGGATCCGGACAAGAGAGGTTTTTTTTTTTTTAAAGTGATTCTTCACCATTGAGAGGTGGGTCCAAAAACGATATAAAGTGCGACATCTCAAAAGTTTATGGACAGATTATGACAAAACATGATGGATGAGTTGGGTCGGTGACAAGAACAAGCTGATTAGATGTTGATTGAGGTCTGGATCCAGATCTGGCTGTTCAGCTTGGCTGTATTTTCCCATCATTGAGAATCAAAACATAAACTGTTCAGCCTGGCCAAAGTAGGCGCTCTTCCAAGTGCTGCTCCAGTGTTCCATGCGATATATTTTGCTTTCGTAAACCAGCACAAAAATTGATGACCCTCACCAAACCTTGCATCTTTGGAGTGCATTTGTATCTCTTCCACCAAATATGCATTATTAATGACTGAATAGATATTCATTTGAGGAGAAACCAACTGTTCAGTCCATGACTCATTATGGTGTGTTTAATGAGTAATGGATTTTTCGCCAATCATGTTTCTCACTCAAGAGGGCAGCTGTAGCCAATATATCTCATTTACTGTCCATAGTTGTTTGCAACTTGGAATACAAATACATCACTAATATAATATAAAATAAATTTGCTCACTGCAGATATGGGTAAAATCACAAACTGGTTGAACACGTATAACATATCTTTCAATCCGGACAAATCTGACATTCTCACCATGTCTCTCCGAAAGGACCGTTTGGAACCCCCCCCCCCAATCCACTTTCTTAACAACCCTGTGGAAGAAGTCCTTTCTTTCAAGCTTCTGGGTCTCACTATCTACCATGATCTTTCCTGGGAAAGCCACATTTCCAACCTGGCCTCCAAAGGCAGTTGCCGACTGGGAATCCTCCGTCGTGCAGAGTCCTTCCTCGGCCCACCTGAGCTCCTGACCACATACAAAGCTTTCATCCGCAGCCTGATGGAGTACTGCTATCCCCTCTGGGCTGGTGATCCTGCCTCTCACCTTTCTTGGCTTCACGCTGTGGAAACCAAGGCATTTCGGATCATTGGCATCTCCCGCGATGAGGCTGAGTGTTTGGGCCTCTCACTCTCTCACCGCAGGCAGGTCGGTGGTCTTTCTGTTTTCCACAGTCTCCTCTCCAGTCTCGCCCCCTCTCCCATGCTGTGTCTGCGATTTGTCCCCACCATATTTCCGCAGGGCACTCAAGGTCCGCCAACAACTCCCTTTTGGTAAAACAACCAAAAACATGAATCACTGCTCAATTTCACTCTTTAATTCCTCTTTTTTTCTGCCTTTGGAATAAACTCCCTCACTCTATTCATTCCCATTCTTCCCTCCAGGCCTTCAAAACAGCTGTTCACCACCACCTATCTTCCCACATCCAAATCCTCGATGTTTTCTACCCCATTAATCCACCCCAAACCCACCTCTTTCAAATTCCCTGACTTCCTTCCTCAAAGTCCCTGTAATGGCCATCTTGTTTACCCCATGCTCCCTGCCCAATCCCTCTCCCTTCCACAGATCTCCTAATGTCTCTGTTCCCCACTGTTTGTCCTTCCCACTCCTCTTGTCTCATGCCCCCCCCTTGCTGCGCGTTGTGTGTTAGCTCTCATACGAGCCTCGACAAAGTATCCAAAAAAAAAAAAAAAGACTCTAGACTCTCGAGGTACGCATACTCATCTCTAAGCTCTCGAGTCTGGCTTAGAATCCAGACCCAGTTATGCACTGTCATCCTGGTGTTTCACATTCATCAATGTGTGTGCCGTCATTAAATTAGGATAGATGTTAAATCAGAGTTCCGTCTGCTGACATTCATCAGCAGATGTTAAAGATGCCACGGTTTTTTTGTGAAGAGTTGGCGAGTTATCGCCGGCACCATGGAACAAACTACAAATTCCTCCGCTAACCATAATCAAATGTCAGGCACAGCCAGCCGGTTCGTGAAAAACTTGGGCCAAGTTTCCTCCAACCAACCGCACAAAAAGAAATCAGTAGGAATAAGTGGCTTTTCAAGAAGAAGCAGTCATAATAAAAGGTTTGCTCTTACATGAGCACCAATCCAAAAACAAGTTTTAATAAATAATGCTTTTATACATTCGAACTTTATTTAATAAGACCAGCTGCTTGCCAAATGATTGCTCTCCACATCAGCTGGGAAATGTCAAAATGTCATTGCTCTGGTTCTAGTCTGCCATGTTTCACTTTGAAATTATATCCTGTTAGACTGTATACTGTCCAAACTGATACTCTACGACTACTTCTTTAATGCCCCAATTGTTTCCACCTTCTGTGTGGTTGGCTTCTGAATGATTCGGTCCAAGTCATTCACCAACCGACTGACCAGGCCAGACGTTTGACTGAAGGTGGCAGGAATTCGATGATAACTCACCTACTCTCCGAGAACGACGTATAGGGGAGCTTTAACGTCCACCTCCAACAACCATTGCTGCCAGATGGGTCCTCCTGTTTAACGGCCTTCCGATATACGTCACACACATGGATGAGTCATCTCGGGGGAGGCAGTTCATAGCTGGGGCGAGACTCGTCCATTTGCATAACATAATATATGGCTCCTTATGCCCTGTGAATAATAGCTTTCATATGGGTCTGATGTTTCGCTTGACCGAACACATGATTTAAAACCAAACATATCTCTTTGCAATTCGATACATTGAAAACTGAAAATAGGACTAAATTTCCAAAAAGGAGAGAATATTAACAGATTGTAAAAAAAATGTAGATGTGTAAAGGAGAGATAAGTGGCAGGTGAGTATAATGGTGAATTCCTTTGATTGGTGACACAGAAGTCAATTGCCTTAAGGATCACTAAAAATATGAAACATAAAAATCAGTAGCTTTGTAGTCAGCTGAACAGCCAAGTCTTTTCAAGCTTCCCTCCATTAAGTTTTGGGTCCTCATTATCTTTAAACATCGGTTGCATGACTGTGATTAAAGCTGTCTGTTATTTTATTGGATCTGTCCAAATACTCCTTTAAATAGACTTCAACATTGTAAAATCTTCCACAAAGAATAAAATGAAACTAGAACTGCCACTTTATAACTGCTGGCAGTGATGACCGGGTACCCAGAAGTGCCTTTGACACAACTGATACAACATGAGACTTAAATCATAGTCGCAAAGTTTCGCATTTATCGGATAAGCGGTGCCAGAGAAAACATTATTTAATGGTGATACAAACACAGGCCTGCTTTGAGACGGCGCGGAACAGACGAGTTACGAACCGGGCAGCACAAAGCGTTCAATTTCCTTATTACTGGCGAACAGATTCAAATAATTAAATAATTCTGGCTGCCAAACCGTGTGACCGATCAGGTTGAAATTTTAAACTTTTGTTTCGCATGTCGGCTAAATTACAAATCTGAAGTTTCGTATATATAGAAGCAGCGGTTCCAGAGTAAACATGAATTAATATTTATCCTTCAATCCAAGATGGCGGCCAAACCATGTGACTCGTGATGTCATAATTTTCACCACGTGTGCAAACACGATCGGAGACGATAAGTGCAAGTTTTCGCTTCGCTTGGTTAAGCAGTTCCAGAGAAAACATTATTTAATATTTTCTTAAAACCAACATGGCTGCCAAACCCTGGGCCCGATCCCGTTGAAATTTCAAACCCTCATTCCGCATGACTGTTCCACCATAAAGGTGATGTTTCACATTGATTGATGCAGTTGTTCCAGAGTAAACATTAATTAATATTTTTCCTTCAATCCACTATGGCTGCCAAACGTTGCATCGTACCTCAAAAGGGGGTGAGAACTTTTTATTCGTCATGGAGAGGCGGTCATAGTGGTGGAGTTTCGCCTGGATCTGTTCAGTCGTTTCAGAGAAAAAGATGTTTTAAGATATTATTTTTCAATCCAAGATGGCTGACGAACCATGTGGCCTATGACATCACAATTTTGTATTCTGCTTCCAAGTGCGTATTGGAACACGTGTGTGAAGTTTCGTGTTAATCGGTAAAGGTGCGTTTTTCTATCCAAGATGGCCGCCAAACCATGTGACGTGTGACATCATAATTTTTACCACTCGTGCACACACGATGGTAGATGATAATTGCAAACTTTCGATTCGTTAGGTTAAGCGGTTCCAGAGAAAACATTATTTAATATTTTTCTTAAATCCAAGATGGCGGCCAAACCGTGTGACTTATCAATTCGAAATTAACAAACTTATATCGCCTACGTGTCCCGAACATACTTCTGAAATCTGCCCTTCATCCGACCAGCGCTTCTGGAGAAGAAGATGTTTGAAGGTTTTAGGGTTTTTTCAAGATGGCCGCCAAACCATGTGACCGATCAAGAACAAATTAACAAACTTGAGAAAGGACCTCATGGGGAATATATGTGTGAAGTTTCGTCTTCATCTGTCTTGCCCTTCTGGAGAAGAAGATTTTTAAAATTTATTCATTTTCAATCCAAGATGGCTGCCGAACCTTGTGACCGAGGATATCATAAATTTAAATTCTGCTTTCCATCGTCGACCCGAACAAGTTTGTGAAGTTTCGTGTAAATCGGATAAAGTCTATTTTTCTATCCAAGATGGCCGCCAAACCATGTGACTTCTGAGGTAAAAATTTTTTACCATGTATGCAGACTTGAGCGAGGAAGGCACTTGCAAATTTTCGCTTCGATGGCTTATGAAATACCAGAGAAAACATTATTTAATATTTTTCTTAAATCCAACATGGCGGCCAAACCATGTGACCTATCACTTCGAAATTAACAAACTTGCATCGCATTCATGTCACGAATATAGTTCTGAAATCTCGCCTTCATTGGACCAGCGCTTCTGGAGAAGAAGATGTTTGAAGGTTTTAGGGTTTTTTCAAGATGGCCGCCAAACCATGTGACGTATCAACAACAAATTAACAAACTTGAAAGAGGACCTCAGGGGGAATGTGCCTGTAAAGTTTCGCCTCAATCTGCACAGCCGTTCTGGAGAGGAAGATTTTTAAAAAAAAAACACTAAAAAACAAGATGGCGGCCGAAATACGTCATCGATGACGTCAAGAAAAACATTTTCGTCGGTGATTTTAGGCGTAGATGATGCTCAAAATTTTTCAGATTTTTCCTATACAGCGTTCTACTTGACGAATTTTCACCGGTATATCGCTTCACCTATGACGTCACGAAAAATCACACGTGTTCCCCATAGGGAGCTTAGTAAAATGTATAAAACGAAAAAATTTTCCATTGCACGGTTTCCGAGATACAGATGTCCAAAGTTTATCGCTTTTTTCAAGATGGCGACCGTACCACGTGACCAAAGACGTCATAATTATAACGTGATTGTGCTATCAAAAAAGATACATACTATGGTGAAAATTTCCTGTCGATCGGACTTAGTGTTCCAGAGAAAATGATTTTTAAAGCGAAAAAGGGTGCAAAATGCCGGCGGAAAAATAATAATAATAATAATGCGTAATAATAAACAGAAGAAAAACAATAGGGTACCCTGTACTCACAGGGTACCCTAATTAGGATTTTTTTGAATCAACATATTGCATTTACAAGTTACAAGCCAACACAAAAACTCAAAGTGGTAGATTATGACATAAGCCAGATGCTGCTCCTGGCCTATGGCAGCAAGAAGCCAACTGGGGGTCCAAGGGAAACTGCTTTGAGAAATGAACTTAGATTTGTGAACATGACTTTTACACTCCATGGCCAAAAGTATGCGAACACCCCTTCTTATTAGCGGATTCGGCTATTTTAGCTACACCCATTGCTGACAGGTGTATAAAATCAAGCACACAGCCATGCAATCTCCATAGACAAACATTATAGGCATAGGCAGAAGAATTGTTCAGTTCTCCCAGTTCTGTTCAGAACTGAAACGTGTGTCAAGAGGCAAAGAGACAGGTTACCAGAATGGCGCCATTGCCCAACAAGCTATTAATCCGACCATCGCACACCAGGCCTGTCCATGCATGCGCAGACACAACACAGCAATACATCATACATCCTCCTCGTCAGACAATCAACACCCTTTTAAACCCTCCCCCAAGAACAATTGTAATCCTAAATTCTCCAGAAATGCCCGTGGCTTACGTACTCATATAGTACACAATATGTCAATGAGAGTAATGAATACTTCAGTCTTTGTACATTGCATGCTTGGCCTTTAATTATTTTTACAGCCACAGCAATGTGGTTGTTTTGGTTTTTGATCTCTTTGTGGGTAACACGTTTCACAAAGTTAGGAATTGCATTTGGGTCAATATCTAGCTCAACCTCCGTTCCTTTCATTTTTCAGAGCTCCAATGTGAAAAGGTCTCCATAGTCCTTAAGGAGTTTTCTTAATTGATCACTGGTATTGAGGTTGTTCACCTACTGCCAATTCAACCGGATTGTTCGGAGCCAATCCCGTCCCAGCAGCCTGGGCCCTGAACCTCTCACCACCATTAAGGTCAACTCTGCCTTCTGTGTGCCATCCCTTAAAGCGATTTTGCATTCTCCCACAATATCCACAGGTTCACCAGTATATGTGCGTCGTCTGGTCTGACTGGGGCTGATTGTGGGTCTGTTTGGGTGGTCTGCCCTCCACTTCTCCTGAAACATAGCCTCACTAATCAGTGATACCGAAGACCCCGCATCTATTTGCACCTGTACTTCTCTGCCTTGTACCACCAACCTCACAACCAGTGGTTTGAATTTCGCTTGGTTGCTCGATTTATGAAAAAGACGATGTGTCCTCTTCATTTTCCTCCTCGAACTGATGTCTTGTATTGAGAACTTTTGCTCGTTCCCCGTGGAGAGATGTTCTTCCTCCGAGGAATGCTTTGGGTTTTGGGTTTTGAACGACAGAATCTTGCAAAGTGACCCTTTTTGCCACATATATAGCAATCCACATTTCTAGCTGAACACTCGCTAGTTTGATTATGAGCCATCCGTCCACAGCGATCACATTTTACTGCAGACCCCTCTTCAAAATATAAAGCGTGGGGGGTCTGGCGGCTATTCAAGCTCTTCATCGTGTTTACTGCTCCCTGATCCCGCACAATTATGGATCATTGTTTCTCCACACTCGTAATGTCGTTAGCTGTGAAATCGTGCTGCAGACGCTCAACATACAGCGACCATTCTCACTCTTCGGGCTTTAAACTCTCCAATCGTCCCAAATGTGGCCATGACTTCAGGAAAAGAGAATGAGGGAGACTCCAAGGCAAAATAGTTTATCCTCGTCGCCAGATATTCAGTTCTCCCAGAACCGAAACATGTGTCAAGAGGCAAAAAGAAACCAGGGTTGCCAGAACGCCACCATTGGTCAACAAGCTTTTAATCTGACCATCGCACACCAGGCTTGTCCACGCATGTGCAGACGCAACATAGCAATACATCACAGAATGAGCCGTGCTGAAGAGCTCGGTGACTTTCAACGTGTCACCGTCATAGGATGTAACCTTTCCAACAAGTCAGTTCATCAAATTCCTGTCCTGCTAGAGCTGCCCCAGTCAACTCGAAGTGCTGTTTTTGTGAAGTGGAAACATTTAGGAGCAACAACAGCTCAACCACGAAGTCATAGACCACAGAAGCTCAGAGAACGGGACCGCCGAGTGTTAAAGAGTGGAGCATGGAAAAACCGTCCGTCATCGGTTGCAGCACTCACTACTGAGTTCCAAACTGACTCTGGAAGCAATGTCAGCACAAGCACTGTTCATTGAGAGCTTCATGAAATGGGTTTCCATGGCTGAGCAGTCGCACACAAGCCTAATATCACTATGTGCAATGCCAAGCATCAGCTGGAGTGGTGTAAAGCACACCGCCATTGGACTCTGGAGCAGTGGAAACATGTTCTCTGGAGTGATGAATCACGCTTTACCATCTGCCAGTCTGACGGACAAATTTGGGTTTGGCAGAACGCTATCTGCCCAAATGCATAGTGACAACTGTAAAGTTTGGTGGAGGAAGAACAACAGACGGGGACTGTTTTTCATGGTTTGGGCTAGGCCCCTTAGTTCCAGTGAAGGGAAATCTTAACGCGACAGTATACAATGACATTCTAGACGATTCTCTGCTTCCAACTTTGTGGCAATAGTTTGGGGAAGGCCCTTCCCCGTTTCAGCATGACAATGCCCCCATACACAAAGTGAGGTCCATAGAGAAATGATTTGTCGAGAACGGTGTGGAAGAACTTGACTGACCTACACAAAGCCCTGATATTAACCCCATCGAACACCTTTGGGATGAATTGGAACGCCTACTGTGAGCCAGACCGAATCGTCCAACATCAGTGCCTGACCTCACTAATGCTCTTGTGGCTGAATGGAAGCAAATTCACGCAGCAATGTTCCAACATCCAGTGGAAAGCCTTCCCAGAAGAGTGGAGGTTGTTATAGCAACAAAAGGTGGGCCAACTCCACATTTATGCCTATGACTTTGGAATGAGATGTTGGACGAGCAGGTGTCCTCATGCTTTGGCCATATTGTGTATGCGACATGAGCAGAGTACACAGCCTCCAAGTGGCTGGAGGTTGTGCATTACTTGCTGAAAAAGTATCGTCTGTTTTTGCAAGAAAACTATGTACGTGTTTGTGTGGTATGCATCTAAAGGGGTCTAATGGGTCTCTGTGGTCTAAGGGGTGTAATGGGGTCTAAAGGATGTAAAGGTCGAAAGGGTCGAAGAGTTATAAAGAGTGCGAGGGGTCTAAAGGGTTGAAAGGTCATTTTCATCCCCCACATCCAATAGTAGTTTAGGTCTAAAGGATCTTAAGGGTTGAAAAGGTGGAAGGAGTGTAATAGACCGGGAGACCGGGGCCCTGAGCTCAAACGAACGAGGTACTAATATCTGAGCACAGGGGCATGAATGGAGTATCAAAAGACATATTGAAAGTTATTTCTGCCGGGTACCACCCTCTGCGTAAGGGACCCTGGTGACCATCCAAAGGGGTCCTTAAAATTGCCTCGATCAAACATTGGAAGTACCAGTTGGTGTCACTTCCACATGATACATATGACCAACCTTACAACAAAACCACATGTGACAGACATGCCGACTACTACAAAAGGCCCCCCAGAAGCCCCAACAAGGGCTCCCAAAAAAGGGGTGAGCTCAAACATTGGAGGTACGAGATAAAACCAGTTTTAAAATCATATATACATCCCACAGAGTGTAAAATGTCCATTACCAGACAAATTGTCTGCTGAATTTGTAGTGTCCGGAGGGCAGTGAGGCACGGAGAGTCGTGAGGGTTGTTGAACTCTGTTTATTACCCGTCCGAATGCACACTACTGCAGACTACACACACGCCTCAGGCTGTGCAAACACCTATAAGCCTTGCGGACACGTGACCACCAACACCACTCCTCCACGCCCCCACAATGCTCCCCGCATTGTGCTTTGCCCACGTATGCCAATAAACCACAGAATTGGCCCTACCAGAACCCCCAAAAGTAAGCCCTTGAGACCCTTGATACACCTGGTCTAGCTCAAACATTGGAGGTACTAGATAAAACAAGGTTTAAATTCATATATACATCCCACAGAGTGTAAAATGTCCATTACCAGACAAATTGTCTGCTGCATTGGCCCCACCAGAACCCCCAAAAGTGAGCTCTAAAAAGGGCAAAATATTACTGCAGAGCAAAAATACACAATTGGCATAATTTTGCACATTATGCCGGCACACCATTACCATAGGAAACATTTATGTTTAACAATTTAACAAAAGAACTACAAAATACTAATAAGCCTACTGGTATCACACTATGAACCAGTAAACTCAGAAAAACTACAGGGTTCATATTGTACTGAAGCACTCGGAAATATATGAAGACATAAATAGTTCTGTTTCCTAACTCCTAACATCTCCGAACTCGGAAATCTTTGGAAGTAATAACAGTTCTAATGTTCCCTGACCTCTCCTAATACAACATCTCCGAACTCGGAAAAGAATGTTCGGAGAAGTGAGGAAACATTAGAACTATTTATGTCCGTATATTTCCGAGTGTTTCAGTACAATATGAGCCTGTAGTTTTTCCGAGTTTACCAGTTCATAGTGTGATACCAGTAGGCTTATTAGTATTTTGTAGTTATTTTGTTAAATTGTTAAACATAATGTTTCCTCTGGTAATGGTGTGCCGGCATAATGTGCAAAATTATGCCAATTGTGTATTTTTGGTCTACTGTAATGTTTTGCCCTTTTCAGAGCTCACTTTTGGGGGTTCTGGTAGGGCCAACGCAGCCGACAATTTGTCTGGTAATGGACATTTTACACTCTGTGGAATGTATATATGAATTTAAACCTTGTTTTATCTAGTACCTCCAATGTTTGAGCTAGACCAGGTGTATCAAGGGTCTCAAGGGCTTACTTTTGGGGGTTCTGGTAGGGCCAATGCAGCAGACAATTTGTCTGGTAATGGACATTTTACACTCTGTGGAATGTATATATGAATTTAAACCTTGTTTTTATCTCGTACCTCCAATGTTTGAGCTAGACCAGTTGTATCAAGGGTCTCAAGGGCTTAGTTTTGGGTGTTCTGGTAGGGCCAATGCAGCAGACAATTTGTCTGGTAATGGACATTTTACACTCTGTGGGATGTATATATGAATTTAACACTGGTTTTATCTAGTACCTCCAATGTTTGAGCTAGCCCCTTTTGGAGGGGCCCTTGTTGGGGCTTCTGGGGGGCCTTTTGTAGTAGTCGGCATGTCTGTCACATGTGGTTTTGTTGTAAGGTTGGTCATATGCATCATATGGAAGTGATACCAACTGGTACTTCCAATGTTTGATCGAGCCAATTTTAAGGACCCCTTTGGATGGTCACCAGGGTCCTTACGCAGAGGGTGGTACCCGGCAGAAATAACTTTCTATATGTCTTTTGATACTCCATTCATGCCCTGTGCTCAGATATTAGTACCTCATTCATTTGAACTCAGGGCCCTGGGCTCCCAGTCTATAAGGGGTCTAAAGCAGGTCCAAATGTTCTAAGGAGTCCAAAAGGGTCTAAAGGTAATGAAAATACTATTTATTCAACTTTTTGGTTTTTCATATTCATTGATATAAGAATTGAAATATCAAATAATCTGGTTGCTCTTGGGACCTCCAATGAAAGGGAGACAATACTAATCTGGCTCATACATGCATAATAGTAGTTTAATGCCCAATATATTGACTAGACTGGTATAAATGCCCATCAAAAATAACAGGCTGGAATCAATTTATTCAAAATATTCAAGGAGACCAAGATATGATGTTTTGTAGCAAGAAGCATTATTTTAAAACAATACATGTACTAATGTGATCCCATTTTCTTTATCTTCTGAGATATTTAATTTTGACCGTACAGCCTTGTGAGCGTAGCAAAGTCTGAAGCCTCGGCCAAGCGTTAGGTGTGCTTATATCTACTTTATTTAGGAGACATCTTACGGACGTAAATGAACACTCGTATTACTCTGCGAGCGTTACAGCAAATTTCACTTCCCTGAGCCTTGTGTTTGTTAACATTTTTTAAACACTTCTGTATACTACCCTTGAGGCCCGGTTGCAAGTCACCATCTACATTTCCAATAGAAGAGACGTAATTACTCTATTATGAAAAATGTTTTTCGAGTCTTCTTTTTATCCTGAAAAATAGACCTTTAAAAATTGGCCTTTAAAACCCTTCTTAAATCGTCCGTATGAAGGGGGACAGACAAATACACAAACACACTGCTTTATATAGATGATCCTTCGTCTTGGAGTTACCTTACAAAATCAGGGCACTGGTCTGCTACAATGGAGAAATAACGCAAATAACACCACCACCTTTGAGAAAGTCAAAAAAAAAAAAATCAAAAAAAAAAATGTTCGATTTTTATTTTAAAAAAATAAAATAAATTCATGGAAAACATTAGTTATGCTCTGAAACCCCCTGTGTCTGCCATGAAAATTTGGTATCAATCAGCACTAGAGTATTAGAGTCGTTGCTGGACATTAAAACAAATTTTTGCTGTTATTTTATATCAGCAAATACTACCTGTTGCTTTGCTGATGGGAATACGAATGGGGGGGGGAGAAAAATAGGGGGGAGAGAGGTGTGGGAGAGAGAGGGGGGGAGTGAGGAGGAGGAGGGGAGGGGGGAAGAGAGAGAGGAGGGAGCGGGAGAGATTAGGGGAGGGAAAGGGAAGGCAGCATACCAGGACATTATTGGGGTGAAGCTGCTTTCAATCGTCGATTGCAAAGCGAACTTGCTGCTGTTGCAGACTTTGGTTTCTTTGAATCCACATTCACCACTGTCACTAATAGTTACTCTCTCTGGTGTTCGGTTTTAAAATGTTTTTGCATATCAGACATATCGTTGCGGGGCCAGGTATTGGCTGCGAGCACGATCGCAAGATGGAGCCGCAGAGTCGACTCCGCCGATCACCCGGAATTTAGATCGTACTTCTCCGGAAAACTCAGAAGAGTACGGGTCCGTTATCGGACCGTAAAGTGTCAATATTTATACCACGTGGTACAGGGTTATTTGCCAATTTTCAAAATACCTATATATCCATGTGGCGATTTACTGAATCTCCACACCCTCGACGGCACCCGTAAGGAACGAGCCACTAGCATACTCGAACGGTGTGTGACCTGAGCGGATGGTCACCGAGATCCGTTGGTCCAAAGGTCCCCTTATGGCAGCACAACGGCCTTGCTAATTTTCCAACACACAGCACGCTAAGTCAATGGAGGAAAGGACACGAACGAGCTGATACATTTCACAAATGGGGATATTTATTAAACAATAGGGAAATGAGGGGAGCACGTAAGGGCAGAGTTATCCGAATATTGATAAGCACGTATGTACAGCAAGGCACTTAACAATTCATTACTTAGCAGGCTGGCGCCACACACACACACACACACACACACACACACACACACACACACACACACACACACAGACACACACACACACACACACACACACACACACACACACACACACACACACACACACACACACACACACACACACACACACACACACACACACACACACACACACACACACACACACACACACACACACACCCAAAAGAATCGGACCCAAAGTGGTCTTTATTAAGGCCTCCAGCTCGGATGGAGAGGCGAACTGAAGACCAGAACCTGCCTCGGACCTGTCCACCTCGTGTGGTCTTCGAGCTGATTCGAAACGGGCACCAGCGAGGGTGAGCTGAATCCAGCTACCAGCGAGCCGCGATCAGCCTCCCGAGCTCCGCCAGATCCTCTCGCGCTCCAGAACACGCGCTGGTGAAGACGAGGTGCTGATCCTTCACAATCCGCTCGAGTCGATTCAACCGAAGAACCACCAATCACCTTCTGTGCCCTCCGAACAACCACCAACCCCCTTCTGTGCTCTCCGCTCCCTTTTTATCCTCTTGGGCACCGCTCGCTCAGGCGTGGCCCATTCGCCGTTGGTGGGGGCTGTCACATTCCATCTCTTGGAATGCCCCAACAAATCGAAGGGTGGGGCTTGACTTTTCCCCTACTCCGAACGCCGCCAAGTGAATGGTAGGTGGGGGATGTCGCATTCCATTTATTGGAGTGCCCCAGCGAATCGAAGAGTGGGGCCTGACCTTTCCCCTACTGAGCGCGTGGAGAATGCTGGGAGCAGAGGGTTTTCGTTGGTGTTGTCATTATCGATGGTGTTGTCGTCATCGTTGGTGGTGTAAAAATTAAAAAAAGGAAAACCTGACTACCAAAATAACTCCACAGTGCAGGAACATTTAATTACCCATTAGACAAGGGGAAAAGGGAGCTATCTATCCACTTTTACTTATCGATATAACTGAGCTATAGGACCTGTATGTTGTGTGCACAAGGCTTCCAGATTCGCAACAATATTACAGTAATGAGCAATGTGTATTGAACAAAGTGAGCCTGCAATTTTCGGACTGTCGTCTTTCCCAAAATAGTTCCAAACTGCACTTCTGGGCCTTTTGAATGACATGTTGTCAAAACTTTATCAGTCGATATGTTGCTTACCCATCCATCAGCAAAGTAATGTGCATGCTTTACCGGCCAAATCTAAATGCCTTGCTATATATTTAAAAGGAACACACCCATGGAGCGTGTTTAGTTTACAAGTGACTTGTTTTTGATGCTGTATTGCAAATGGGATGCCCCAGGGGCATGCTCCTTTTCAATTGATACATTTACCAGGCCATGTGTAACTGGAACATTCCCAACAGGAACAACCCCCCCCCCCCCCCAAAAGAAAAAAAAAAACACTTCTTCCTTTCAAGTAGGAATTACTCGGAATGAATATCGATTCCGGTTCACAACTCAATTCCTTTTGATTCCATGGTCGGAATCGAGTGCAGTATCTTGGAATCAATTCTGCCCACCACTGTTAAGCACTCAAACAAGCACTCCACTGGACAGTTGATAAGGAATGGCTGGCTGGTCATACTAAACACCGTCTCAAGATGTCCAGAAATGACCGGGGGGCATTGGGAGTATCAAATAACGTGTGAATTGGTCAAATGAACACTTTTTTCAGCAGTCTGAACTGCTGCTAAGGTGAATTCCAGATTTAAAATTTTGAAATTCAGTTCAGGTTAAGAGATTCTAGAACTTATTGCATTTCAGCTGTCATGCTAGTAAACTTCCAGAGAGTTGTATGTGGATGGAGTGGGAGGGGGTAAGTGTGGGGTGAGGGCAAGGGAGGGGAGTGGAGACGTGCAGTGGAGCGTCAATTGCAATTCTGCTCAAGTTAAGAGATTTCAGAGGTTATCGCACATGCAGAAATGAAATAAAGTAAAGAAAACTGACTGACATCTGCAGGCATTTATAGGCATTGCGATGTTTCCAGCGATTTGTAGGCTATGAAGATGAGGCATTCAACGATATGAATGAAGAAAATGAAAAACATTCAGCGCTTTATCGGGAAGAAACCGTTGTGGCCTGTTCGAAGTCAAGGCATTGTTGAGTTGATCAAAACAAATGTTGAATGAAGACTCCAGCAAGCTAACAGAGGGATGACTCAGGGGCTGACCAAGGATGATGGCTTAATATAAGATAATTAAATAAGGCCGTTAATTATCTTCAAAAGGGGCATTTAAATTAACCCAAACACCAACTTTTCATTCATGCATGACCTCGGAAGTTCCGTTAGTACGCATGCTAAGTTGGGGGCTGCTCGGTTTCATGGTTTTGGAGTTATGGGGGAGACACACTGACACACTGACATTTATTATTATGGATATATATATATATATACATGCATACACACAGGGTGTCCCCCAAAAAATGTACTCACATTTTGGCTCCTCATAACTCATTTAATTTTTCATTTATTTTCAGATCAAATTGACCCTAATAATGGCAGAAGTACGACTAGGTTTTGAAGAAATGAAATTTATCATAAAGTGCTACTGGAAGCACGAAAACATCATGGAAGTGCAAAGACAATTTAGAAGATATTTTCACAAAGATCCACCAACGTGACGCACCATTACTCGCATAGTTTGAAACAGATGGAACTGTGCATGACGTCCATAAGGAGCGTTCAGGAAGACCACGGTCATCAACCACCCCCGCAAAGGAAAATCAATTGCTGGAAAACCTACACCGATCCCCACGGAAATCTGTACGACAAATGGCTCGTGAGACAGGAGTCCCAAAATCAAGCACCCATCACATTTTGAAGCAAAATAATTGGAAAAGTTACATTCCAAAATTAATCCACACTTTAAATGAAGACGATCCTGACCGGAGAGCTGAATTTTGTGAGTGGTACCTGGGCAAATGCGAAGAAGATGCAGCATTTCCATCCAAAATTGTTTGGAGGGTTGAGGCAAGCTTCAAGTTAAATGGCTCAATTAACCGACACAATTGCACGTACTGGGCTCCTGAAAATGCGCATGTTACTATGGAACACCATTTAAACTTACCAGAGGTTACTGTGTGGTGTGGGATATCAGCATTGGGCATCCTGGGGCCATTCTTTTTTGACTAAACTGTCACTGGGGATGTTTACTTAAACTTGCTGCAGGAATCCGTCGGTCCACGTGTCGAAGAGATATTTGGTGACGAAGACGTTTACTTTCAGCAAGATGGAGCACCTCCCCACTACCACCGTGATGTAAGGGCCCATCTCGAAGCAACTTTTCCAAACAGATGGATTGGGCGAAGAGGTAGTGTTGAATTCCCTGCGCGTTCCCCAGACCTCACTCCAATGGACTTCTTTTTATGGGGATATCTCAAAGATAAGGTTTACGGCTCAAAACCAACAACAGTCGATGAGCTGAAAGAGGAAATTGAAAGACAATGTCTTGCAGTTCCAAATGAAATGATTCGTAACGCTGTTGAATCCATTGGTTCGCGTTATGGGCTGTGTTTGGAACGTGATGGTCGTCAGTTGGAACATTTGTAAACATGCATTTATCCATTTAACCATTAATCTTGTTTCTAAGTCAATAAACAACGCATTTATTATCATTTAAAGAGTGAGTACATTTTTTTGGGACACCCTGTGTGTTTGTGTGTATATATATTTTTTTCATTGAAGCTGTTGGGAATACACTGACACTGAAATGGTTAAAAAATCTCATCTATACAAGACCATTATATTGATACTGGAATTCCCTTGACCCAAGCATTAAACAAGCCATAAAAGTTTATGTATTCAAACGTAAGATTAAGTTGCATTTGTTACAGCTTTGACTTATTTACAAAAAATATTATTGCATTGAATAAATACGTGGAGATTAATATTATTAATTATGATTATTATTATTTTAGGTTTGCGATAACGTTAAAAATCAGTAGTCCACCAATTAAAAAGGTAAAACAGCCAGGCCATAACAGTAGGCAAAAGTTGGGTTGAGCTTGTTCTCGACCTTACTCCGGAACAAACACTTCTCCCTATAAGACTGATTTTAACGGAATGTTTTTCAAGAGGCCGAGTGGAATTGTGACCATAGGTAAAGCTCAACCTGCTGAGCAAATTTGTCCGCATAGCAGGCACTACCTTAACCTGACCTCACCTTTAACCTCCCTCCTATTTGCTGGCAAAACTTCATTTCCACCTCGGGTGTGCTTTCCTCCCAGTTTTGACAACGACGCAGTTTTTTTTTTTTTTTGCAAATAGAGAGAAAATTCCCTTGCTCTTGAAGCACAAATTCCAACTGTGCCATTATTAAAGTGGAGGTTCATCCACCTGAAGTAATTTTACTTTTTGTTCTCAATTCTCACAGGGCTGAGTTGCTCCATCCCAGGCAAAAATCCTCCTTTGCCAATGGGAACCCAAGACAGCTGTGCTCATACAAGTCTGAAATATTGGTTTGGTGCTCAGTTCAGCATAACATTTTAAAAAATCTGATGAAAGAAGCAACAAGTGATTGAAGGAGAAGTACGCTGCAAATACCACACCGAAGCAGATGGTACATGTTGATCCAAGACCTGAAGGGTGACAATGATGCATCGCTGGCATTTCAATTCCTAATTAAGGTGGAAGGCTCATTTTATCACTTTTTTATGCAAGATAAACTTTCACAGGTGTTCCTGCCTCAGGTGGTAATACATTTCTTGTTATCCACAGTTTCATCATTTTGTTTGATTCAACTATGAGGTGTTCAAACTCATGGCCGTTGCAAGCTCCACTCCTATTGTAAGCCTTGGGTGTGGAGCCAGGAAGAGATCGACAGAAGGAAGTCCAGTACTGATGGTGTGGCGATCTGAGAGCCATCGTTCATGTTTTGGCATGTGCCCTGGGAGCTTTCTCACAAACGAGAAGTCGATAGCAGGTAAATTGCTTCCTTTTTATTTCTGAAATGTTGCGGCTTAACTCCAGGTGCTGCTTAAATTCCCATCCAAGGCAGTCATTTCTAAGTATATCCATTCAAATAGAATCGATGCCAATTGATTGTTCAGCGTCTGTTGGTCTCATGTCCGGTTAAAAGCAAAGCTCAGTAACTTGGCCTACCCAGGTTAACAGCGTGGTGGCAAGAGTGCCCAGCTGGCTGTTTACATGCTAAGCACACCCGAGCTCAAGTCTGTGTTGCACTCGCCCTCACAAAGTTAAATCAAAACATGACACCTTTTGCTGGCCTGGCCAACCGGTATTTGCTTGAGGGTTTGATAGGAAAATAAAACTTTTGGGTCACATATTGACTTAGTGCTATAAAAAGGCATCACTGTCCACATGAAAGTTTGGAGTTAAAACGATCGAGCACCCAAGGCTAATCCCAGCCCAACGGGGGCTTTACAGCCCGTTGGGGTGTCGCTGCACGGCTAGTAATAGGCTATGTGGCTGGTAAATGGGCCAAGCAGGCAATTGGGCAGATTTTTCATTAGGCGTAGCTTCATGGACAATTGCCATCTGCACCTTATTCTCGCACACTGCTGAGATGGGATGCACTTTTTATACCTAATTGGTCAAGGCTCATAGGTCTATTGGAGGGATTGGAGCAGAGTTATGAGGTCATGAAATTATGCTAAATTATTCTGACACAAAGCCATTACCAAGGGTCAAAGTGGTCATATGATGGTTACTTTGGATCATAAGCAGCTTATATGCGAGACAAGTAAAGATCTTTTTAAAACAGCTTTTCCATATTATTATAAAGTTTGTTGGTGGAGTGTGGTTGTAAATTGCTAGTATAAGCGATTATATCCCATGATGCGAAAATGATCAACATTCAGCACTTCTATGCCTAGAAATGGAAGAGAAGATATCAATACAAATTAAAAAACAAAACAATCTGAAGTGGCGAATCCATTTGAATACTTGCCAGGTTCAAAAATCTGCCAACATTAAGGAAAAGCATACCAAACATGGAACTCTTCCTTGGGGAGGAATGATTTGCTGAGAAATGCGATGAGCACTCACCACCCAAAAATGCCACAATTTGGGGTTGTGGCTGTTGTCAAGCTCCATGCTGAAGGCTGCACCCATGCCAATCCATAGAAACCCAAGGAAAACAATTCCATTCTCTGACATACGCTGGCAGGAAACAATAAAGTATTCTCAGAAATTGCTTGAACTCAATGGTAAAGAGAAATTACATCTGGAAAGCATCATTAATTCTCCCAAAAAGTAGCTCTTTCTCAGGCTAGGCCTAGCAAATTATAGTAAAGTAATATGAAAATGGGGGTTCTGACCACCACCCACCACTCAAAATCAAATAATTAAATTATATTGTTTCATTTTCTGGCTCGTTTAACACATTTAAATATATAATTTCATTTTTACACAATAATATTTGTTAGTTGGTTCTGGGGCACTTCACCTGAGTGCCAATCCTCCTATGATGATGTAATTATATAACCTTCATAATTACTTATTCATAGTTGTAAAAATAAAAAAAGAAGAACTTGGGTTAAAAAAGTTCTTCCTTTGTCGTACCATGTAGTCATTTGAAATAAGTCAGATTTTTGCAAAAGTAAAAGGGAAACGAAGGCCACCATTCTCTCCTTTATAGAATAAGAACAATGGTGACTAAATATCGTCATCGTTGCGATAAGTACAGCATATTATTTTAAAGCATTTTAAACATCATCTTGAAAATAAAATTCATACTGAAAAAAAAGATAACCAATGATTCAGTTCAAGTTTGTAAAGTTACCAAGTATCATTGATGTGGATGAATGATTGACATGTTTTTATCATATTACTGAGGGCTGGTATTATGGTTTGGGGAGGGGAGGGGAGAAGGGAACACTCACATGCCTCTAAACAGTCTTGGCTGGGTTTCAATTCTGGGGGTGGGGTGGGGAGGATGGGTACACTGGGGGGGGGGTCTACCAAGAGGTGTACCAGAATGGGGAAGGGTGGACTATGGGGGGACCCAAAATTATGAGGGGCAATGAAATAGAGTAGGGAGTGGTGAAGAGTATGGGCAGCGGTGGATTGTGCCAGGGCGGTGCACCAAAATGGGGAGGAGGGGTTGACCGAAGGAAGGGGATGTAAAGTGGGGGGGGAGGTAGGTGTACTGGAAATGAGGGGGGCTAGGAGGTGAGGTTGGGTGTATGTGAGGGGGTTGTACCAGCATGGGTGTGAGATGAATGACTGAGTGGATGAGAGAGGGTATGGTTGGGGTGCACCATGGGTTACCGGGGTGTGTTATCAGGGTCGGGGTTTCCATTTGATGTTATTGAATATTTAATGATCTACATTAACTTGCCCAAACCCGAACCCATACCCACACCCCAACAAAGTGTTTCTTTCTTTATTTTCCTCTTTTTGCAATTTAGTAATCATTAATTTTACTTTCTGGAGTTCCTGTGCATAAAATGATGCGAAAATGTCTTCTTCTTTCAAATCATATAATTCATAAGTCTAGGGAACTGTATCTAAAACTATCAACAACAAGCAAAAGTACCCATTCCCAGTGATGGGAAAAGTTTAAGTTAATCTATAAATTTAAATAATTTCATCGACTTTAAGCTATGAGCTGAGGCAACATTGGGCGGCGGAGGTTGGAATCATCTAAAAAGAGTCTGGAATAGCCTGGTTGCAAAATAAAATTTGGCATCGACATAATTCATGCCTGTTCTCCCACATTGCAAAAGTGAATGTTCAGCTTTTGAAACGCAGCACGGGAAGTAAATGGGAGACGGACAAATTCACGGACAGACCCCACGGTTCGTAATATGTAATAAATTATAATTTTTAAAAAGCTCACTTGCCCATCTTTTGCTGTAATCTTTTTCAAAATGTGATTTCAATCTGTAAATTTGAAAAATATCACCAACTTGGAATTTTGGTTTTCTCACATAAATCTCCTTTTCATATTATAATTTTGTAAACTTTTCTGATGTTTGCTTTTGTTAAGGAATGGACTATTTTTTATAATCATTTACAATATCTTGAATAAAAGAAGCCCGTTTATGATGACCAAGTTCAGTAAATTTTTTATGCTGTCTCTCTTTCAAAGTGTGATTATAACGCTCCATGACAACGGCTTTCATTTTATTATATATGCTGCACAATGCACTAGTACCATCTTTAAGAAAATCACTCCATTAATCTATCCTTACTATAATTCACGGACCGGTGTTTGTGTGCGTGTTTGTTTGTCATGAGTGTCCTACATTTCTGGGCTGATTAATGTGAAGGGGTGTTTATATATTTGCCGGTGGTCTTGGGGAGTGGGAGGGTAGGACACAAATTCTCTATGCAAATATGTATCGTGTAGCGTCGCCTCCAGGTGGGGGAGGGTATTACGAATCTCCACCATTTACAGTACAGTATTCCTATCCAAGTTTTCCAGTGTAATGAGGTGTTCTCAATTATAAGCAGGAGGTATGTTTTTGCTTCCTGCACATAACTGGGTTTTTTTGTTTGTCTTTTTGCCGATACACCACCAAAATAAAGGTATGCGTCAGAAGAACGTATTGCATGCTTGGAACAAGATCACCCGAAGGGTGGGCACTCTGCGAGTTATGGGAATTCATGAATACCACAGACTTCGGAAAAGTCTTCAATTCCTTGTATGCGATGTTCTTGAGTATAGTACAAGTTGTCTGCCATGACAGAGTGAGAACATTTTCAGACCACCTTCAATGTGGATGTTATCGAAATTCATTCAAGGGAATCAATTATCCATCTGATAAAACTTCTTGGACGAGTCATCATTATGCTCAAGAAAGCTGAAGCAATTGGTGCTTCCAGTTAAAGGTGCACAGAAGACGGTTTTGCATGGCCTTGTGATAATTTACGTGGCCGTTAAACTTTTCTGGGTTCAGAAGAAAGGCAAGGAAATGGATATTGCAAACATGTGGGCTTGGTTCCAACATGATGTTACTGGTGATGGTGTTGGATAAATTTTGTACTCAGCCATATTTATTCATTTCAGGAGTGTCAGGTTGAAGGACTTGGGGGCTTCATAAAAAAGAAAAAAACCCCACACCTGGTGTTCCACTCATAAACAAGTTCATCAGTGAAATTGTAAATGAACACACATCTCATCTCGTGCCAACTTGTTTGACGGGCTTGCACCTTCCACGCAGTGTGACCACTCCTTGGGTTTTTTTTCACAAGATCTTGGCTATTCGTTGTTCACCTTGGCGTCTTGGTTTTCTATTATCATCGCTTTTCCGAAACCTTGTGAATTCTTGGCTTTTTTCATTGGCTCACCTTGGCATTTATGAAAATGAGGAGTGGTCACACTGCTTCCACGTAAGATACCAACACTGACATTCAGATAACGATTGATCAGGGGGATCCAGTGATTGTGTATGCCACATGTCTGGCTGCCTGATGTGCGGCTATCACGATGATTCATTCCATTGTATATTCTGTTGATAGCAGGGGTCCATGATATGCATCACTATCCTTGAGTGTTTATAAATTCCAGGTGGTCATGGTAATCGACATCCGATAAAAGGAGATACTTTTAACTTGGTGAAGCCAGTCACACCTTGACGTTTTAGCCAGCGTATGGCAAGGTATCAAAATGTATGTAAAACGCTGGCGTACGCTGAACTATTGATGTTTTTTTTCCAGTTTTTGACGTATTCATAACGAGTTGGATGTATGCATAACATATTAGAACGAACACTTAACGTTTCAATCACATATAGATAACTTATACCAACGAATGCTGAGCATGTTGTCAGCATTCACAACCTATGCCCAACGATAGTCTAACTTATGCATAGCACGGCAGCGTATCGCCGACGATCACGTGGCGTAGCCTATTAAAAGGCTGCGGCTCGACGATTCAAATCATAACCGCACTAGATATCGAAGTGTCAAGCCGCTGTCACACCTTGACGATTTAGTCAGCGTATGCCGACGTATGAAAAATTTGTCTAAAACGCTGGCACACGTCGAATACGTTATGGGTAAGTTTTGTATACATTAAGAGCATGCTGGCATACGTCGTAGTATGCTGGCATACGTCGTAGTACGCTGGCATACGTCGTAGTACGCTGGCATACGTCGTAGTACGCCAAGTACGTCGACAAATTTTCAGCATGTTGAAAATTTATTGACGTACTTGGCGTATTACACACGTTCCGCATACCCTGGCATAAGTTGTAGGCACGCTATGCGATCGTTGACACACGTCGACATACGTTACTTGTAAGTTACTCATAAGTCGAAACATGTTGAGGTAATGGTTCGCGTCAGTGTTCCAGACTCCCTGTTTTTTTTTTCTTTTTTTTCTTCGGTATGACGGTGATGTTGACACCTCGATTTCTAGTGCGGTTATGATTTAAATCGTTGAGCGGTAGCCTATTAATTATATTATAACGAGATTGCTTCATTTTATGCGCGGAGAGATACAGCCGATGACATGCGCTGGCCTTGCTTGTGATTCATTCGCCGCAGAGAAACATGTCCGCTGTGCTGGTCACGTCACCTCACTAAAATATTTCTGATATCGAGCAGTATGCAAGTCGAATTTACATTATTGAATTACGAATAGGATTTAATCTAACCAGTTGTTATTGCCAAGTCTTCCTTCGATGTCCTCCCGATCATCATGAACTCCGGGAATTTCAGCCATTTTCCTCTGCTTGTCCTGCTTCGGGCTCGAACTGCTAAGGCCGTATTCCATTTCCAGTTGCCTGAACTTCACCTCCCGCGACTATGTTATCCAACAATTCTCCATGTGATTCAGACCAAAATCCTTCATTTCTCTCACACTCACTGTCGTTACCAGACAAATGAAAGTCCATGCCATTCATTATTCAAAACCAAATGTTCGATTTTTTCAAAGCAGAAATGAACGAAGTGATTGAGTCGACCAATCAAATGCAGAAACACACAGGAAGGCAATAGAATCACGGAGTCCACCAACCAGAGTAATTTACGTGCATCCTTTGTAATCCTGTAGTTGACGTCATGTGGGTTACGCCCATTTCAGGAGAATTTTTAGGGGCATTCCCAAAGAGGTTTGTTTTTTTAATTTCACATTTTACAGAATGAGTATTGTGAAAAAACATTGTCAGATCTGAAATCACGATGAAAACCTCCTATAGGACATATATAAATGAAATTTCAGTACTTTCGGGTGTCAAGGACCTTTAAGCTCGGCATGCACTGTGGAAATAACTATCATGATATGACGCAATGCTAACCCCAAGAAGGCATTTCCACCACAACATGTATATGTATTAAATGGCAACTGTTCATTCATTATCTATCATGAAACGTGGCGTTTAGCAAAGGGCATATTATCATGCATTCCTCCTTGGAACTGACCCCCTCATTGGATACTCTCCCCCAAAGCCCCCTCCCTTGGAAAGCCCTCTCCCTACGATGTCCCTCTCTGAAACCCCTGAGGCCATTTGTTGGACCCACCCCCCAAGGTTCGTAGTACCAGATAACTTTCATGAAAATATTGAATCCTGCAGACTGAACATCTTGTGACATGCTACATGTCCATTAAAGCTGTTATTTATGTTGTAATCTGTAAAATTCGACCTCCAGACTTTCAACAACCCAAATAACACCAAAGAAGAGTAAGATTTTGCAAGTTCCTGATTGAGAAGATTGTAAACCCAATTTTTTTTGTTTTTTAGTGCACACAAATTGAACATCCATTCAATGGTTGCAGAGACAGCAATGCTTTTTCAATTGAGCAGCTGCACTCGTATTCATTTTATATTGGCTAATTGACATACTCTCATTATATTGCAATTTTGGTCATTAAAATTGATGGTTCAACTTGTCAAGTGAGAATTAGTTTACTGGGGTCTACATCTCTGGAAAGATACAGCGATCTATGTGGTCTCTCCATTCTGCATTGAAAATGACTCAAAGACTAAGCTCAAGTATTTTTTCACCAGTTAGGCTTTGTTCTGCAGCAGTCTATCAAGGTCACAGGAATTCTACATTTGGGATTCAATAAGTATTTCACTCGATTGAAATCATCAAATTCATTTTCCAGCCACATTTACCAGGTGGGCCTACGCTGTAGATCAGTGTTTCTCAACATGGGGTGGATGCCCCACCGGTGGGGCGTGGCAATATTTTGGTGGGGCATGAGGATTCAGAATTAATGAATCAATATACGATTGCTTTCATAGCTTTGCTATGAGTTCCCTTCTTAGTTGACTCAGCCATTTCTGGTGGATTTATCTGAAGTAACAGAGCAATACCAAGAGGAGTTATGCGAGTTGCAACAAGATGAGTCTGTGAAAAGTCTTTCCAAGATCAAATGAACCATGATGCGGCTGTCTGAGGAGAGAGAAAAGAAATACCCAACCTCGACTACTTTGGCAAGGGAAGTATTGATAAATTTTCCATCATCTTATTTAGTCGAATGTGGATTTAGTGTTGTTACCGATTTGCTGCAAGCTAAGAGAAATCGACTGCGAATCACGAAACGTGGTGATTTAAGGCTGAAACTGACAAAATTGGTTCCTCGAATCAAACAAATCTGCAGCCAGCGTCAAGGGCAGGGCTCCCATTGAAGTGAGTAGCAATTGAATAAAATTTGCAATAAAGTTTTAATAAAGCCTTTTGAATACATATGTAGTATATACTGTAGTGTCTCCAATAATGGTGGGGCGTACGATATTTTTGAAAATCAAAGTGGGGCGTGGGACAAAAAAGGTTGAGAGAAACACTGCTCTCGATCAATCGATCACATTTGAATGGTTCTAATGGTCCCTTAACAATGCACATCAAAATGGCTGTTAATATAGGCCTGCAGCAATGTCAATCAGTTGATGCTCATTTATTTTACCAAAAGCGCTGAGAATGTAGGACCAATTTGGGGTATAGACTTTTTTGTGTTCGGCTCAACATAAGCAACAATTAAGAACGTTTACACATCGGCCATGAATCACAAAAATAACTAGAACGGCACTCGGTAGAGTGCGTACCTCCCACCAGGCTGAACAGTTTACATTTTGTATCCTACTGATCGGCCAAATTCGGATCTGGATCTTCACCAAAATCAAATCAATTCATCCTTGTCACACACCCAATATGTCCACCAAGTTTTGGCTGAATCCGGCCATAACTTTTTGAGATATCCTGCTCACAGACAGACAGACAGACAGACAGGGGTGAAAACATAACCTCCGTCCACCTTCGGTAGTGAAGGTAATGGCAAATAACAAATCATCCATCTCATAAAGAACTAGAAGGGCACTCGGTAGAGCACACAACTCCACGACGTATTGCCTGATCCACGAGAACATATTGGGCCCAATACATTTTTTGAAATATGCTATACAGTACTGTCTCTCAATGGTGAAGAATCACCGTAAAAAAATAAATAATTCTTATATCCAGATCCGGATTCGGATCTTCACCAAAATCAAATCAATTTGTCCTTGCGACACACCCGCGTCCACCAAGTTTTGTCCGAATCCATCCACAACTTTTTGAGATATCGTGCTATATATATCATTTTTAGCCCCATCTCTCAATGGTGAAGAATGACTTAAAAAATCATTGCAGTCTGATCCGGATCCGGATCTTCACCAACATCTAATCAGTTCATCCTTGTCACACACCCAACCTTTCCTCATCTAAATCCGTCCACATCTTTTTTGAGATATTGTGCTACATATCGTTTTTGGCCCGATCTCTCAATGGTGAAGAATCACTTAAAAATTATCAGATCCTGATCCGGATCCGGATCTTCACCAAAATCTAATCAGCTCGTCCTTGTCACTCCGAACCTGTCCACAAAATATCATCCGGATCCGTCCACAACTTTTTGAGATATTCTGTACACAGACAGATAAATAGACAGACAAACAGACAGAAAGGGGTGAAAACATAACCTCCTTCACCTTCAGTGGCAGAGGTAATAACACAAAGGTGATGACATTCATATAAAGGGGCAGTAATTAATGAAACAAATTAATCACACACATGCACATTATCTTGTGTTTTCCTTTGCAAGGTACACACAAAAAAAACTTTATGTAATTATGGGTTTTAACCTATATATGTAGGGTGCCCTTTTATATGAACTTTTCTAGAGCATTACTTGGTTCCTCTTAAGAACACGAGGGTAGTGCAGCATGCACACAAGATTTTTTGAATGTGCTTTATTTTCTATTGTCTGATATTTTCTACAAGCCATGGAATGTCCTTTCTTTTCTGTTTTTGGCATTTTCTACAAGCTACGCAATGTCCCTTCTTTTGAATAGTTTGCCACATGGCACATACCATATAAAGGAGCCTTTTCTATGCCCCTGGCATTTCTCCCTGGAGTGGAATGGTTTCTCTGTATTACATATGGTATTACATGTTTCAGCCAGTTTTCTTCTAGAATTAGAGTACCTGAAAAACTGATATTTTTTCTCCAAAGTCCACTTTTACGGTGTCCCTAATTATGCAACTGAAGGTAACTTGGAAGTCTTAACAAGTGTCGGTCGATTCATATTCAAAATTTCACGAACTTTCATCCAACAGTTCATAATTATGAGCACACGCCTTTGACGATTTCAGTCGAAATTTTTCGATGTCCAACTTTTTGGGGTTCACCCCGATGAGAAAAAATAGGGGCAATACCCCTGGGTGCTCACCTGGTAGAATAATGATACTGAGGAGGAATTGAAAGTGGGACAGAATCAGAAAAATGTACCAACAAACCATTGTTATAAGAAATACCTATTTTTGGGGGGGGGGCAACACCCTCTCCCCCCCCCCCAGTCAACCCTTTTGGACCGAGATTTTTTTTTAAATATCATGAACAAACTTAGGTAGATCATGGGTGATGAAGGTTGTGGTCAAGTTACATCAAAATTGTGTGTGTGGTTTTGGAGAAGAAAGCAAATACCAATTTTGGGGGGCAGCCCCCCCCCCACCCAGAGGAATTTCAGTCCCTGTGTTAAAGTTGCATTCAGATAAACCATTCCATGTAAAAGAGGGGTGCTTTGTGCTTCACTTGATTGTTACAGGAGTCTCTGCCTCTAACAACACTGCTGTTGCATACGTGTTGCATTGCATACCGCACAAGAACAGAACTCAAGCTAATAGCTAATGAGCAAAAAACTAGCAAAAAAGCAAAAACTATGGCACTTAGGTGGAATTTGTTTTGAAAGCCATAGATTTGACATATTGGCTGATGTATATTCCAAGATTCAGCTCGTTTCAATGAATAGCCTTTGCGATATGAGTGCCAACACATTTTGGGCAGACGGACGGAGAGACTGACAGACACCAACTTGAATTTTGAGGGTTTTTGTTTAAAAAAAAAAAAAAAAAAATCAAGAATGTGGAAATGGACGTTGCTGAAATTTTTAACATATTACCTTAACGGACAAAGGATTAACTTCTAAAAATTTCAGCCAATATCGTCCAGTAGAAGTCGAGAAACTAATTTTCAATGCCCGTGTTAAAGTTGCATACAGAGAAACCATCCCAGAAAACAGGAGGGGACTTTGTGCCTCCCTTGATAGAATTTTTTTTCTTTTTTAACCCATCATGATAGGAAGTGGAAGGCCTTCATAAAGATAATGGAGGAAAAACAATACTGACTGCATTCACCAAGGTTCCACATCAAAGAGGACAAATGAAAAATCTGGGTGGAGATAAGCAGGTAACTTTGACTTTTGGAAAAACACAGATAGGTTGCACAATGGGAAACAGACAAGCTTGTGGTGCTGAAGATAGCCGAGAGCAAAAGCAGCAACTGGTCTGACACTAATGAAGAGATTGAAGCGATTAACCTGTATTCTGTGGAAAGCAGCAGTCCCGAGGCATCAACCCACTCACAAAATATATAGATGATGTCCAAGGCTTTAGGCTTAACAACATCAAAAAATCCAAAGTACATTACAGGAACACAGGCACAAAGGAAAATTATTCCATTCCATCGCGAACAATCTCCGTAATGTCGTAAAGAGTTGAAGGATGTTTAGAAAATACTTAATTGATGTGGCAAGGTGTATCCAAATGGCATTTATGAAACCCCCAGGCTTGTCAGCTTAAGTTATGCAACATGGCAATAAGCAACTTGTTTCATTAAATCTTATGTATCAGAATAATTTTGCAAAATAAATCTCTCCTTGAACAGGAGATGAGGAGATCATCAGTCTCAACTCATGATGTGTAAGGTCACTGCTCACAATGACTCCAAAAGAGCTCATATTTAATGGTAAAGAAAAGTAGTTGAAGTATTAAATTGCAAAATTGAAACATTTTATCCACTCAACAATCTCCTCTCACTTCATTTCTCTGTCCCACCTGGCAGCATGAATAGGTACATTGGGGAGAACAAGTATTTGATACACTGCCGATTTTGCAGATTTTCCCACTTACAAAGCACGTAGAGCTCTGTAATTTTTATCATGGGTACACTTCAACTGTGAAAGACGGAATCGAAAACAAAAAATCCTGAAAATCATATTGTATGATTTTTAAATAATTAATTTGCATTTATTGCATGAAATAAGTATTTGATCACCTACCAACCAGTAAGAATTCCGGCTCTCACAGACCTGTTAGTTTTGTCTTTAAGAAGCCCTCCCATTCTCCACTCATTACCTGTATTAACTGCACCTGTTTGAACTCGTTATCTGCATAAAAGACAGCTGTCCACACTCAATCAATCAGACTCCAACCTCTCCACAATGGGCAAGACCAGAGAGCTGTCTGAGGACATCAGGGACAAAATTGTAGACTTGCACAGGCTGGGATGGGCTACAGGATAATAGGCAAGCAGCTTGGTGAGAAGGCAACAACTGTTGGCACAATTATTAGAAAATGGAAGACGTTCAAGATAACAGTTAATCTCCCTCGGTCTGGGGCTCCATGCAAGATCTCACCCCGTGGAGCCTCAATGATCATGAGAAAGGTGAGGAATCAGCGCAGAACTACATGGCAGGACCTAGTCAATGACCTGAAGAGAGCTGGGACCACAGTATCAAAGAAAACCATAAGTAACACACTATGCCATCATGGATTAAAATCTTACAGCGCACGCAAGGTCCCTCTGCTCAAGCCAGCGCATGTCCAGTCCCGTCTGAAGTTTGCCAATGACCATCTGGATGATCCAGAGGAGGAATGGGAGAAAGTCATGTGGTCTGATGAGACCAAAATAGAGCTTTTTGGTTTAAACTCCACTCAACGTGTTTGGAGGAAGAAGAAAGATGAGTACAACCCCAAGAACACCATCCCAACCATGAAGCATGGAGGTAGAAACATCATTCTTTGGGGATGGTTTTCTGCACAGGGGACAGGACGACTGCTCCGTATTGAGGGGAGGATGGATGGGGCCATGTATCGCGCGATCTTGGTCAACAACTTCCTTCCCTCAACAAGAACCTTGAAGATGGGACGTGGCTGGGTCTTTCAGCATGACAACGACCCGAAACACACAGTCAGGGAAACTAAGGAGTGGCTCCGTAAGAAGCATCTCAAGGTCCTGGAGTGGCCTAGCCAGTCTCCAGACCTGAACCCAATAGAAAATCTTTGGAGGGAGCTGAAAGTCTGTGTTGCCCAGCGACAGCCCCGAAACCTGAAGGATCTGGAGAAGATCTGTATGGAGGAGTGGGCCAAAATCCCTGCTGCCATCTGTGCAAACCTGGTTAAGAACAACAGGAAACGTCTGATCTCTGTAATTGCAAACAAAGGTTTCTGTACCAAATATTAAGTTCTGATTTTCTGATGTATCAAATACTTATTTCATGCAATAAAATGCAAATTCATTATTTAAAAATCATACAATGTGATTTTCAGGATTTTTGTTTTAGATTCCGTCTTTCACAGTTGAAGTGTACCTATGATAAAAATTACAGAGCTCTACGTGCTTTGTAAGTGGGAAAATCTGCAAAATCGGCAGTGTATCAAATACTTGTTCTCCCCACTGTATATGTGAAATATCCCAAAGTGTGCTTCAATAGGAGAGCTATCATCAAACCCTGGCAAAATTCCTGCCATAACCTACAGGGGGCACCGCAACAAAAGCACTGTCACACCCCAATGAACACGGATGCGAACTGCAGAAACAACCGACGATGATTCCTTTCTCTACATCTCATCTATGAGAATATAGACTCGGTGGTGTAATGGTAAGGGTGTCTGTTCTGACGACCTGCACTTAGGGAAAGGTGCCTTGATGGTTACTGTCCCAAGGGTTTTGCTTAGAAATTGGGAACTGGGTAATTAGGATGGGAACGGGCGAGAGTGACCCAATAGTCGGTAAAGGCATCGGTTTGGAAACCAGAATTGTCTTGCGGTGTTCAGGTCAGGTCAGGTATGGGAGCATGCGCCAGAGCAGCGCGTCGCTGCGTCCATTTTCTGCCATTACTCCAGGGGCATCTGTCTGGCCATCCCCCACGCAGATGCCTGGCCTATCCCCAGCTCCTTGAGATGTTGATTAACATGCTGCAACCACAAGGCACGTGGTCGGCCCATTGGTCTGCTCCAATCACAAGGCTCCCTCGCTGAGAGAATCTGGTGAACAAGATCAGCATCAGGAAAACGAGCCACGTGTCCATACAGCCGCAGCTGACGCTCACGAACTATGCAGGTGACAAATTTAATTTGAGTCACTCTCAGCAACCACTCGTTGGACACAGTCTGACCAGCAATAGCGAAGGATTCTCCAAAGAGACCTGGTACCAACGGAATTAAGTCTCCGTCTCAGATCCCTCATCAGAGTCCAAGTCTCACATCCGTAGAGCAAGACTGGAAGCAGCAAGGACCTGAAGACTCAGACTTTCATCCTCCTGCACAGGTACGGGCAGCACCACACCCCATGATCCAGTGAATCCATGACTCTCCAGGCTCGACCCAGACGTTTACTGACCTCAGGCTCACAACCAGCAGGGACATGAATATCACCAACAAGGTCGGTGAATCTCTCAGTGACCTCAACATCCTTGCCACAAACAGGTACAGACAAGATGGCAGCATACAACATGTCATTGAAAGCCTGGATCTTAGTTTTGACCCAGGAAACCCATAATCCCAGCAGCTCTGACTCCTCAGTCAGCACCTCGAGGGCCCCAAAAGGATATCTCGAGTTTCCGCAAAGATGACTGCATCATCTGCGCAATCAAGGTCAGAGAGCTTGACATTCTCAAACGATGCACCACAGCGCAATCTGACGTCCTCCCCAGAATCCAGTCCACACAAGCACTGCAAAGAGTGTGGGGCAGTACACACCCCTGAAGAACTCCAGTAAAAACTGGAAATAAGTCAGAGATGGTATCACCACATCTCAGAGCACTCTCAGTACCAGAGTATATTTCAGACATTAGATCGATCAGTTTTGGTGGCACCCCACGAAGACCAAGAATTCTCCAGAGGGCATTCCGATTCACTGAATCAAATACTTTGCAGAGATCAACATAAGCTGCTAGCAGCCGCTGCCGAAACTCTTGTCTGCGTTCAGTGAGGACCCGAAGAGCAAGGATACAATCAATTGTTGACCTCTTTTGTGTAAAGCTTGACTGCTCTGGATGCTGCTGCTCAAGCAGATGGTGGTGAACCCGATCAAGAATTATCCGAGCAAATACCTTGCCCGGCACCAAGAGCAGCGTCACCCCCCGGTAGTTGGTGCAGTTCTGGCGATCACCCTTCCCTTTCCAGAGAGGGACAACAAGGTCCCTCTTCCAGGCAGTTGGGATTATGCCTGTGGTCCAGGCAGAGCAGAGAACTTTTTTTAACGAAACGAGTAGAGCAGTCCCACCAGCCTTGAGAAGTTCAGCATGATGCCAAAGATCCCAGGAGCTTTACCCCATTTCAACCAGTTCATAGCAGCCTGTGTTTCCACAAATGAAGGTGGATTACAGTTGATTGGAGGGTCAGCAATTGGGATAGCAACACCCCTGACGTCCAACTCAGGTGGTGGATCAGCCTGGTATAGCCGCTCAAAGTAACCGGCCCAGCGGGCCTTCACTTCAGACTCCCGTGTCAAGAGCCCACCACCCTCCGCTCTAACTGCAGTATACTGAGACAGGCTTGGAGGAATGCAATGCAAGAATTCTCCTGTAAGCAGGATGAGAATCACTTGACCAGACCACAGGTAATGCTTTACCCCTCACAGTTTCCTCGCACATAGGCCTCATCATCCTCCCTTAGCACACATACAGTTTTCAGCCTCAGCTGTCTGAACAGCTCAGCTCTACCCTTCAGCCTGGCTCTGCAATTCTGGTCAATGGTATCCAGTGTCCCTTGAGAAAAAAATCTTCTTCACTCTCTGGTAAGTTCCAAGACATCCACCGGCAACATCAATGACAGTGGTCTTGAAGGCACTCCCCAACTCTTCAGGATTCCCAAAAGCTGGAAACATTAGCCGGCCACCCGAAGTCCATGACTTCTTGCAAAGTCAAGGAACTTGGTGCTATTCTGGTTCATAGTTCCTGACCCATGCGGACCAACACATGTCTCATAACCATCCCTATCAGTTCCAGTCGATGCATTGAAATCCCTCAAGACAAGAAGAGCATCTTGCCTGGGGCATTGATCATCCAGACTCGAGTGAGGCATACAATGTGTCCTTCACGGTATGATCACTCACCTCAGTTGGAGCATATACAGAGACCAGAGAAACAACACCCAAGGATTGACAAATCCGTCGTCTCATAATACACTCATTGACCAGTGTTACCTCAATTACCATTGGAATCAGCTTCATGGACACAGCTACAGCAACTCCTTGAGCATGGTAACGCCAGAACCACCAAGGGTGTAACCACCCACCATGACCTTTCCACAATCCACTCTCCAAACCTCAGATAGTGCTGCAATACCAATGTTCAAATGCTTGAGCTCTGATAACAGAGACAGGTGATCATCCTCTATTAGTGATAGGACATTCCAGGCACCCACCCAAAGGGACCATCTCAGGTGAACCGAAGGAGACAGCCGTCTGCTGGACGACACCACAGCACGACCCTGACACACACGAACATAATCCGACCCGGGAAGGTTACCCTGTGATTTTTCTCCTGTCATCAAAGCGTGGGGATCCCGAAGGCTTTGCCCCAATCCCGTCATTCGGTGAGCTGCCCTGCGGAGGGCAGCTGGCCGAGGAGGTACTCCCATGGAGTGGGTTTTCAGATTTATTTTGTGGTTTGTTTTACAGAATGAAGGGTTTTACAGTGGCCAGAGTTCAAATCCTGCCACCAACCTCCTTTAAAAAAAATAAATAATAAAGTCACCCAACTGCAGGAGCATGTCTGCAGACACAGTTTGGCACTAGATATGGATGGTCTGTGACTCACAAGAAGCTCCTCTGCCCTTTGACAGGTTTTGTTTTTAATCCTGCTGGGTGTCCATATCCATACCCCCTCCTCACCAGGAAACCTGGTGGGGGATACGGGTTAGTCGCCGACAACCCGACCATGAAACAGGTTAGTACAGGTTTACATGGTACCTGTAGAAAGTCACAGATCTAATCCGACCTGACCTGACCTTGTGGTGTTGATGCCTGTTATGTGTCAAGGATTGAGTTGTTTTTGGAGAATGAATGTGGATTATAACATGTTTGTAGGCCATGTCAGTGTCAGAACACGATCACCATTTTTCATTTCCGTGTTTGAGAATTGAATGGCAAAGGGGGAGGGAATGATATGTTGGATTTTGTGGGTGGGGAAGGTGTGCGAGTCCAAAGGAATGGATCAATCAAGCTCTGGAGGAGCGGTGACTGCCCCCCCTCGCCCCTCCCCAACCCGAGGTTATTTGTCTCTGGAAACCGGTGGTGTCTGAAAATGGGGACCCAATGGAGGTGAGGTCTGTTTGGGTCACCAATGGAAGGGAGACCCTTCATTGGTGACCTCGGAGAGGCCAAGAGAGCCTGGATGGTGTGGAGACCCTCCCCAGCAGGACATACAGCAAAGGAGCTGTTTGGCTGTCAGGGACCAAATAGCTGATCAGGTGACTTAATGGATAGGGGGTGGGGGGGGGATGAAAAAGTCGTAAATCAGGTGACTTGCTTTTGGACTGCGGGCACCACAGCCTGAAGCGCTCCCACCATCTTGGTTGTACGGTACCTCCCCACTGCCCAATTGAGGTTCACACGTGCAGGGTTGGAATGAAAAATTGATTAGTGGGTTTATGTGTGAGTGTGTGGGTGAAGGTCCACCTGATCCATGTCACTAACTTGTACCAGAAGGACAGTGCCCATGGAAAATTGGGATGGCTCCGCAGCCAACGTTGGGTATTGAGGCATCCACGAGGGAATGCAGTCTTCAGAAGAGGGTTGTACAAATGTTAATGAGGTCTGGTTAAGGTTTTGTCTGTTCCGGTAGATTTCTATGCAGTTTTTGACATTTTATACCCTCCCCAGAAGTTAGGAGTATGGAACCAAGAGTTTTGTAAATATTTGAATTGTTGTGTTTAAGGGGTGTAGAAAGTCAAGGAGAATAAGTAAGGCTGGAATGGTAACACCTGCATTGAACCTTGCAGGAGCTATGGTTCCGAGGGGGGGGGGGATTGTGTTATATTTGTGGAGGTAGATGCAGGAATGTCAGAGTAAAGGTAGGATTGTATGGTGTTGCATGGTCCGTGGACAAGTCGTAGATATCTCGATGTAATTAAAGTAGGGAAAGCTGTCAGCGTAAGATTGTTACGTGTTACCACACAGGGGTGGTGCTGTGTTAGCGAGGTAGGGTTTAAGGCAAGTTCTCCCAGTATGTGATTGCCCCCGTGACCTATTCCTACGTTTTTGCATTTACAAAGCCGGCAATAAAAGAACCACGTTTTTACGCGAACAACAATAACAGAGCCGAACGTTTCCGAGCAGGAAAAAAACCCCGCCTTCGTACCCCGTAGCTGATTGGTTGGTGTAATGTAAGAAGGGGGATGAGAGTGTGGAGACGACGGTCAGAACAGATAGGACCTCCCTGGTTTCTCCTCGCCACTTCGAGAAGACTGTGCGATTCTCGTTGTTGGTGCTGTGTAAATTTGCTCGCGTGCTGGAACAGGATGCTGGCCGTTCAGCTGAGTCGCGAAGTTTGTACGCTTTATGAGGGGAGGAAGAGAAGAAGAGGAGCACGTCACAGGTTGAACTCCGCAGTATCCCTTGGAGGATCGAGGAGAAAGGTAGCACCGCTTGGTGTCTGTGGACCTGGAACTTAAAGGAAGAGATTTGGCAATCCCGATCGTGAGAATAAACTGTACGGCGGTTCGAGGGCCCTGGCATTGAAGACCATCTGTGTGAATTACCTCACGTACGTGACCGCGAGGAGCGATTTGGCATCATTTTTCTGTGCGTTCCCCTGTGTGGTGGCTGCGCAGTTTCGAGGATCACCATGCCCCTTAAGGATCATCTCAGGACACAGAGCTGAGTGCTTCCATCAAGGGAGAATTATCTTTCATTTCATATCTTTCTCCTTATCCGTTCTTGCGACTGAGTGGAGACGTCTCAAACTAGAATTTAGTTTTACCTCACTTTTCAATACCTTACCCTTTCATATATTTTCAATATCATCCTCGATTTATTGTCTATTAAATTATCATTATTGAATTTCCTTGTGTTTGTTCATTGTGGTTTCAAGGATAAACCCATATGCCTCTGTTCTGGTAAAACTGCTTCCTTCCCGCATGTGCCATCATCGTCAAGAATCTCGGCTGTTCACCTCCGAGTTTGGCTATCCGTCTCGGCTGGTGTTAACTGGCTGAACACGACAGTATGTACAATTACAATGTGAGCACATCCACAAAGAACGTATTAGAATATGAGTATGTCTACAAAGTATGTACTAATGGAATGTGAGTATGTCTACAAAGTAGGTACCTATTAGAATGTGAGTTTGTCTATAAAGTACGTACTATTAAGAACACGAGTATATCAAAAAAATATGTACTATTAGAATGTGAGAATGTCTATAAAGGATGTACTAATTTCATGCGAGTTTGTCTATAATGGATGTACGATTACGAATTAGTCCATAAAGTACGTATGATAAAAATGTCTATCAGTAATATATGTGCATCTATAAAATACGTACGATTGGAACATAAATCTATACAATAAACCTGAAAAGGTATGTTTGTCCGCTGTATGAACGTAAACCTACGTCATCAATGCATCGTCCACAGTCTACACACAAAACAAACACACCAGCGCTCAAACACCACAAAAAAACAAGTGCTGACGAGGGTCCAAAATCTGTGATTGCTCTTTCTAGATAGTTCAGTCTGTAGGGGCTCCAGCTGTCTTTCCTATTTTAAACAGCACAACTTATTCGCAGTTTCATGCTCCTCTTTTGCTCCAACTGCAATGTTCAATTGCGTGGTGGATTTTCTTGCTCAGCTGCAATAATATTTAAATCTACAATGTTGCGTTTCTCATAATACGTGGTCGATATTACATATTATTACACTCATCAAGTGGCAGATGTGGTTGAGAAAATAAAACAGAGAGATAGAAGGGAAGGGAGAATGAGAAAGCATGGGGCATATGGGGAGGCAGTTTAAACAAAAAACATGCCATTTTGAGAATGCAATATGTAAATGGCACCTTGCAGGGAGCTTGTTTATAACTGAGCAGCAAGTTCGTTTCACGGGATACTCACGGTGAGAGTTAATTTACATAATCCAAATTCTGCTTCATATTATAAGCCATGTAAAATGCAATGATCCGCTCACCTGCTTTCTCTCTCCCTGAGTTTGAAAGTTGTAGAAGGTGTCACGTGTTGTTTGTTTGTTCTGTTCACGTGAAGTGGAAGACACCGGATCAATGGCATTACTTGCCCCACAGTGTGGGTGTGGTGGTAGGCAGAGAAAGATGCATCAATTTTAATTTTTGGCTTCATTACATAATGGAAGGGTTTAACCCAGTGAGTTTCCTGATAAAAGCCATCTGCTGTTGGTGTAATTGGAGCCAGCAATATGTTTGTTAGAGAGGCAGGAGGGACTACATTGTGAAACATGGTCTTTTAAATGGGATGGCAGGAAGCGGTAAGCTGACGATACTGCCGGTACGAAGGCCAACTTCCTCGTCGAGGCTGAGCACATGGCTTGCCTTATTCTTGCTCCATAGATCCTCCAGTCTTACACCCTCTGCTTTCAGCCCTGTGACCCTCTCCAGCTCCTCCAAGATACACAACTTCATTCAATAACTCCTCATTAAACTCCTAAAATCCAACCAGAGTGCACACAACTATTTTGCTCCTTATTTCTGCTGCTTGTGGAGCCACCTTCTCAAGAGAGAGTTCAATCCCACTCTTTCTTCCAGGGCTTCAAACAGATGGAGTGATGCCATCTTATGATGGCATTCCCAATCCTTTGCGCATGTATGGTGAAATCTGAGCTGCTCGTTTCCATGTCACCAAAGCTGAGTTTTCCGAACTGGATTCATCATGTTTTGTCCCATGTAACATTTCATGTTAATTCGTTCGTCGGTATATTCTATTCATTTCAGATAATCATGGCCTGAACGTATTGCCAAGGGTCAAGGCCTTCCCTCAGATAGTACGTGTGTCCTGCTTTTGTCGTGGGTGTATTCCCGGGTATCCTGCTTCGATTTCCTCAATGCTCTCCTACTTCCTCTCCTCGTTTGAAAAAAAAATTATACTCTTCCATTAGTTTCCCCCCCTCTCTCCAATACTCCTTTTACATGCATCTTCTGTTCCTTTTGCTTCCTGTTTTGCATCCTGGTCCTCAGTTATTAGCTCTTCCATGAGCCTCAACTATGTATGCAAATTTTTTTAAAATCCTTACCTGTGAGCTTTTTCTACCCCCAATAACCTTACCTGACCTGCTGTTCCTAATCCAACTCGAGTCATGCAGCTCCCCTATTGTCTTCCCTTTTCTTATTCATTCATTATCTTGCTTAGTATGTCCAACAGTGGCCCCTTTGTCACCACACATTGCATTTTTATGTGTCGCACCACCTTGCTCTTTGATGCAAAAAAAAAACAAACAAGCCTTTATCACTCAAGGAACGGTCGTGCTTCCTACGATCATATCGAATTCTACAAAGTAAAATCTTTTTGAATAGTCTCTTGATGTAGATTCAGATCATCCACATTATATTTCCCTCTCGCATGAGTGAATGATGAAGTCAACCAAATCTGAGATCACCTAGCTCTGACAGCAAGGCAAAGGAATGAACTGGTAATGTCCTCCTGGAAAGAAAAACGGGAATTTCTATGCAACAAGCAACGCGTTGCGCGCGCAGCTAAAGGAGCCGAATCGTTTAATCCCATTGATAAACACACTGGCATATTTTGAGCGCAAGTCGAAGCCAGAAACATGGTTCTGTGCTGGGAATTTCAATATTTTGTTAAGCACCCATCTGAAAATCCTGTTCACATTGCATATTGGTGAATTGTCTCTCCAGTTCTGTCAAAACGGACTAACGGATTCACCTCCATTTATTATGATAAAATTTAATTCAGTCCCATTACATTTTAAGCATGGTACAGCCATTTGTAACCGATAATGCGACACTTTCTTAGACAGCAATCAGATTGTTATTCCATACTGCATTTTCCAAATGATTTCGACCAACGGATGAATGGATCTTCCATCAACCAGGCAGATGGAGTGCGTGTGTGTGGATAATTTGTGGTTAGAATCAGGTTAAAAGCATGATGGTGGTGCATTTGCGAAATAAAATAAACCATATGATTTGGCAATGAAAATATTTGATGCTTAACAATGGATATTTATACCACATAACAGAACGTTTCATTTTGGGACCTCTTTCTCAGGCATGCATGATACATTTCCCTTCACCTTGTTTTGCCCCCCTCCCCTAAATTCCAAATTTGGCTTTCTTATCTCGGTGTTAATAAAACTGTAAAGTAAACTAGAGACTTCATAGAACACCTTAACCCGCACAGTCTTGAGAAAAAGGACATGGGAAGAGTATTTTCAGCTCTTGCTTTGCGTTTCTGAGCACGATCTACATTTCCTTCGAGCCGCGATTTTGTCTGAATCTCAATGTTCCACAACACAGAGCCCGAGCAGCAAATTTCATTGGATGAGATGGCATAATATTTTGGCCAAATCCTGCCTTTGGCTCTGAACTTTGCAAATTGTATGGAATCTCGGCCTGAGCACAAATGCGCACAGAGGAGTAATGATCACTTTTTGAAAGTGTCAATAAGGTGGTTTGTGCTCTTCAGTGTTCAAGTATAATACATCATTAATTGAAATAAAATGAAGATTTTAAAGGCTGGAGAATTGTTTTTCCTGAAGTATACTGCTGTTGATGCAGCGTCTTTTAAACCACCTTATTTAACACGTTATTTTAGTTCTCGATGCCTGTTGTTTGTGTCCTTCATGACAACCTTAAAAACATTAAGTTTCCTGTTTGGAATGATTTCCGATTTTGGTTGAGTGCCAGATAGGCAGACAGATTAAAACAATTACTTTACTCCTCAGTGCGCATGCGGGCTTGGGATGAGATTCTGTACAATTTGCCAAATTCGGAGCCAAAGTACTGCTAAACTGCAGCTTCGTGTTCCAGTGTTCAAAATATAAAATTCAACTGAAATCAAGTATTTCCTCAATCATAAGCTGACATCTGCACAGACAGACAGAATGAACGAACCTATTAACCCTGCTTTGTGTTTTACGCTATGCACACGCATAAATTAGGACACAAAGGTCTCAAAAGTTTGTAGCAGAGTTAAGATTACTTCTACTTGTTTAATGCACCCAACAATCCCACCTTTTGTGGGATCACCTGCACAAGATAGATTGATACGACTTTCAGGAACCGGGAAGCGAGGACGGACATTCAACTAGAGCTGGTTAAGACGGGGATCTTGCAACTGAGTCAAGGTATCAGCGATAACTCACCTACTCTTCCTGAAAGACCCCATTGGATCTTGCATGTCCATCAACACTAGATGGGACATCCAGCTTAACATCCATCCACAGGATGACACATGACTTTGTGATACAATCTCCTGCATGTGAAACACCAATCCAGCAGTTTATAATTGGATCAGGAAGCCAATGCAGCTCAAAGGCAAGTATGCTGTTTCTGCACCAGCCTGTCAGATGAGACAATTAACAGCTGAGATGATCAACATTGAAAAACATTCCCTCCCAGACATCACATGGTAAAATTTGCATAACACTTACAGTGCATTCGAAAAAAAAAAATGTCAACAAAATCTTCCTGCCATTGAGACAGCACTGTCACACAACTGTCATGAGTTCCACAGTTAGTATGGCAATGTTTAGCTTTCAAGTTGTGATGACATGGTTTGTATCTGGATGTTGCAAATGAAAGGTAATTCAAGTATCGAAGAAAAGAGATTGTACCTATTCTTTTCCCAAAACAAGCAGCTATTGTTGGAATGGCTGATCAACAGCAGCAGCAACATGATGGGATGCAAGGTTTGATGTTTCTAATAAATGCATCTGTTGTTTCCAATTGAAAATGGACAGCTGCAACAACAGGGCCACAACCTAAATGTGCAGTGTGCGTACAGTGGTTACATTGATATTTTACAAGTATACGAGCTCAGAGCATTCAAAATGCTCTAATAATAAGGTATTCATTGGCATCCTCAAGCCACAGTTTTTTGCTCCTGATAAACTTGCACACACACTGCAGTAATACTTCGCTCAGCGCTTAAGATGCTATTCCAAAATGTGCTAAAACGGGTCATTATACCATTGTTGATATGGACATGCGTTCCCGACGACGCAATTTCTTATGCATGAGCAATATATGAGGGATTCATTGGGGTATCGGAAACATAAATAATAATTTTCTTCGTTCGTATGAAGCGCAAGGCTGCGGGGTAGCATCATTGGCAGAGGGCACAGGTGTGCCGTTGATGTAATGCCTTCTGTAGGTTCGATCAGGAATTCGTAATTTGTTCATGGTGCAGACAATAGCTCGCCTACTCTTCACGAAGGACACCGTGGGATCTTTAACGCCCACCAATACTGGCATACGGAAAGCCCTTTTAGCGTGCATCCAAGGGACGGAAGCTATAATAACCAGAGAGTTGGTGTCAAAGCCACCCAATGCTCGCCTGTTTATACATTTTTAAAAGACTAGTCTGATAATTAATATTTTTATAAAGCATTGCAGTGAAGTATGTTCCAAATAATTTTGAATTGAATCCAAATAATACAGAATTGTGCTACGACATGGAAAACAGCATCCTCTTGCCATGGCAACCACTTTAGATGACGAACGTATGTCGCGACACACCGTCTCCACAGTCTGTACCTATGTACCAAATATGAAACGCGAAAGTTGAAATCTTTGGGAGTTAGAGTGCGGACAGGAACGGACGGACGGACGGATGGACAGACAGACAGACAGACAGACGGACGGACGAACGACACATAATACGCCCCGATATATATACATATATACATATATATATATATATATATATATATATATATATATATATATATATACATATATATATATTGTTGTGGTTACCAGATTCGCAAACCACCATTCAGGTCCCTTAGGTGAGGTATCTCGGTAAGTGCATGTGTAGTTAGGCCCAAACCCGTTGTCTAGTGGGAATACATGTCATTTATGCGAGCTGCGACTCTTCAGGATAGCCGTTTTTCTTTTACTATCTTTATTTTGGACCAATCGCCATCACCACAACCACAACATCAACCACCAACCACAACACCGCTTCACCACAACCGCCACGACCTTTACCGTTACAACTCGCCACCATCGCATCACCGTCATCTCGCGCCACTCATGGGCACCGATGCTGGACTCGTGTAGGGCGCACGTTGAACAGCGTGTACAAAACCACGGATTTTCTGCTTCAAAAACGGATCAAAAACGACACACGCCCACTTTTTGCCGTCCAATCGGTGAGCGAGGGGCGATTTGGCCCCGCCTCCAGAACGATCGATATATGCAAATTTGTGGATCAAAAAGCCTTCACGCCCACTTTTTCTCGGGCCAATGGGGAGCGAGGTGAAAGGTCAAAGGGAGGGGGTCAAAGGCGAAGTTACGGGGGGATAAAAGGACGGTGTTCGTCAGTCAGAGAGAGTCGGAACGAGAGAGTCAGCAGAACGAGAACGAGGAGTCGGAACGAGGGAGTCAGCAGAACGAGAACGAGGGCGGGGGAAGTCTGGAGCCCGAAGCCTGCGGTGGCTGGAGAGGCTGAGGAGAGTCGCCAAGGAGGAAGAAGAGAGTCAGCAGAACGAGAACGAGGAGAGTCGGAAGCAGAGGGTCAAGACTTCGCGGGCGGTGGAGCTGCTCGTCGTGTGCGTTGGAGTCGGAACGGAGGGGACGGAGCTGTGGAAAGGCGGCGACACCAGACGAGGGGGTGCTCGCGTCGTGCAGGAAGCTGCACCCGAGGGAGGCCGACAGCGCGACCTGGCCGAGGTGGAGACGCTCGTCGCATATAATAAAGATCCTCTATACCCCGAGCATCAGCAACCCCCCTCCTGTTTCCCCCCGCGCTGAGATAGTGCGACCAAGGGGGCCCCGTTCCCACCCCCAGCCAGGCACTGTCCACGAGGCCCGCGGGTTGCGGGGCCATCGCCGCTCCGCGTCTCATCACCAGACGGGTAGGCCCGACCCGGTCTCGGCCTCAGGCCTACCTCATTCTTTGGGGATTTCTTTTCCTTGGTTTTGGGTATGTGTTGTCGGCGCCGTCTGTGAAGTAGAATTGTATAAGTGTTGCCGTGTGCTCGGTAGTCGGTATTAGCTCTGCACTGTGTTTTCACTTTTATGTTTGCTTTTTGTGTAAATGGAATTGTGTTTTCTTTTTTTTGTGTGCATTTGGTGGAATTGTATTTGTGTGCTTTCCGTTCGTCGCGAATAAATGTGCTTTATTGTTGAACTGTTCTCCCGCTTAAACGCTTCGTCTTTTCCTCCATTGAATCCCCATCTTGCTTCACGTAAAGGGTTGGTAGTGGGCTGAATACGCCCGATAATTAATCGAACCGTCGAGGTCGACGATAACACCGCTCGGTTATTCTGATAGTACGGAACGGGTCGCTTAAGTGGCCCGTGTCCGAAGTCGACCTGCGGCGAGGTGCGATCGCCCGGTCTACCCTCCGCGTGGGTACTTAGGTAGTTCGAATTTGGCGAGCAACCCTATCCCACGCGGGGGCTGATTGGCTCGATCGCGGTGAGACCGAAAGGTCCACCCGTGACTGGTTCCCGGCGTTAGTCCGAGAGGGTCACGACTGGATTGTCCGTCCGGTGGGCGACGTGCCGCGATTCGAGTTACGTGGCCGTTCGCACGCCGGCGGGCGCGAAATCCGCAACACTGGTGTCAGGAGTGGGATACAAATTCATCGCCCTCCTCGCGGCACTGGTATCGGAGAACAGGAAAACAGGCTCTCCTGTCTCCGGCTAAATTCACGGGAATCGGTCCAGGGGTGAGAGAAGCGACCCCCGATTCCCTCCAAATTACGAGCGAGTTAAATTAACCCTTCACGAGAAGCAAGATGGCGTCTCAAGGCGAGCGGGAGCCGGGGGTATTATAAATGTATATGTGTAATAATGTAGAGTCCATGGTCCAGGATGGAATCCCCGAGCAGGAAATGTTGATTGTGCAGGAACACGGACTCGCCCAACTGAACCCAGAGCCCGAAATGGGTGCGGCAGCGGCCGCAGTGTATGACACCTCCCCTCCCCCTCTCCACCAAAACCCTTCCCCGACCCCTGCCGAAACGGCTCACCCAAGCGCACCCGACATGACCCAGCTATACACCATGCTGGCAAAAATGCATGCGGAAACGACAGCGAAGATGATTGCGAACATGAACAAGCAAATGGACGAAGTGAAAACGAATATGAAAAACGAAATAAAAAGCATGAACGAAAAGATCGATGCGAGTACACAGCAAATGAAGGAAAGAACGAAAAAGCTGCGGGGTGAGACGCAGAACATGGGCCGAAGCCTGCAGGCGGGCATGAAGGCCGTGACCGGGGAGATAAAAATGGCGACTCCACGTGTGGGAGCAAACGAGCTGGGTGGGGGTGCAACGGCTGACAGGCCCGCGGTGGAGGCGGGTGAAAAATAACCCGTGGAACGTGTTGGGCGAGGGTCGTGACGATGACCGAAAGGGAAAAATTAAATGGGGAGACCAAAACGTGTGAGACGAGACACGAGGTGACGACAACAGAAATAATAGTTGAGACAAGGGAGGTAAAGGGTGAAGAGTTGGCAGAGACACGGGAGATGGGAACGATAGAGGGAAGACTACACGATGAAGACGGGGTAAGTGACGCACACACACACGGAGGTAGTGGAGGATAATGGGGGTGAGCTCGCGGAGCGTGTAGGGACCCGGTGCGAGCAGCGGGATGGCCTCCTCCAGGAACGAGGGGAGGGAGTATGCCCCCTTGAGGCGAGTCACGACCAGGTGAGTTCGGTCGTGCTTTGCGAGGTTGAGGGGACGAGTGCTGTGGACGGGTGCACGGAGAGCTTGGGGGGTGTAGAGGCCCCGGAGACCCTTGTGGGGACACGAATCCCCAGTGTGGTTGTCCCTGTGTGTGTGGTGCAAGGCGTGAGTGCGTCCCCGTGTGTGGAAGCGACCCCGTGTGTGAGTGGTGTGGTGGCGATGGTGCCAGAGTGCGTGCTTCCCAGCACGCCGAGTGTGAATGGGGCACCGTGTGTGAGTGAGGCCGTGTGTGTGAGTGAAATGGCCAGTATGAGTGAGGCACCACGTGTGAGTGGTGTGGTGGCGATGGTGCCGGAGTACGTGCTTCCCAGCACGCCGTGTGTGGATGAGGCACGGAGTGTGAGTGAGGCACCGCGGGTTAGTGCCCCCGCGTGTGTGGGTGAGGCACCGTGTGTGGAAGAGACCGCGTGTGTGAGTGTCGTCGTGTGTATGAGTGAGGCACCGCGGGTGAGTGCCCCCGCACGCGTGAGTGAACGGCCGTGTGCAAGGTCGCTGTGTGCCAGGGAGACCGTGTGTGTGAGAGAGCGGTATGAGAGGGAGATGTCGGTTGGCATGCGGGAGCACGCAGCCGCGTCTCCCGGTGTGAATGTGATGGAGTGGACTGTGTGCGTCGTAACACGCAGGTGTGCGTGGGTTGAATGGAGACGACGAAGGCGACAGAGGAAAGAAAGCCGAGTAGCGGCTGTGGTTGTTTCGAGCACCGTGCCGGGTTCACCCAGCAGTGAGCACGCGGTCCGTGCTGTGCAACGCACGAGACCACCACGTGCTCGCTTGCGAGAGTGAAGTCCCGGTCCGGAAACGCACGCGGTGGATTTGCCGATCCCGCGGACGGACAAAGTTTAGGCAGGTAAATGGATTTGGACCGGACGGGTTCTCCACGCGATCGTGTGTGTTCAGCTCCAACGGGCAAAGCACATGTGTTCGCGTGGGGAACCCCTCGAGACGTGTGGCTTGTGTTTTATTTTATGCGCACGGTGACGCCATGGCTGCACGTGTGGTTGGAATCCGGCAGGAGGGGTATCTCTGCCGGATGGTCCCGTCCAAGGAGGGACGAGGAACACGTGCAGCTGCATGACGTCACGGGCAGGTGCAAAGTGCGCGAGCTCTGAGTTGCCGCGCAGGTGCTGCGCATGAAAAAAAAAAAAAGGAAAAGCAAGCCTCACTTTCGGGTGCACAGGATTCCTGGGTAAGGGGTGGAGGACCCCCTTACCCTGGGCACAGGATGAAAACTAGTTAGGGGGAAGGGTTAGCTTAGTTAGACCGACTTCATGGGGCAGGGGTAGGTCCTCATGGAGTCCGTGGAATGGATGAGTTAGAGGGATTGTAGCGAGATTTAGGTTGGGAAATAAAATGATTTTTTTTGAGTTAGAGGACAGTGACAGACTTGTGAATGTGTAGAGGGGACGTAGCTTAGCTACGTAGGTTAAAAGGAACGTGCTGTAGTTTAAGGGACGACGTGGGAGCACGAGTTAGTTAGGGGATGCAGATAGAAGGATGGCAGAGTTCAGCGGTGTGTGTGTGTTTAAGAGTTGGTGAGTTGTGAGGCATGTGCTTGGTGAGTGAGTGAGGCCAGCGGGTCTGTGTGTGTGGAGTGAATGGGGAATGCATGGTGCGATGAGTGATTGGGGGGAGGAGTGACTCCCGCCCAAGGGACCCCGGGGTCAGAGTAAAGTGAGTTAGCTGGGTTAGTCAAATTGAAAAATGGAGGTCGTTTTGCTGTTGGTGGGAAAGTAGGCTCGAGACCCATTTGGAGGGGTGCAGGAGCCCTGTTGACGGGCTTGGGAGCGTGGCTGCGAAAGGTGAGTATCGCTGAGTGGGTACCCCGGGCACCAGGCTAGTCGGCCGCGGTAGGCCATGGGCCCATGGGGGCCGGGATAGAGTAGTGGGCACGGGTGCGCCTGCTTGGTGCGGGGGCCCGGGGCGCCATTAGCCGCGTGGGCAGTGTTGTGGGCACGGGTGACCCTCGGAAAGGGGCCCGGGAGGCCGGCCTGCCACGTGTGCGTTTCAGGGGAGGTGCCATAGGGGGCACTCCCTGGTGTTAGGGAGCTGGTAGGCTCGGAGGCAGTGTAGTGCCCGGGGGTGCCATAGCGGGAGATTCGGCAGAGGGTCGTGCCTGCCAAAGGGAGCCACGTGTCCCAGCCAGGAGACCGTGTGAGGGCACGGAGAGAAAATTGCGGGGCGAGGCCCGAAATTGTAAGGACACCAACACAGGCGACGGGAATCTGGGTTTATAGAACCAATAGTTTAAGCGAGAGGCGCTTGTTGAAAGCCCCGGGGTAGTTTAAGAGTTAATGGTTAGGGTAGATTAGGAGATGTACCCCTCCGCACCATCCATCCCCTCGCTGTCGTTGTGGGCCGCTGGACCCACTTGGTGTTAAGATCGCCGAACTCTGGGGAGGCCATTCTGAGGCTTCGTTGGGCCTCGACACAGGACGTTAGCTCTCCCTTGTTCCCCTCCGGGAAGGGAACGTAGGGGTTGGGAGTAGGCTCGGTGACAGAATAGGTTAGCCAAACAAGGACGATAAAGGGGGTTAGGGGACGATTTATAGTGGGGAAGTAAAAATAAAAACAACAAAAAAAATAAGTTGGGGCTAAATTGGGGTTTGACAAATTAAGGGAGTGGGTATGTACAGTGACAGGCAAAGGCGATAGGTGGGAGGGAGACAGGAAGGTAGGTCCGAGCCCGCCTTCCAAGTGGCCAGCACCACCGCACTCCCTCCACCAACCTCCACTGAACGGCAAAAGCTGGCCAGCTTCATCTGCTGGCTGTGTGCTGCAAGGCCTGTGCCGGCCCACTTCGTCTGCCGGCTGGCTGTTTTTTTCTTCAAGGCCTGTGCCGGCCAGTTCATCTGCGGGCTGTGTTTGCCTGCAGCGGCCTTCTTCTGCGGGCTGTGTTTGCCTGCTCACCTTTGCCATGCCATGCCCACTGCCCACGTTCACCAGCCCCGTTCAATTTTTGCTTTGCCCCCCCCCTGTTCATTTCCATGTGCGCCAGGATCAAGGCAACAGTTTGCAAGCTGCGAGAACTGCCCTGTTGGCAGCTACAACACGGGCCTGCAGTGGCGGCCCGTGCACCGTGTTTGCGTCCATCCATTCATCCATCCATTCGTTGTGCTCATTGCGTGTGCCACTTGAGCTGGCACGGAGACTGCGTTTGTGCAGCCCATGCACCGTTGTGGTTCACTGCATTCAGTTCAAACCGTTCATGCATCCATTCGTTGTGCTCATTGCGTGTGCCACTTGAGCTGGCACGGAGACTGCGTTGTGCAGCCCAAGCACCGTTGTGGTTCACTGCGTTCAGTTCAAAAGGGAAGGCCTTGGACTGCGTGTGAGCAGCCAGCCACGTTCC